>NC_134276.1:39624766-39996289 GCF_949628215.1 Phalacrocorax aristotelis
GTATCCCTTCAAAGAAGATATTGTATTTCGCCTAGGAAAATGGATGACCATGGAGAAAGGCATTCAGCATCTAAGGGAATTAGCTGTGCTTGAGGTGGTTTATGGTGACCTGGACGATCAACGGTCCTCCAAAGATCCAGATGAAGCTGAGTGCACACGACCCATGTGGCGGAAGTTTGTACGGAGCGCACCATCCTCATATGCAAACTCATTGGCAGTGATGTCCTGGAAAGATGACGAGACACCAACGGTGGCTGAGTTGATTGATAGACTCCGGGAATATGAAGCGAATCTCTCTTCCTCGCTCGTCTCTGCTGTTGAGAAACTGTCCCGAGAGTTCCAGCAACTCAAAGAAGATATGTCCTACTCCTCAACAGTACGGACCAGTATCTCAGCCATTAGGAGTAATCGTCCCTTGGCTCAAGAGAAGGGATACACACAACGGGGCACCCTATGGTTTTACCTGCGTGATCACGGAGAGGACATGAAGAAGTGGGATGGAAAACCTACCTCAGCCTTAGAGGCACGGGTACGTGATCTGCAAGGGAGAACAATTATTCAGGGGAGTTTCTCCAGGAGAGCTGCTGCCCCAGTTTCCCATAAGCAATTCTCCAGACAGAGGAGCAGAAGTGCTGATGGCCTGACTGATCTTAACAGAGACACCCGTGATTCATATTTACCGGAAGTGAGTGATGAATACTATGATCAGGACTAGGGGGCCCCTGCCTCCAGCCAGGTGGAGGAAAGGGATAACCGGGTTTACTGGAGTGTGTGGATCCGATGGCCTGGCACGTCCAACCCACAGGAGTATAAAGCTTTAGTGGACACCGGCGCACAGTGCACCTTAATGCCATCAAACTATATAGGGGCAGAACCCATCAGCATTGCTGGAGTGACAGGGGGATCCCAAGAGCTAACTGTATTGGAGGCCGAAGTGAGCCTAACTGGCAATGAGTGGCAGAAGCACCCCATTGTGACTGGCCCAGAGGCTCCGTGCATCCTTGTCATAGACTATCTCAGGAGAGGGTATTTCAAGGACCCAAAAGGTTACAAGTGGGCTTTTGGTGTAGCCGCCTTGGAGACGGCGGAAATTAAACAGCTGTCTACCTTGCCCGGTCTCTCGAAGGACCCTTCTGTTGTGGGGTTGCTGAAGGTCAAAGAACAACAGGTGCCGATCACCACCACAACAGTGCACTGGCGGCAATATCGCACCAACAGAGACTCCCTGATCCCCATCCACGGGCTCATTCGTCTACTGGAGAGCCAAGGAGTCATCAGTAAAACCCACTCGCCCTTTAACAGTCCCATATGGCCAGTCTGGAAGTCTAATGGAGAGTGGAGACTAACAGTAGACTACCGTGGCCTTGAACGAAGTCACTCCACCGTTGAGTGCTGCTGTGCCAGACATGCTAGAACTTCAATATGAACTGGAGTCCAAGGCAGCCAAGTGGTATGCCACAATTGATATCGCTAATGCATTCTTCTCCATCCCTCTGGCAGCAGAGTGCAGGCCACAGTTTGCTTTTACTTGGAGGGGGGTCCAGTACACCTGGAATCGACTGCCCCAGGGGTGGAAACACAGCCCTACCATTTGCCATAGACTGATCCATAATGCTTTGGAACAAGGTGGAGCTCCCGAACACCTACAATACATTGATGACATCATTGTGTGGGGCAATACAGCAGAAGAAGTTTTTGAGAAAGGAAAGGAAATAGTTCAAATCCTCCTGAAAGCTGGTTTCGCCATAAAACAAAGTAAAGTTAAGGGACCTGCACGAGAAATCCAGTTCTTGGGAATAAAATGGCAAGATGGTCGTCGTCAGATCCCCATGGATGTGATCAACAAAATAGCAGCCATGTCTCCACCAACTAGCAAAAAGGAAACACAAGCTTTCTTGGGCGTTGTGGGTTTTTGGAGAATGCATATTCCACACTACAGTCTGATCGTGAGCCCTCTCTATCAAGTGACCCGGAAAAAGAATGATTTCAAATGGGGCCCTGAACAACAACAAGCCTTTGAACAGATTAAACGAGAAATAGTTCATGCAGTAGCTCTTGGGCCAGTCCGGGCAGGACAAGATGTAAAAAATGTGCTCTACACCGCAGCCGGGGAGAATGGCCCTACCTGGAGCCTCTGGCAGAAAGCACATGGGGAGACCCGAGGTTGACCCCTAGGGTTTTGGAGTCGGGGATACAGAGGGCCTGAAGCCCGCTATGCTCCAACTGAAAAAGAGATATTGGCAGCATATGCAGGGGTCTGAGCTGCTTCAGAAGTGGTTGGTACTGAGGCACAGTTGCTCCTGGCACCCCGACTGCCAGTGCTGGGCTGGATGTTCAGAGGGAACGTCCCCTCCACACACCATGCAACTGATGCTACGTGGAGTAAATGGGTTGCACTGACCACCCAGCGGGCTCGAGTAGGAAACCCCAGTCGCCCAGGAATCTTGGAAGTGATTATGGACTGGCCAGAAGGCAAAGACTTTGGAATATCACCAGAGGAGGAGGTGACACGTGCTGAAGAAGCCCCACTGTATAATACACTGCCAGAAAAGGAGAAGCAGTATGCCCTGTTTACTGATGGGTCCTGTCGCCTTGTGGGAAAGCACCGGAGATGGAAGGCTGCTGTATGGAGTCCTACACGACAAGTCGCAGAAACTGCTGAAGGAGAAGGTGAATCGAGCCAGTTTGCAGAGGTAAAGGCCATCCAGCTGGCCTTAGACATCGCTGAATGGGAAAAGTGGCCAGTGCTCTATCTCTATACTGACTCCTGGATGGTGGCAAATGCCCTGTGGGGCTGGCTGCAGCAGTGGAAGCAAAGCAACTGGCAGCGCAGAGGCAAACCCATCTGGGCTGCCACATTGTGGCAAGATATTGCTGCCCGGGTAGAGAAACTGGTTGTAAAGGTACGGCATGTGGATGCTCACGTCCCCAAGAGTCGGGCCACTGAAGAACATCGAAACAACCAGCAGGTGGATCAGGCTGCCAAGATTGAAGTGGCTGAGGTGGATCTGGACTGGCAACATAAGGGTGAACTATTTCTAGCTCGATGGGCCCATGACACCTCAGGCCATCAAGGGTGAGATGCAACATACAGGTGGGCTCGTGATCAAGGGGTGGACTTGACCATGGACGTTATTGCGCAGGTTATCCACGAATGTGAAACATGTGCTGCAATCAAGCAAGTGAAGCGGGTAAAGCCTTTGTGGTACGGGGGACGATGGCTGAAATATAAATATGGGGAGGCCTGGCAAATTGACTATATCACACTCCCACAGACCCGCCAAGGCAAGCGCCATGTTCTCACCATGGTAGAAGCAACCACTGGCTGGCTGGAAACATATCCTGTCCCCCACGCCACTGCCCGGAACACTACCCTGGGTCTCAAAAAACAAGTGCTGTGGTGACATGGCACCCCAGAGAGAACTGAGTCAGACAATGGGACTCATTTCCGAAATAACCTCATAGGCACCTGGGCCAAAGAGCATGGCATTGAGTGGGTGTATCACATCCCCTATCACGCACCAGCCTCTGGGAAAATCGAAAGATACAATGGACTATTAAAGATGACACTGAGAGCAATGGGGGGTGGAACATTTAGACACTGGGATACACATTTAGCAAAAGCCACGTGGTTAGTCAACACGAGGGGATCTGCCAGGCGAGCTGGCCCTGCCCAATCAGAATCCTTACGTACTGTGGAAGGGGATAGAGTCCCTGTAGTGCACATAAAAAATATGCTGGGCAAGACAGTCTGGGTTATTCCTGCTTCCAGCAGAGGCAAACCCACTCGTGGGATTGCGTTTGCTCGAGGACCTGGGTGCACTTGGTGGGTGATGCGGGAGGATGGAGAAGTCCGGTGTGTACCTCAGGGGGATTTAATTTTGGGTGAAAACAGCCAATGAACTGAATAATATGCTGTTAATTGCTATATGATGTTGTATGTCATCACTACTATGGTTGCATCAATGGAATGTTATCATGGTGGGAATCTCCTAATTAATAATAATAGCGAATGAACATTCAATGGAACCAGGCAAAGTGCAGCAGTGAGAGAACAAGAACTACCAGTGCAGCGGTGATGGAACAAGGACTGACATGCAACAACCTGACCCCACGCACGCCGCCTCTCTGAAGGACCCTTACAAGAGATGAAATCCAAAGTCATGGACTAAATGAACTCAATGGACATTCCACAGGCATTCTACAGGGGTGTTCCATAGACTAGTGGAATGACAAATGAAAATCTGTATAGAGATATATATATATATATTGTTAAAGGATGAGAAGATGGATAGGGATTATTGGATTTGTACTGAATAGTATGGGACCTGAGCATGGTGTCAATGATATGGAGTAAGGGGTGGATACTGTCATGGTTTCAGCTGGGATAGAGTTAATTTTCTTCACTCTAGCTGGTATAGTGCTGTGCTTTGAAATTAGCAGGGAAAAAAAAATCCTGTTGAGATAACACACAGATGTTTAGGCTGTTGCTGGGTAGCGCTTATACTAGTCAAGGACACTTCTAGCTTCCCATGCTCTGCTGGGTGCACAAGAAGCTGGGAGGGGAGGGGGCACAGCTAAGAGAGCGGATTCAAACTGACCAAAGGGATATTCCATATCATGTAACGTCATGCCCAGTATGTTACCTGGGCAGGGTTGGCCGGGGGAGGGAGGGAGCAATCGCGGCTCGGGGACGGGCAGCGTCGGTCGGTGGGTGGTGAGCGGCTGTATCGTTCATGTTTCTGCATTTTTTTTCCCTGTTTTCCCTTTCCTTCCTTTTCCCTTTTATTATATTAACATTATTGTCATTATTACCATAATCATTTATCATCATCATTTTATTGTAATCATTAAACTGCACTTATCTCAACCCACAAGTTCTTTTGCTCGTCCAATTCTCTTCCCCATCCCACAGGGGTGGGGGGATGTGAGCGAGCGGCTGCATGGTGTTCAGTTGCCAGCTGAGGCTGAACCACGACACTTCCTTCCTTCCTTCCTCCCTTCCTCCCTTCCTCCCTCCCTTCCTCCCTTCCTTCCTTTCTCTCTCTCTTTCTTTTTCTCTCTCTTTCTCTTTCTCTCTCTTTCTCTCTTTCTTTCTCTCTTTTTCTCTTCCTTTCTTCTCTTTCATCACTCCAAAACATCAGAGGTGGCTTTGATTTATCAACTACACTTTTCAATGTATTCAAACATTGAGAAACCTAAGGCCTTCTATCATAGCCAGAATTTCTATTTATTTGCATTACAGCAACTTTATAGATTTTTGAGAGAAAGTGTGTGTGAATTAATCATTTCATTACACATACTGGAAACAAAGGGGGAAAACAAGCTATTGTAGGACTAACATTACAAATTCAAGTTTTAAAAATATATACTGAGTGCCTAAGTTGGTGCCTATCTATCTAATAAACTCCCATCTTCTCTGCTAATATATGTATTATGATGCATGTTTTCATTACATACAACTTTTTTCCCCCTGGGAACCCAGTTCCATAAATATTCAGAAGGGACAGTACTCACTGAGTGAGTATGTATGAGTGATTATTTGAATCCTCGTCCACAGTCTCTGTATAGCTTTCTCAATTGTTATACTACCAAATGTTTAAATCCTCCTCTGAATATAGTTTCCCAATATGGTTACTATACTTTCTGCAGTGCTCTTCCTACAGGGTAGTTCCATTCTTTCTTGAGATTAAATTTTCTGGAAAAGAGTCATGGAACATACAAACTGTCAGTTTTGCCTTGTAAGTGCAAAAACAGCAGCAGGGTTTTTTCTCCTTTTTGAATAGCAGTTGTGGTTACAAAACAAAACTGGCAATTCCTAGCATGGCAGTTCCTTCTAAGACACCTTTAGAGGCTGCTCAGCAAGATTCTTCCTGATTTTCTCAACAGCTCTATCCTGCCCCTTGGTTCACCTCTGAGCCGTACTATGTTAGCAAGTCAGTTGGTAGAATCTGAAAAAGAAGTCACTGAGGAAGAAACACCTGGGAGTGGGGAAATTGTCCTGTATGAACTGCAGGGTCTCCTGAAGCAGGATACTTTCTCCAGGATCAAGAACGGATCTCTGTAGTAGAAGCTTCCCATGATAAGTATAATCAATTAATTTTGAGGTTCTCATGCATTCGGTTTCGACTAAGTAACTAGTTTTTACAAACAAGATTGAATTTTTGATTCACAGTCTGGCACCTTAATTCTAGTTTTCATATTAATGAATGATGTACATATATATTTGCATATATGTGTATGCAAACACACACATACACATAGGTATATGTGTATATGTGTATACATGATATACTACAATTTGTTTTATTTAACGAAAAACAAAACATTTAAAAATCCTAAACAAATCCCTAGATCCAAATGGTAAGGAACTACTTAAATACGTGCTGACACTGCCAAAGGGATGTGCCAAAAATGCTGTTCTTCCCATAAGCAAGCACCCCGCACTTCTTTCCATTTCTTATTTTGAACCGTAACTAGTTTCTCTGATCTTGTATGCTTACATGTTTGTGTTAATAGGAATTACATGCACTAAATGCAAAAAATCCTGATGCCTTTGCAAGAAACATCTCTTTCTTATTATCTTGGCAGTAGTTTGTTTCCAGTGCACTAGCAATGAAGAAAGAGGAAAGAGAACTGAGAGTGAGTCTTCAGATGTGCTTAGCTCTGTGATTTTTCTTTCTGAGATTTGCTGCTGGCTCTGAAGCTGGGGTATTCTTTTTTTTGCAGGTATTCTTGTCATTAACTGTGCTCCAGTAACTCTGTGAAGAGTAACGCTAGAGCCAGGGACAATGTGCCTGGGCTACCACCCACTTCAGAATTCAGGAACTCTGGCTTAAAGAAGTAGTCAACTTCATTTTATCACATTTTACCATTTTTATGTTTACAAGTGTGAGAGAAGACTTTTTTTCTTAAAGTTACTTGCCTGTAGCAGTAAGCTTGGAAAACACAGTTGTATCAAACAGCAAAATAGCTGAGGAATACAAGAGATTTCAGAGACAGCTATGTACACCATATCCCAGAACATGCTCTGCTTTTAAATACCAGTCTCCTAGCTGAATCTATCTTTTCCCTCATTAGCTGTAGTTATATTCCTGTACCTACATTATTCCCATTTTAATGTATTATTTTAAGTATCCAGGCTCACGATGATAAATTAAAACACCCAGCTAGCAAGCTTTAGGAATAACATGCAATTCTGACATATGTCCTGCAATACAGAACTCACCTCAAAATAATTACTAGACCTCAGAGAAATAAAATATTTACTTCATGTTTTTCTTTTTAATCCTGTAATTTTTTTGTTCCATTTTTAAGCCCTCTCAAATGCAAGGTTTTCCTTTATCATGATGACCTAGGTACAGGACTAGTACTCATTTTATGGTGTTTTAAAATATGTATTATTTATTAATGTATATGTACATATATTTTTATATAAATATATTTTATATAAAAGAAAAAAATAAGAGTTATTATACAACAAGGAATTCAAACCAATCCTAGGAACAGAATGTTTTGGCAAAAATTACTGGATTTCAGCCTTAGTTCATTAACTAGACTATATCTGATACAAAGGTTCTTTCAATCTTCTGAATAAAATCTTGACAAATTGGCTGTGCATAGATATCTTTCTCTGTGTGCTCCTGAATGCTGCTTTACAGATTACACCACAGTCTGAAGTATCCTGTCTCCTTCCCACTAAAAATTCTTATGATATCTCTAGGATACCAATGTTCTGCACAACACCAAGAATGAGCCACAGTGGTGACAGCTCAGAAGTTCTTGCTACTTGTCAGACAACTCATTACCTTGTTGTCAGACAACTTGTTGTCAGACAACAAGTCATTAATAGGCTTGTACCATATGGGCACGGTCTGCATCAAGTGCATGTTGTAATTCACTCATCTGCCCTGTAGAAGCCCATGCTAATATCTTAAAATTAGTATTTGTGCAGGAGGAGAATAGTGGGAGATAAAGCAAGAGTCTTAAGAGAGATTAAGGCAAGGAGGCAGATATACCTGTGTTTATAACGATAGCATCACAATGTTGACTTCTTGGCTAGGTAGTAGTATTAGGTAATACATTCAAAGTCATGTCAAACACTGACAGCTCCAGAATCAGACCAGCCAATCACTATGCAACAGACCAATTAGATAATAGTTTGTGTTAGGATCAAACCCACTATACATAGCAATTTTTGTCTCCATCAAAATTTCTTGAGAAGATTATGTTTTCCCTTAACACGGGCTGATCAGCATTGGGACAATTTCTCTAGGCTTTCTCTTTATCCTCAAAGATCTGTTTGATGCTCTGCCAATTGCCTTGCACAGACCAAGAGAATAGAGGTATCACCAGTATGTAAATCTGGATTTCAATCAATTTTATTTGCATCAGATTAATCTCTCCTTAAAACTGAGAGTCAGAACCCATTACCTAGCTCTGCATAATCCTTTAGCCCACCATAAACCTCCATATCTCTACAAGGGGACTATAAAATTGCCTTTCATTCACTAACACTTACTTTTCAGTTTAGTGGAAATATATTTGAACTGACGGCATTTCTGTAGGACTTACTTAGAGTCAGAGTGCTCTCACCTGCAAAAATAATCAATACTTTACAGATATGGACTGACAAATCCAAATTACCACACACTATCTAGAGGTGGACAGTGCACTAATTCCAGGAGCACTTTCCTCTTGGTGGCCTGGGGAAGAGGTGGGATGCTTTTATAGCACAAATAGAGATCCCATAGAGGATTATAGACATGACTACAAAGGCAAAAAATTGTTCTCAGGCAAGAAAAGCTAAAGAAGTAGGTGGTAGTGGTACTTTCTTTTAATGAAGAACCTCAGTTATATAGATCAGGAAAAAAATGTAGCACTGAATGAAACAGGACTGCATCATCTAACTTGAAACTTAGCTCTGTTGTGTGCGAAGTGTATTAGGGTATTATATTTATGCAAAAGCCTGAAAAAGAAAAATCTTTTAATACTCAGTGAAGTGTCCTGAGGACAAAGCTATGTAATGGATGGAGTTTATGGATTGTTAACTGAATAGAAGGTGAAAATAAATCAGAAGTCCAGCACCTGTGCACTTTGGAATTTTTATTACAGAGTAATGAATATGCTGTAGTAAAAATGACAGCTTAAACTTTACAATGGTGGTTTTATTTGTTTCTACGTTGGGGGCTTTTTTGCACTTTTGTTCAATTAATGCTAGGTTATTACTCCTGGCAACTAATATGACTGGAATGTCTTCCAAATGTAAGTAAAGGTTGAATTCAAAGTGCAAAATATATGAGACAGATTATACATAGTTGTATAATAACACAGCTGATGTTGATATTGACATATCAACAGGTGAGGTGAGTAGCTCTCTTGCTGGCATTATCTGCAGTGGAACGCTCTAGGGCAGGGCACAGGGTGGTTTCCTGAATGAGGGGTTAAAAACTGGCTGGATGACTGGGATCAAAGTGTTGTGGTGAATGGAGTTAAACCCAGTTTGTGGCTGGTCACAAGTGGTGTTCCCCAGGACCCAGTATTGGAGTCAGTTCTGTTTGATGTCTTTATCAATGATCTGGATGAGGGGATCGAGTGCACCCTCAGCAATTTTGCAGATGACACCAAGTTGGGCAGGAGTTTTGATCTGCTTGAGGCTAGGAAGGGTCTGCAAAGGGATCTGGACAGGCTGGATTGATGGGCCGAGGCCAGTTGTATGAGATTCAGCAAGGCCAAGTGCCAAGTCCTGCACTTGGCTCACAGCAACCCCATGCAATGCTACAGTCTTGGGGAAGAGTGTCTGGAAAGCTGTTTGGTGGAAAGGGACTTGGGGCTGTTGGTCAACACCCAACTGAGTATGAGCCAGCAGTGTGCCCAGGTGGCCAAGAAGGCTGACAGCATCCTGGCTTTTATCAGTAATAGTGTGGCCATCAGGAGTAGGGAAGTGATTGTGCCCCTGTACTCGGCACTGGTGAGGCCACACCTTGAATATTGTGTTCAGTTTTGGGCCGCTCAGTACAACAAAGACACTGAATTGCTGGAACACCTCCAAGGAAGAGCATCTAAGCTGGTGAAGGATCTAGAGCAATACTGTTATGAGGAATGGTTGAGGGAACTGGGGTTATTTAGTCTGGAGATGAGGAGATGGATGGGAGACCATATTGCTTTCTACAACTCCCTGAAAGGGGGTTGTAGTGAGGTTAGTGTTGATCTCTTTTCCCAGGTAACAAGTGACGGGGGAGAGGAAATGACCTCAACTTCTGATGATGAAATTTCTGCATTTGAGTAAAAGCTGGATGAACAACAGATCATATGTCACCTGATAAATGTCACCCCATTTCCAGTTTTTCTGAGATGAGTATTTCTCCAATGGATTTGTTTTTTGAAATGAACACTAGATCACACATAAAAATAATTTCAGTGTCATAATAAAATGAACTCATCTTTTGTAGGAATCACATACTTTATATGTAGGCTGTTTTTACTGACCACAAGCCATACTTACTACAGTCTATGGCAAGTTGATGGCTCTTTAAAGGAATATGATTTGAGATTTAAATGTTCTTAATTATTTGGAATTCCACAGTTTATTTCTGTGAACTCTCTTGCTGTGGGCAAAAGAGAACTCATGTGTGGATAGAAGAATTTATTATTAGTTATCTATTTTTTAACAATCTAGTCAAAATGCAACAAAAATTTGTTAGTCCAGGTGCAATGACACTAACCTCATAGCCCAGATGATCTAATTTTTATAGAAAAACTGATATTAAATTCTTTCCCACGGTGAATCCTATATTCTTTTCTGAATGAGTACTTTCCAGAACACAGCTCTGCAGTCCACCTATAAAACACAAATATCTTATGTTTCCAAGCCTACTTTTGTAGTTGACCAAACTGAAAATGAAGATAATTGAAACATATTATTCCCATTCTGCTAAAGATTCTGATATTTCAAAAAAAAAAAATATCCTGAGTAAATATGTCATATTTCATGAGGGAGATTATTCCATGAAAAAAGAAAACAGTGTCAAAACCCCCCCAAGCCCTTACTTGTTTCCATTTGACTGGTTTCAAAATTATTCTGTAATTTTGAATCCGCTGTACATCTGCATTAACACTGCACAGCTGGAGTTGTACTATAAGTCTCCACTTTCTCATATAAGTATGATATTCATTGGCCTATAGTCTTTGCTGGCATTTCTCTTCACTCATTAAACACTCAGATGTAGGAAGGACTTCTTACACCTGTATTCAACTTTCTGTTAGTAGTGGTTTAAACCATGCAGACTCATGTGATAGTTAAAAGAGACACACATCTTTAGGAACAGGAAGAAATCCTACAAGCTGATGAAGAACCAGTAAATTCACTAAATCCAAAACTACATCTAGATAGAGACAGATTTTTGAACAGTGCCCTTTTTGGGAGTTTCATATTTTTATCAGCTGCCTGAGGATTCTCTCTCTTGCTCTGTTTTGTCTGGTTGGTTTTGGTTTGTGGTTGGTTGGGCTTTTTTTTCCTTTTGCATCTGTAACCTGTTATGAATTCTACACTTCAATGTCAAACCAGGTGGAATTTTTCTGTAGCAATGTAAAAAAATTTGCATAACCAGTGTCCATTATTTTGTAGGACACAATAAAAGCCTTGTTCATTCTAAAGATTTGCAATTTTTCATGCTATCTTTTAAACTACTTTAAATGGTTGGCTGAGTCTGAGAGGGGTTATTTCTAACTGGTAAATGAGGAGTGTCCAGTGATTAATTTTTTACAAAGTACTTTCTAGTTCTGCTGCCGAAGTATCTTAGTGAGGAATTCCACTCATATTGGTGCAGGTGCTACATCAAAAGGTGATGCTCATTTTGGTATCTTCAGTTGGCAGAAAATGTATGGCACAGGAATACATTGTAAGCAGTAACCATGACTGGTTGAATGACTATGAAACTATCATACAATCTAAATTCTTCAGCTCAGATGCAGTAGTTTTCATTCTAAACTGGTAAAGAATTTCATGGCTTCCATGCAAACAAATTTGAAACTCACTTTTAAGAAACATGTCTTATATGTCACTACATTTACATATTTGTATATCATAATGAATAAGGCCCCAGAAGTGATTATTTTTTCCCCTTAATTAACAGCACTCTAAAGTTCAGGATCTTCAGTCTGGGGAGATTTTTATTAAATTTGTGTTTTAAATGGGCTGCATATTGTGCATACCATCTTCAATGTCATTTTTTACAGATTTTAAAGTTATGTTCACTGCAATGAAATTATCACTGACTCATAAATTAATGGATAAAAAATCCTCACAGTAAAATAACAGGAATAAAATTAAACTATAGAACTTCTCCCAGTTGTGGGTGACATTTTGATGAATTAAAATTGTAATTACTTTAACTTTTTGGATAGTGCTGACACAGGGCAGAAGTCCTGGCTTTTTCCATACAAAGCCTGCCTCTTAGTAGAAGGTGATAGCCCAGTAGAAGGTTATTTAAGTTTTATTACCTGGAAGGTTACAAAAAGTAGTTCCAATGCCCCTACGTTTAACTACTTCTTGATCAGAGTGAAATCTCATCTCCACTACCCAGAATTGAAGCGATATTCATATCTAATATAAGCGGAAAATATTTCAGTGTAGATGAAAGAAATTATATTTCTGGGCTCTGCCAAATATTGCTGACAGATCTACAATACTTGTTGGGCAGCACATGATGTTTGTCAATTTTCTGGAAAAATTCTTTTTTTCTTTCTAATTATAATTCCATGTAATTTATTGCATAATATTTATTAATTAAGGAGCAAGCAGTAAGGTTATGATCTTCTGCCAAAATATCAGGAAGTAATGAAGAACAACATTAAGAAAATTACATGTGTAATAGAAGTACCTGTTAATCAGGTTCTTTTGTGCAGTCTTAAATAGTTTTTTTAACTGTACTCCAGAAATTCAATACTATACAAACCTAATTTCCTTCTGGGGGAAAAGGACTGAAGGTAAGAAGAGTGGATTTCACAATAACAGACATGTTTTGAACATTTTTACAATACAAAAGGTATGGACTTTTTCCTCCTTGTTCTGCATGTAATTAATCTTTTTTTGTTTCATTGTTTGCCTTGTAAATCAAGATTTTTAGGCAGAAATCAAGAACTCGGCTCAAAAAATCAGTTTTATGAAAAATTATTTTAAAGTGCAGGAAAACAGGAGATGTTGAATAAAAACTTTTTGGCAACCTGGTTGTAGTAATCATCCACAATGCTCTCTGAAGTTCCATTTACTTCTATTCTTATGTTCTGCATTTAAAAAACAAAATATCTCTATGAAACAGAATTATATTGCATATAGAACTGGACTTTGGAAAAGTCTCCAGAAAAATGTCATATAGCAATGTGCAAAACTGCCTGACCTAATCTGTCAAGGCTCTGCTCCCTAAAGAGAATTGAACCAAAGCCAAGGAGGGAATCTCAGGACATTTTTGTCTCGGCCCTGACCCACAGTACCCATCAAAGTAAGTAGAACAGACCTGGAAGCAGTAGACAGGTTCAACCAACAGTCCGGATCAATATCATGGTGTTGAGGCAGGCTCGGGGACAAGGCTAGGAAGTCAACCTGTAGGTCAGTGTTAGAATCAGGATCAGTGATCACTGAACAGGTCCACAGTGATGAGGCAGGACCAAGGCCAAGGCTGGCAGTCAGTCCATGGGTTGGGATCTGGATGATGGAGCTCCACGGCTAGGCGGTGTCATGGCTGTGGCTGAGCCGGATGCTGACACTTCTCCAACATAGATCAGGAAGGGACTGATTGGATCCAGGCAGAGCTGAAATGGAGCCTTTGGTCCTAGAGACTTCAAGGCTTCATGTGAGTCTGGTAGGAGCCATTAAGGTTTATTTGAACACTCAGGGCCCTAACATAAACCATAGATTTCAGGGCTGTGATTTTTCTTTTGTACTTTGCTGTGATTAGATAGTGTAGAGCACAGAAAAGTCAATACTGTGCTCTGTGAAGAATTCAAAGCCACAGGAGAATCTGACTAAAATCTCCTTCTAGATCTACACTTAATTATTCCCAAAACTCTATAAAACAGTAATGATGCTGCAGTCATAATATTTTTCCATGCTGCCTTGTTCATAAACCACCCTCTTGGACTATATTCTATGGCTACTTGGGACAAAATGTCAGTGAAGGAGCATCAGCTCCTACTATAAATTTAATCGGCTGCATATTTATTTACTCTGCAAATGCAGTCCTGCATACCTAGTCTGCAGTCTGCAATGCACTCACCCTTACCTGAATAAGTTATAGTGGCATATCTAAAGTACAATGATTTGTACTAAATATTGCAGAAGACACCAACTCTTGGTATCACAGCAGTATTATACTTTCCCCAATTTAGTTTTGCTACCTCATATGAGGTCTACAGGTCTGTAGCCTGCTTTTTACAACCTAATGCTGCTGTGCTAGATGTACTCTCTCTCCTTTATTAGGTGGAAGTCTCACTAGCAGCAAGGCAGATGTACTGCACAATGTCCTAAACAAAGCCACGACTCACTCCATTTCACTACGTTTGTCAAAATTATTTGGTCAAAATTCTTCTATCAAAATTTTGTGGTCAGAATGAAGCTAAGGTCTTCTTTTCCACTCCATATCTCACTGCTAATGTGTGTCCTCTTACATATCGACATACTTTTTAAGACATGTTGCTCCAGACTTGACTCACTCTTCCTAGTCACGGAAAAGGAGATCTGCTTTTAAAAAGTTCTTGTTTGGACCAACAACCTTTGGGTTGTACAGTATCCTTTGGGGTGAATTTCCAGAGTCCCTCACAGTTATTTTTACTATTTATATAGAAGTATGCAAACACAGTTAGTTTACAAGGAAATGTAATATTTTGAACTTAATATATCTTCAGTTTGTTACAGCTTGCAACCTGTAGGAAGTATAAAAAAGAAAGTGTAAGCTCTCAGTTTTTTCTTGTGGTTTAGATGATGGTGCTGGCAATTTCCTGAGAGAAAGGTATTTAAAATATTTGTAGACATCCAGTATCTTTAGTACTCATTTTTTTGCCTTTGTAATAGAAAGGCAAAAGGATTCAGAATCAACTGCAATATGAATATAAACGAAAGGGATTTATCCATCAACTCTGAATTAATGGTTACATGGAAGAACTTTCTTTTAGTTGAAATATAAACACCTGTTGCATAAAAGGTGGGTGGAGAGGTAGCATATTAAACCTCTTGCTATTATTGAGCATGTCCTGATTCACTGATTCTGAAAGTGGGATTTCTGTACTCCATCTGTCATATGTCATGTTGTTGGTCACTGCTTGAGACAGAAATCTCGATTTCATTTGACAGGAAATCATCCTGCAGGTAAAAAGGGAAATCTACAGCAGATATTTTTAGCTGCTTGTTCACTCTAAGATATAATATATTGGATATAAAGCAATATAGAATATTTTATTTCATCTACTGTTATGAAACATTGCATGAAAGCAACATCTGGCTAAGCTAAGGATAGAAAGATGTCTTCAGCTTGGAAATTACCTTTTTTTAGGATGCTAAACTCTTTGAATTCTAATATAGGCTTAGTATCTAATTATGTAAAACCTTTATAGAGTATGTTGCTTTCCTCCATGTTTCAGGGAAAACATATAATCTTTATTTTATATTGTTTATAGTCAAGCCTTGATGAAAATACTTAAATGTTTTTCTTAAACTAGCAATTTATTTTCTCCTTTTGCTTCAAGTATCATCAGACATCTTCCATGAATATCCAGTCTCCTTTCTGAAGCTAATAGAATAAGACAGTGTACAAGCTGAAGCGCATAGGGGAATTCATCTTCATATTATAGAATCATTTTCCACAATGTTCAATAACATAGTTGAAAGTAGCTTAGTTAAAATTGTGACTGAGATAGAGCTTGAAAAAGTGACTTTGATACTCATATCATTGACATATATATGTATTTGAGTCTCTGCATATTTACCCCTTCTGCTTTAAAATAACTCTTTTACTACTACACTCCGTTGTAGGGGGGAGAAAGTCCATCTATTGCCATTACAGAAAAGAATCAAATTGGTATTTGTATTCATGATGAAATACCTTTGATGCTTAATGTCTAGACTTCTAAAAAGGGAAAAAGTTTACTTTGGAGGGGGATTTCAGGGATTATGGTTGGTCCTCAGTCCCAAATTTTAAGCTTGGGAGAACCAAAATAAAAGGTTTTCCATAGCAAAACCAAACTTTGCTATTTCACTAAACTTTCAAAATGAATATTGCGTAATTCAAGGTAGATAACAGAACTCCTAAGTCCCACTTATGAATCTGACTTGTCATGGTTTCAGCTGGAATAGAGTTAATTTTCTTCACAGTAGTTCATATAGGGTTGTTTTGGATTTGTGATCAAAACGGTGTTGATAATGCAGAGATATTTTAGTTGTTGCTAAGTAGTGCTTACACTAGTTAAGGACGACTTCTGCTTCTCATGCTATGCCGGGTGCACAAGAAGCTGGGAGGGGGCACAGCTGGGACAGCTGACCTCAGGTGACCAATGGGATATTCCATACCATATGATGTCATGTTCAGTATATAAGCTGGAGGAAGAAGAAAGAAGTGGGAGGACGTTCAGAATTATGGTGGTTTTTTTTCCCAAGTAACTGTTACATGTGATGGAGCCCTGCTTTCCTGGAGGTGGCTGAACACCTGCCTGCCCATGGGAAAGAAGTAAATAAATTCCTTGCTTTGTTTTGCTTGCATGTGCGGCTTTTGCTTTACCTATTAAACTGTCTTTATCTCAATCCAAAGTTTCCGCATTTTTAGTCTTCTGATTCTCTCCCCATCCCACTGCAGGGGGAGCGAGCGGCTGCATGGTGCTTGGTTGCTGACTGGAGCCAAACCATGGCACTTGTCTGTGTATCAGCCACTGGAATGTGTAAAGCAGCAAAAGCAGCAGGATAAAACTGAAAAAAAAAAATCTGTTAAATATGTGGTTCCTTAGTTACCCAATTTCTATGTTAATTTGTTAAAAGATTCCAAATTGTGACAATTTTTTATCCAATCAGTTATTGCTCAAATGCAATAACAAATAAATGAAGTGAAATTGCCCCTTTGAATGGGGGAGTTTCCAATGTGATCTGTGGGAGTCTACATTTCCTGATAATGGAAAGTTTAAAACTTAGTGTGAATGTATTTTTTCCTTCTCTTTTCCCTTTTGTCAGTACATAAATGCATTATGAATATAAACAGGAGTACATGCTCTTTCAAAAATTCGCATTTCTCTGCCTTTGTCATTATAATCTCACTATATCTAACACACTTTTCCACTGGCTATTAAAAATTCAGTGGAAATATACAGAAATATTATATAGTGCATTTAAAATCTAAAAACAGAAAAAAAAATTTATGTAAAAAATTTTGTCAGAAAAAAAGACAGTTCAAAGCAGAACTTTTTAAATTATATATGTTTCTGCTTCTCTGGCTAATGCAGAAAGATGTATTTTTTAATTTCCAAAGAGTGGTTATTTGATGATTACTTCTTGTTCTATGTGCAAATGCTTTGAGAAGTAGTATATAATATAAATGGTGATTAATATAATTTACTTTCACCAGCAAGTTCCAGATTCTGAATTCTGAAAGACGAAGGTATGTCCTTTGCAACCCCAATTTACAAGCAGAGTTTCCAAAACAGGACAAGAGCTTACTTAGTCCCTGTGACTAGCATTTTCTGGTTTCTAAGCTTTCTAATCTGAGCTTTGCTTCAAATACTTGGAGTATTCTCTGAGTCAAATAACTTTTTTTATCTACCATAGCAGCATCCTTAGTGTCAAGCTGTGGAATATAGAAGACATTCAGATCACAGGGCAGAGAAACATTTTGAATCATAGCTTTTTATAGGTACCTAAATCTTTCTTTCGTTCTCACTTAAATCCTTTCTGGATTTAGGCTGTTAAACACGCATACACACACATATATATCACAGAATCACAGAATCACAGAATGGCAGGGGTTGGAAGGGACCTCTGGAGATCATCTTGTCCAAACCCCCTGCTTGAGCAAGGACACCCAGAGCAGGGGGCACAGGAATGTGTCCAGGCAGGTTTTGAATATTTCCAGAGAAGGAGACTCTGCAACCCCCCTGGGCAGCCTGTTCCACTGCTCTGGCACCCTCACAGGAAAGAATTCTTTTTCTCATGTTTAAGTGGAACTTCCTGTGGTGTTCCTGCTTGTGCCCATTGCCCCTTGTCCTGGCACTGGGCACCTCTGAAAAGAGTCCGGCCCCTTTCTCTTGACACCAACCCTTCAGGTATTTATAGGTATTGATGAAATCCCCCCTCAGCCTTCTCTTCTCCAGGCTGAACAAACCCAGCTCTCTCAGCCTTTCCTCATAAGGGGGATGCTCCAGTCCCCTGATCATCTTGGTAGATCTCCACTGAACTTGATCCCAAGAAAACAAAAAATAAAACCCAAACCATCATCTCTTCTAATGTTAAACTTTATCTCCCATGAGAAATTTTTTTAAAATTTTTTTAAATTATTGTTTTTATTCATATAATATTCTTGCTGACTGAGGTTGTCATCAGCTAAATTGTTCCTCCATTGCTTCCAGGAGAGTTTTGCAAGTATGGCCATTACAATAACTGCTAACCCAACAATCATCAGTAAAAGCTTTCTATATATGTTATACACTTGCCTCAATGTCCTATTTTCCAATATTCTTGAGGGTTTAATTGTTTTCTGATTAAAAGAATATATAAATTAGAAGAATGCTGAAAAATTAATGGAATCAGGACTAAAAAGAAAATGTTTTAACTCTCTTGCTCACTCACATTTTAAGTATATTAATTTATTTGGAAATGGAAACCTGGATACAGAATCAAACATCAAAGAGAGAAAATAAGCAACTAAAAATATCTAACCTGTTAATGTTTTACAATATGCTTTCACAGTCTGTCATTCAGATTTGAGAAGAGATATGATACAAAATGACCACAGATCTTTTTTTACTAATTAATAGGTCATAAATACCTAGATTCTAAAATTAAAATAAATAATTGCAAACACCTAATCTACTCATTTGATAATACAGAACACATATTGATTATTGTAGCTCAGAATTCAATCCCTATTGAAGTAAGGATCATTATTGGGATTTTAAGCTCTTGCAGCCTTGCATGTAGAATGAAATAACTAGAAAGGCGTCTGTGATATTTAGGAGTAGAAAGATATATGATGCTGACAAACAAAAAGTAGTTTCCTTTTTGGTTTTGCTAGTTGTGGATAAGGCCTCAGGATAAGTTAACCTGCTGAATCAGAGTAATGTTCAGAAATATACCAATCTAATTTGATTTTCAATAGCGTAAAGAGCATATATTACCTGCAGTGTTTAAAATGATTATTTCTCAAAGAAATTCATAAATACCGTCGCTAAGAAATAAAACTGCCCCATGACATCTCAAATAAGCTTTCAAGACTACAATGAAAGTATGGTATGTTGAAAGTCAATAATGTGAACTACTTCACTATTAAATTAAAATTTTTTAAAAGCTCAGGAAGGATCACCATGTAAAGACCTGTGTGACAAAATAAGCTTTGTTCTGAGAGTGGATCCTTCGGAAGAGGCAAAACCAGAGCTTTGTTTTTCTATGCATTGAAATTCAGTTCAAATATTTCAGTGAATTTATAGTTTTGTTTTGTTTTTTTCTGTGTAGCTAGGCTATGGGGACATCATAAATGTACTTCGTTAGTGTACGTGGTTTGCAGGGTACTTTAAAAATTTATTCATTCTTGTAATTGCAGCATACAGGTCATTTTAACCTAAGTTACACTATGAAGTCTTCATCAGAAATAAATTGCTTGTTACTATTTCCACATAGTAATTAATAATGAAAACTACTGTCACTGTTTCATCTGTAACCCTTATCTCTTTCCAGAAAGGTGTGGGTAACATCTGAGTATGAAACAAATGACATTACTGAAAGAATTAAGATGGAGGGGAATTGCCATATCAAACTAATTTTATTTTCAGTGCCTTGCACTGTGATAGAAGTTAGGGCTTACAGAACAAACCATGAAAGCTTTTCCCATCAGAAGTTAAAATGTTGAAAATTACTTCAAGAATGCCTCTTAAAAGAGGAATATTTATTTTTACAAACTGATATATACGGAACTGGTGTCCCTTAATTTTACCAAAACACTGGGTACCAATTCTAAGTAAGTTGGTGAAAATTTTCAACTAATTTGACACCTCTAAAACATAATATGTAGTCTAAGTAGCTGTGTCATTCAATCCAAATGTTTTACATGCATGTTACAAAGACCTAATAATGTCAGAAAAGAAACCATGGAATGCCTCCATGTTGCCACAATGCCTTTCTGAATAGAGTGCAGTGTAAAATTTCAGAGCAAGGTCTTGACTTTTCTCTCAGGTATCCAGTATCAAACACCTAGGAGTAACAATGCAAATAAGATTATTATATGGTTTGGGTTGTTTGGTTTTTTTTTTCTATTATATATTGTATCATCAATGTTACTGTCATAGTTTAACCCCAGTCAGCACCTCAGCCCCACACATCTGCTTGCTCACTCCTCCTCTGGCGGGATAGGGGAGAGAATCAGAGGAGTGAAAGTGCAAAAACTCATAGGTTGAGATAAAGACAGTTCAAGAGACAAAGCAAAACAGTAATAATAATAATAACAACAACAGTAATAATATAAAGAAAAGGAAAAGCAAAAGCTGCATGTGCAAGCAAAACAAACCAAGGAATTCGTTCACTACTTGCCATCTGCAGGCAAGTTCAGGTGTTCAGGTGTTCAGCCACCTTCAGGAAAGCAGGGGTCCATCACGTGTAACAAGTGTTTGGGAAGGCAAATGCCATCGCTCTGAATGTCACTCTTTCCTCCTTCTCCTCTCAGCTTTTTTACTGCTGAGCATAATGTCATATGGTATGGAATATCCCTTTGGTCCGTTGGGGTCAGCTGTCCCAGCTGTGTCCCCTCCCACCTTCTTGTGCAACCCCAGCCTACTTGCTTGCAGGACAACGTGAAAAGCAGAAAAGTCCTTGACTTTGTGTAAGCACTACTTAGCAAATACTAAAACATCTCTGCATTTTCAAAACTGTTTTCAGCACAAATCCAAAGCATAAACCCATACTAGCTTCTGTGAAGAAAATTAACTCTATCTCAGCCAAAACCAGCACACACTGACCATACACACATTAAACAAGTATATTATTATGTTAATGGAATATGATGTGTTTTAATTTTCCCTGTTGCTCCTTGTCCTGTCAGTGGTCACCACTGAGAAGAGTCTGGCTCCCTCTTCTTCATTCCATCCCATCAGGTGCTTACACACATTGACAAGATACCCCTGAACCTGCTCTTCTCCAGGCCAAACAGTCCTTACTGTCTCCTCATATGGGAGAGGCTCCAGTCCCTTAATCATTTCTGTGGCCTTTTGCTGGACTCACTCTAGTAAGTCCATATCTTACCCAGCACTACAGGTGTGGTCTCACCAGTGTTGAGTAGAAAGGATGGATCATCTCCCTCAACCTGCTGCCAATTATTTTCTTAATACGGCCCAGAATAACCTTGGCCTTTTTTGCCACAAGGATGGATAAAATAAAATGTGTATTTCTGTGTACATCTGTTTACTGATTCTTAGGCATCTGTCAGGCACAAGTGTGATATCTAAATTTTGTGCTGAACTGGAAGGAGATGCAATGGTAGATTATTTAAAACACCTTGTTACGGGCTTAAGAGGTTAAGTTCAAATGTTTCTCTTTGCCAGAGAAAAATGTATTATACTGGATCCAATAGCCTGAGAGAGGTTGCCACTCCATGCCCACAGGTCCAACCAACAGCAAGGCTGGAGATGTATTCTCAGCAGGTGCATGGACATAGAGAACAAATATATACCACATATATGCAGGACCAGCCAAACAGATCACAGATGGACATTCAAAGCACCCACACAACACCAGACAGCACCAACAGCCTCATCCTGCCCCTCTCATTGGTTGATCAGGATGGAGGTCCAGTAGTGAGAATATATATACTTATGTACAGGTAAGGTGTATCCCTCCATTAGTTGGGCTCAGAAAATCAGTCCACCTAGTAACTGGCCACTGGGTACTGTCCAGGTTTCGCACCTGGACAATGAGCCTGATGGGTCTACTGAGATAGCCCTGGAAGGGGACTAGACAAGACGTTTGTTCTTTAGGAGTCCTTCATATGGGATCCTTCATCCCACTGTGCATCCCTGTGCTCCTCTGGGCTTGTGGAGCTGGATCTTTGATGGACCAGTGGCTATCCTGTGATAATGGGCCTGTGAGGAGTCTTGATGAGGGTACTATTTGGGCTTCCCCTCCTGCCATTGTCTCTCTAAACTCCTTTGTGGGTATGAAAATGAGCTTTTGTCATATAATGCTCTTCACTCATTAAGATGTCAGTAAGTACAATTTAGGGAATCAAGAATTATACCAGTCATGTTGTTCCTTCATTGTTTCATTAAATTTAGTTAATTTGTTTCATTTTTCCCCTGCTTCAAGGAGGATCTTTGAAATCTGATAATAACACTTCTCTTTACAGAAAGCTGCTGATACGGGATTTTAAAGATTCCATGATTTGAATGAAATGGGCAGCATCTTTTCCACAAATTTCAGGATTTCCAACAGCAAGCTAGGCAAATGTATCTGTATTGTCAAGAAATATTTAAGTCATACCTGTCTTCTTTGTTTCCAACTGCTTGGACACCAAATTTGTTCTACATTTTTAAAGGGAAGTAACAAAATCCTATTATACTGAGAAGCCATTATTCAAACAAGAAGTGTATTCTATTTTGTAGGTTTTATGGCCTTAGAAATAAATGGTATATTTAAGCCTAAAGATTTATAGGACTATTGACATTAGTGTATTGAAATGCTTTAAGTTAATTTGGACAACTTTGGTTGTAAACATTTCAATGAGGCTAAAACTACATTACACATTTTATGTAGTTACTTGTACTGATTAGTTTAAGCCCCATTATATAGATGAACCATGCAATTATACTTCTTGTTGTAATGTTACAGGATTTATTAAGAAGTATAATTGTTTATTTGCCTGATTAAATGCTTTATTAGACTGAGTGGTTTGACACATCCACACTCAATAAATGAACATATGCACATAAGCATATGTATATATTTAACACGTACATTTGGTTATTTCCATAAGCATGTCTACATTAATATGTGTCAGTGTCATGGTTTTGCCTGGGATAGAGTTTGTTTTCCTCCTAGTAGCTGGTTTAGTGCTGTGTTTTGGATTTAGGATGAGAATAGTGTTGATAACACACTGATGTTGTAGTCATTGCTTAGTAGTGCTTACAGTAGTCAAGGGCTTTTCCAGCTTCCCATGCTCTACCAATTGAGACAGCTGGAGATGCATAAGAAGGTGGGAGGGTATGTATCCAGGACAGCGCACCCAAACTGGCCAAAGTGATATTCCGTATCATATGACATCATGCTCAGTATATAAAGTAGGAGAAAGCTGACTGTGAAGCCACTGCTCTGGAACTGGCTGGGCATCAGTCAGCTGGTGAAGAGCAATTGCATTGAGCGTCACTTATTTTGTATATTCCTTTTTGTTGTTGCTGTTATTGTTGTTATAGTTATTATTTTCCCATCCTTTTCTGTCCTATTAAACTGCCTTCATCTCAACCAACAAATCTTACTTTTTCCCCCAATTCGCTCTTCCATCTCACTGTGGGGTGAGCGAGCAAACGGCTGTGTGGTGTTTAGCTGCCTTCTGGGTTAAAACATGTCAGTCAGTAATCTAGAAAAGATATCACAGAATCACAGAATCACAGAAACTCAGGTTGTAAGGGACCTCAGGGATCATCTAGTCCAACCTTTCTAGGAAGAGCACAGTCTAAACAAGATGGCCCAGCACCCTCTCCAGATGACTCCTAAAGGTGCCCAATGTGGCCGAGTCAACCACTTCCCTGGGGAGATTATTCCAATGGGTGACTGTTCTCAGTGTGAAAAATTTCCCTCTGGTGTCCAATCGGAATCTCCCCAAGAGCAACTTGTGTCCATTCCCCCTTGTCCTCTCCATGGGACTCCGTGTAAAAAGGGAGTCTCCATCTTCTTTGTAGCTACCCCTTAAGAACTGGTACATGGGGATGAGATCCCCTCTGAGCCTACTTTTCTCAAGGCTGAACAAACCCAGTTCTCCCAGCCTAACCTCATATGGCAGGCTTCCCAGTCCTCTGATCATCTTGGTGGCCCTTCTCTGGACCCCTTCCAGCCTTGCCACATCCTCTTTGTATAGAGGGGACCAGAACTGTACACAGTACTCCAGGTGTGCCCCGACAAGCGCTGAGTAGAGTGGGATGATGACTTCTTTCTCTCTGCTGGTGATGCCCTTTTTGATGCAACCCAGCATCCTGTTGGCCTTCTTGGCCGCAGCAGCACACTGTTCACTCATAGTGAGCTTCCTGTCCACCAGGACCCCCAGGTCCCTTTCCACAGAGCTGCTCTCCAGCCAGGTGGGTCTCAGTCTGTGCTGCACTCCTGGATTATGTTTTCCCAGGTGCCCAACCTTACATTTCTCCTTGTTGAACTTCATAAGGTTCTTGCTGGACCACTCCTCCAGCCTATCCAGATCTCCCTGCAGATCAGCTCTCCCTTCTGGAGTGTCTACTTCCCCACTCAACTTGGTGTCATCAGCAAACTTCATCAGGCTACGCTTGATGCCGTTATCCAGATCACTTATGAAGATGCTGAATAAAATTGGGCCCAATATCGATCCCTGGGGGACCCCAC
This sequence comes from Phalacrocorax aristotelis, assembly GCF_949628215.1. Classification (NCBI taxonomy): domain Eukaryota; kingdom Metazoa; phylum Chordata; class Aves; order Suliformes; family Phalacrocoracidae; genus Phalacrocorax; species Phalacrocorax aristotelis. Next base: position 39,649,563 of record NC_134276.1, read on the forward strand.
TGGTGACAGGTTGCCAGTTTGAGAAAGAGCTATTTACTACCACCCTTTGGGTGCGGCCTGTCAGCCAGTTCCCCACTCACTGCACAGACCACTTGCCTAGGCCATAATGCATCAATTTCTCCAAGAGAAGACTGTGGGGGACCGTATCAAAGGCCTTGGAGAAGTCCAGGTAAACAATGTCCACTGCCTACCCCATGTCAACCAGGCAAGTCACTTTGTCATAGAAGGTCACCAGGTTAGTCAAGCACAATCTGCCTTTAGTGAAGCCATGTTGGCTCTTCTCAATCACATGCTTCATTTGACTTGTGATGGCCCCCAGGAGGATTCGTTCCATAACTTTCCCAGGGACTGAAGTAAGGCTGATGGGCCTATAGTTACCCGGATCCTCCCTCAAGCCCTTCTTGTAGATAGGGGCAACATTTGCCTTCCTCCAGTCCTCTGGGACATCCCCCATTCTCCATGACTTCTTGAAGGTTATGGAGGCTGGCCTTGCAATGATGTCAGCAAGCTCTGAAGATCCTCGGCTGGATGGCATCAGGGCCCACTGATTTGTGGGGGTCAGGCTCCTGTAGTAATTCATATACTAACTCTTCCTTCACTGATGGTGGGTCGGTGTTTGAATCAACTGGGAATTTCATTCCCAAAGTCTGGGACCTGACAGTGTTGATAAAGACAGAGGTGAAGAAAGTGTTGAGGACCTCTGCCTTTTCAGCATCATTGGTGACTGACTCTCCTTTTCTGTTTAACAGTGGGCCTATGTTTTCCTTCTGTTTCTGCTTGTGGTTGACATGTCTGAAGAACCCTTTCTTGTTATTTTTCACATCTATGACCAGTTTCAATTCAAGCTGACCTTTTGCTTTTCTAACTGCATCTCTGCATGCTCTGGGAATGCCCTTGTAGCTCTTAACTGATAATCGTCCACTTCTCCATCTCTGGTATACTTCCCTTTTGGATTTGAGTAGACCCAGGAGGTCATGGTTGAGCCATGGGGACCTCTTGCTCCGTTTACTTCCCTTTCCTTTGTAGGGGATAAATTGGCTTTGTGCTTCCAATAGAGAGTTCTTGAAGAACTCCCAGCACTCATTAGCTCCTTTGTCTTCCACGGAAGCTTCCCATCGAATCCCTCCCAGTTGAGCCCTGAGTGCACTGAAGTTTGCTCTCCTAATATCCAGAATCCTTGTCTTAGAGCTGACCTTCAGCACACTCAGCAGGATCCCAAACTCCACAATATTGTGGTCACTGCAGCCAAGGCTGTCACTAACCAAGATATTACCAAGCAGGCTTTCTCGGTTTGTGAATAGCAAGTCCAGCAGCGCCTCCTTCCTGGTTGGCACATCTAACATTTGTATGAGGAAACAGTCCTCTATACATCCCAGGAACTTGGTGGATGACATGCGAGCTGCTGTATTATTCTTCCAGTTGTTGTCTGGGTAGTTGAAGTCACCCATCAGTACCAGGTTCTGTTGGCCAGAAGCTTGCTTCAGTGCCCCAAATATCGCTTTGTCATTATCGTCATCATGGTTAGGAGGTTGATAGCAGATGCCCACTGTGAGATCCTGCTTGGAGACAACCCCTTTGACTTTAACCCAGAGGTTTTTGATAGAGCAGACAAAATCACCATAGTTGACTTTGATACATTTAAGGTGTTCCTTGGTGTAGAGTGCAAATCCTCCACCTCTTCTACCTTGCCTGTCCTTACGAAAGAGCTTGTAACTGTCTGTTGCAATCCCCCAGTCGTTTGAGTTGTCCCACCATGTTTCAGTTAATCCTATGATGTTGTGATGTTCTGATGATATCAGAAATAGCAATTGTCTTTACCTTATACGAATTTTGCTGTCATTAAAAGGTTTCCTGAAACCTTACTGCGAAAGCAATTTACCCAAGAAGAACCTGTCTTCAACAAGATTAAGTAATGAACTGTAGAGCGAACACAAGCTCATTGGTATATACTAAAATATTTAATACTAAAATATTTGGAAGGAATATTTGAAAGATCATATCTGAAAGGAATGCATAAGTGAGGACTGAGGCTGTGTAGCCATTATTTGTTATTTTTTGAAGTATTTTCACTATGGTTGTCATAATTTCATTGCCAGTCATAGTTCATGATCAAATCCTTTCACAAAGACAGGTTGTATACAGATTATAAAACAGATGCATACAATGCACACAATGAAACCTCTACATACCCAAGCATATAAGCATATATCTATCTTTACTACTTTTTTTTTTTAATAAACTTTTATTTTTGCCACCTGGGAGTTGCTTTGGGTAAGGCGTGAAGAGTCATCTTTGAAATCTTTAAAACTCTAGCCTAAGTTATGAATTCTTCACCAAAAATATGTTGCTTCCTCCCTTAAAGTGCACAGACTTGTAAATTCACCAAGATAAAAGTTCAAAACAACAAAATTAATCTGTTTAATCTTTCAGTTCCTACAATATTCAACTTGGTCAGAGTGTAATGACTAATTGCAGACTTATTCTAAACATCAACACCATTTTGTACTATTGCTATTAACTTCATTAAGCTCTAATCACAGGAGCAACTGCACTTATGAGCTCTTTTCTGTATAGCTACTTCATCATAGCTGGATATTTTTTTCCCCTAGTTTCTCATGTTTTTGCTCTCAAGTATTTATACAAAATGTGTATATTTTATATATATATGTATATAAAATCTGTTAATATTTTACACGTCTGTGATTGCGGGTAGGAAGAAACTACCAAACCTCATTTATGGTGCACTGATGCAAATATTGATATTGTTCATTGTACACTTTAACACACCATTCCTTAATGACTTGCTTTTCATGAACTGTATAAAATACCAGGACAATGGTTTTTGAAGTAAGAATGTTTTCTGTTCAGAAACGTTGCACTGATTTTACTATGTACCAGAAAATTTAACAATACATTATACAGCTTCAAGGGTAAGCCTATGCTTAAGAGGTAGAAAAATGAAGAAATGTCTACCTGTTCTTGCACAAGTACACTTGCCTGATTAAAGCCATTTATTATTTAGTTCCTGAAGACAGGACTAATACGAGTAAACTTTAGTTCCTCAAAATTTGGGTGTGTACACTACAGCTGGTTTGTGTTTTGGGTTTTTTCTTTTTTTAATTCCTTCTCTAGTCAACTTAAATATGTCTCTCTAGAGACTTATTTACCTTAGTCACTTATTTTAAAGTAAGTGTATTAGCTTAGACTGAAAGTCTATATTCTAGAGATTTCACTCTAATAATAAAGTAGAAAAGCAGATTATATAATTTCATTGCTCTTGAGTAGACTCTGGGTTTGTAATCATACAAGACTTATTACTAACTTATGTATTAGGATCCTGTGTCTTCAGTCTATTTTCTCACTTTTATAAAAAGCGCTGTTTTAAAGAGTTATGAGTATTATTTAGAGAATCATTTGACCTTTTACACTACCAATGGGATTCACCTAAAACATATGAATGGAAACAAGGTTAAAGTATAGCTGTGTATGCTTTGTCTGCATGAGTAAGTGGTGCTCTGCAGCAGGACAGGATCTGTAGAGTGAAACAGCTGGTGCTGAGGATCTCTTTTTCACATCAAAGGCATTTTAGTGACTATAATTTGACCTAGCTCTAGACTGGTCTGACATAATTAAATGAGATGCTTACAAAAGTCCTTCCTCCAACCTTTTTGTTTTGAAAAAACTAAATCAATCATTTAGGATTCTGTTTCCAGGATTTCTGTTATTAGGTAGTAAGATAAAACAAGATAATTTCAAAAGTGATTAAAAAGAAAAAAGAAGGATTAATCAGTATCATGTAAGTAAAAAAATAGGAATTGATTACCCGTCACCAGCTCAGCCATATCTGATCACATCCATTGATTCTTGTGCTTAGTGTGTTCCTTGACCTGAGTATTTAAGAATGTGCACAAACAAAATTTGAAAACATAACTTGAAGATACTTGCAATACTTGATTAGTAGAGTTTTCATGATAAATTTACTGAAAAGAGACCTGACCCACTAGCAGCATTATGTATTACTTTTTTATTGAGAAGATGAAGAAATAGTCTACCTTTATCCACTAATTTTTAGATACCACTTATTAAAATCCATCTACTACAAACATTAAAAAGAGGTTTCAGTTATGTTCTGTCATTTTCCTCTTTATTTATAAATTTATTATATTTGCCGAAAACATGTTTCCTATTGTTTGTTATTCTGGGTCAAATAAGATACAATTGGGATAACCATCAGAGGTATCTTTTTACCTGGAAAATGGAAATGTTAGATTTCCTTTCCAGTATATATTTGCTGAGATATACTTTTCTGTCTTTTTATTATTTTCATTAAGTGATTCAAAATCTAACAAGTCACCCAAACATTACTGCAACCTTTTCATGTATTGCATTGCATAAAAAGACTGTATCAGAAAAACCTTCACAATCATAAAGTATGGACAAACAAAAAAAATGTATCAGCCAAACTTTATTCTTGTTGCACCAAACTAGGAACTAATATGTTAATATATATATAAAGGCAGGTGTTTCTTTGAGACATTACTTATTCTTGGTTTATTTTGTTGTAACTGTAACCAAGGGAAAACCTATTTTAAAAGATTATTAAAGTTACTACTCATGAAAAAGAGTTATTCAAATATGGAACCACTGATTCTCAAGGACAGATAACTAAAAAAATGCCTTTTATTTTTATTGCAGAAGAATAGTGGACAAGGAAAGAGTTATAATTATTACAGCTCATGGAAAAAATAATCTATTATTCAAAAAATATTTTGAAAAGTATGTCTTTTTTTTTTTTTTTGTGGGGGGATGTTTGACTGTAAAAATACCAAAATTGGATGGATGTTATGAAATACTTATAGCATATTTTTCATTAAGTTTTTTCACTGCATTCTTAATGTATTCTTGATTTACAGTACTAGATATTATTTTTTCTTTCTTATTTTTCTTTTTTTTTTTAGTATTCTGTATTTAGAGTGAGTTTGCCCTAAAACTTAATGTTAAAGGAGAAAACTGTAGCAAAAAAGATCAGTTTGGATTCTATGTATGTATTAGTAATATCCAGAACCACACATAAAGTAGTAACTTTGCAAATGTGCTTAAGGTAAAATTTATCCTACTCTGTGCTCTGTAGAAAATTAGTGAAGACTTACAGACATTCAAAGCTGGCACAAGAAATGCAGAATATACCTGTCTTTGAATCGAGAGTTCTTGACTGACTTTAGTAGTGGCTGGACAGAACTGAACTGCACATCTACATGAATAGTAGAATAAAAGAAAGAGGTGAAAAGGAAACATTGAAAAGACAAAAGACAACTGTCTCAAATTGTAGCAAGGAAGTATCCAATTATACATGAAGAAAAAATATTCCCAGTAATGTCTGCAAATGTTAATGGGCTGCCCAGAAAAAGCAGTGGAATCTCCATTTCTCATGATTCTAAAATATGACTACGCAAAATCCTGAATGACCAGATCAGCCCCTGACACTAGTTGTGTTTTGAGCAGGACATTGAACTAAATGGTACCCAGGGAACTCCTCCAACCTACAGTTTTTAGATTCCTGTGAAAGTAAATCTCAGAGTCCATGCTAGGGACAAGAATCTAAGGGTATGCCCAGTACTGCTAGATCAGAGAGAGCCAGAAACCAGACAATGGCCACAAAATTATCAGCATGCTGGAACATCTCTCCTGTGAAGAAAGGCTGACAGAGTTGGAGTTGTTCAGTCTAGAGAAGACAAAGCTCTGGGGAGATCTTATTGTGGCATTTCAATACTTAAAGGGGATTTTTAAGAAAGATGGAGAAAGACTTTTTACCAGAGTCTGCAGTGACAGGACGAGGGGCAACAGTTTTAAACCGAAAGCGGGTAGATTTAGATTGGACGTGAGGAAGAAATTTTTTGTGTTGAGGAGGGTGAGACATTGGAACAGGTTGCCAAACAAGTTGCGATTGCCCCACCCCTGGAAACATTCAAAGTCATTGAAAGATGTCCCAGTCCATGGCCTGGGCATTGGACTAGATGATCTTTAACGGTCCCTTCTAATCCAAAAACTTCTGTGATTCTATGACTACTTTGTAATAGTCTATGCTGGTTATTACTAGCTGTTTTGCACAGCAAATTGCTTAACTAGAGCAGTTAAGTGAGCTAATTGCAGGTCAGTGCTCAAGCCCTAAAAATAGACAGTGACCTAACTTCACTGAGTAGGAGATACTGTTAAAGAAAGGAGGCTGCTGACTAGTGTAGCTGCTACCTACATTTTTCAGAGCAGCCTATGAATTAGAATGCTATAACATGCAAAAGGCAGCATGTATATGTTAGTACCCTACTGATGTGGAAAGTAAAACGCAGCCTTCCCACGTACAAAACAGTGTTCAAGCCAGCAGACTGTGGAACAACTAAAGGTGAAGGGTGGGTTGTAATTGGATGAAAGAATTGTCTCCATTCCTATGGAAAAATGAAAGTTGGGAAACTAGTTACAGATGTAGGAGGAAAGAATGTAGAAAGGACTTGACTGAGATCTTGTGATAAGAACACTGATACTCTATATGCATTTTACACTAAGATTTTATTGGTTATAATGCACACATGAATTTTACACCACAGAACAGTCTTGCTTTCTAGGTACCAACGCATATAGATTAGGTTTTGCTCATATCTTGTCCATTCATTTTTTACTGTGATTAGAGAACTACTCATTTATCTTCTGGTGACTTTCAGTGAAAAAGTATTGCCTCTCCCATCTTTTTGCTGTTTTTAAAATGTCTCTTGTACCTCATTTTAGCCTTCATATTAAAATATTCAAGAAAACATATGGAGGTACTAATGCATAAACAAAACTCATTGTGTCCTTTCTAGATGATTTTTGGAATTCAAAGCAGTTTATACCATTGCCTAAAATAATTAACACCAAAAATATGTTAAAATTTTTGTTGCTGTAAGAATCTTTTCATCCCATTGTTGTATCATGCATGTCTTTAATATTGTTGAAATGCTATTTGAATTAATTTTTTTCCTTTCTATCCTTTCCCCTTTGCCATGGTTTAACTTTAACCAGTAACTAAGCACCACACAGCCACTTGCTCACTCACTCCCAGAATGATGGGAGAGAGAAATGGAAGAGTAAAAGTGACAAAACTCCTGGGCTGAGATAAAAACAGTTTAACAATTGAAATAAAATAGTAATAGTATTACTATTACTAATACTCATACTCACACTGAAAAGGAAAATAACAGAGGGAGAGAAATAAAACCCAAAAGAGACAAATGATACAAATGAAAATTATTGGTCACCACTAACTGACCGATGCCCAGACAGCCACACAGCAGCGGTCCCCCACCACCAACCTCCTCCCTAGTTTTACTGCTGAGCACGATGTAATAAGATCTGGAATATCCTTTTGATCCATTGGGGTCACCTATCCCAGCTCTGTCCCCTCCCCATTTCTTGTGCACCCCCAGCCTACTCAATGGTGGTATGGTGTGAGAAGCAGAAAAGGCCTTGACTCTGTGCATGCACTGCTCAGCAGTAATGAAAACATCCCTGAATTATCAGTACTGTTTTCAGCACAAATCCAAAACGTAACTCCATACTAGCTACTATGAAGAAAACTAACTCTCTCAGACAAAACCTGTTCACCCTTCCCTTTCCTTTTCTCTTACGAGCTCTTAGCTTTAGGAATTTTTTCACTCACATAGGATGAGCTAGGAAATGAGATAAACAATGTGACTGGCTTCTAAAACGGTTCTTCAAAAACATGCAGTTCAAATATATGAAACATTTCTCACTTGCCAATATGGTAATTTGATGGGCATGCGTCATGATTTGGAAGTTCACTTATGTATGCAAGTGGGGGTTATCATGCTATCCTTGCCAACACTTCCTTGGTGCTTGTTCACTGCAGAGTCGCTTGCTTTTATGTAGAAGCAAATAGAAATAAGAAAGACTCAAAATAATTTTGCAAAATGCCAATCCTGATTTGGCTGTGCAGAAGGTAATCTTTGTTTTGGTTGGAAATAATATTTGTACAGATATTTTTAATTCACACAAATCTCCAAAGAGGAGCTCACTTTCTCAGAATGTAGATATCCTTGTGTGAACAACTGTATTTGTTCTGGAAATGTCCACCCTGTTGTCCCAGTTAAAGAAATGTGTGGCATTTAGGAGGCAGGCAGAAGACAGAGAGTGTTTTAAATTAATTTACTTTCTTGGATATGAAGAAATACACAATAATTTTAAAAGAATTGGAGGAGCAGAAAGGAGAACTAAAGAACAAAATGTGTCTTCTGTCAAAATCTAACTTTTGGCATTTAAAGTGTGTTCAACTACTTGGCATGTGGAAAGACAATGTCTGGATAAATGTGCTTTACATTTCAGATGACACTAAACAATGCAAAGCAGTTTTCCAAATTATTATGTGCAAAGTACTGAAGGACATGATTTTAAATTTAAAGGAGCTTACTGTAACCTTCACAATTAGGACAACACAAATGAATGGGTTTGTGGTTTGGTTTTTTTCCTCCTGCTGTTTTTTCTTTTGTGCTGTTCTTTATCTTGTTTTGTCTTTTTGACATCACAAGGAAGCAAATGTGTCTGTCTTGTTTATTTCTTCCTTTGTCAATCTGCCCATTTATCAGCATTAAATGCTTCACAGACCTCATTCCACAGACAGAAAAACATGGAGTCAGCTGCCCTCTGGGATTCACAGTACAGGTATGTGCACTGCGGCTTCCAGAGGAAGGAACAGTAGGGACAGCCAGGTAGCCAGGACCAACGGTGAAACAAAATATTCTAGTTCCAAAGAGTTTCTTTTTATTTTGTACCTAACTTTTAGGGTTACCCACTTTTCCTCTGACATATTTTGTGCCCTATAAGGAGCATAGGTCATATAGCTACAGAGAACTAGTGCATAACTTAGGCTTGCACAGCTTGAAGAACTGCATGTTGGACTCAATCACATGGCTGATGTCATGGTTTCCCACTGAAAATAAAACATACAATTATTTTAAAGATGCATAAACTGTCTCTTACTTCACCAATTCTTTCTATACAGAGCTTTGAAATTTCTGTAACTAGGACAAGTGAGCCACATTACTGGGCTCCCTGTGCAAAGAAAAGTTGCTAAAAGCTCTGGTCCCCATATATGACCAACTCTTCTGGCTTCTTCCCAATTACCAGATCATATGGCGTCTAATCACAGGCCCCACACAAAGGTATGTACCATGTCATATTACCTTATTAAAGAGATGAACTCTCATCCCCAAACACAAGGTTCTTCAAATATTGGACCAGAACTGAAACTTGGAATGCCTGTTAAGTGGTAAAGTACTAATATGAAGAATATGAAATAGTAGTGAAATAAAGATTAAATTATATTGTTGTTTCATCCAGTGAGGGAATAACTTTTGAACTTGTGAGAATACCAATGTACCCAGGAAGACAACATGCCAACTCTATCACTTAAAGAATCAGAAGCATACGCAGATGTAAGGGGTTTCCATACCAAGTCTAGGACACCTGGCCATTACACAGCCTCAAGTCTCAAAATGCTGAGCAAAACCTGAGCCAGGCAGGAACTGACACAATTACCTCCTTGTAGTATTCTTAATCCTGAAACCTCTTTCAGAATCAGATAGACAACTTACATAGTAATCTCAGGTAGAAGATATTAGAGTAAGACCTTTCTCAGCTTCTAGCACATGGGAGATGAAACCTATTTTCAACTTCTTTTTTACCTGAGAGAATTAAAATTTGCATCTCCTACTCCTGTTAAGCTGTAAGTTACAGGTTAAGCTCTCAGTCCTTTTTGGGAAAAGCTGTTCCACTTCACTATTAATTATATATTCACTGGGACATAAAAAGAAGAGTTTTGATCTGTAAAGCCTTGATTTTATAAGGGGAGACCTGTTTTTCATTTTACATATTAATGAAAATTTAAGTATTATAATTTAAATACTAACTAGAACAGCACTTGGGAGGCAGGTTTCCCCCATGCCAGCTAACAACCCTGACCAATTGGTTAAAATTTTGTGATGTCTCTTAACTCTGCCTTTCTTTGGAACATTGTATTTTCAATTATTTCATGCAAAACCTAATAAATTGAAGGAGGGAGCTGAAGATTCCCACTCCTGTACCTGAAAGCCAGCTGGTTAGTTTATTAATCTGGAAGAGCAGATTGACAGAATTGAAACCCCTCCAGCACAAAGGAAAGTGGGCCTACATTTCTGAATGTCTGTGTAAAATTCTGGGACACCATAACCTTTTCTTGCTTTGACTTTTTGACTTAGGAATGCTGAGAACTCCTATCAGTTTAAGTGCCAAAAGCAATCCAAAACTGTGTTGCCTGGATTGTGTGTGTGCAGCATCTTTGTGTTTGTGTACCAATTTGCCTGTTTAATCCTAGGTATTGCTAGAAGCAAGCATTGAGTCCTTATTGATCTTGGAGTCACAGAAGCAAAGTAAGTGACCAACCACTTAGCTCTGTGGTGCCATTACTAGATTATTAACAATACCAGAACTAAACAGTCTAAAGCTGAATTGGCTATAATTTACAATGCAATCACTGTTGTAAGGGTTATGGAAATATCAATTAAGGCCTGCATAACTTAACACAGGAATCTCAGATGCTGATGTCCTCAGAATAACCTTACAGTTAGTGAACAGTTGAAGATTGAATTAATGTTTTGGAATAAACTTGGATGTTAGGTCACTATATCCTTAGGGAACACTCTTAAAAAATATTTTCCTGTACTTTAGTGGATACTGGTCTAGCACAGATCCAATCAGCTCAGTTATTTGCCTGCAGAAATGCACCAACAGTAATACTACTGTGTGTCTTACCTTGTATTGCTGAACCATCTATTTCCTTATTTTCCTCCTCATTAACTTAGCAGGCAGAAAAGCAGAGGTCTAGCCATATAGGCAAGGACTACTTTTTCCTGACTTCTCAGGTGCAGCAGAACTCTGGAGCTACCCTTACACTTGTAAATTAAATGATCTTGGGATCATTTCCAGTGACAAAGGACAACAAATCCATGTCTGTATTATTAAATTCTCCAGTCCTCCCATGCTAACTCTCAAACTGTGCCCACACAATGGTTGAGACAATACTAGTTGGCATAGACCCTAAATCTGAAATGGGTCTTTCTGTCAACACAGATGACTTAAGATCCAGGGCCTGGAGAATTTTTGTGGAAGTGACTAATTTACCTGTAGCCATGTAGCCATGTATTCCACAGTCCTGGCAAGACACTTGCCATGTTTAATGCCTTAAAAATTTATGAAAATAATATAGAATCATTTATTAATATTTTTAACCCTAACAAAAATTTCGTATAATACTTAGATACTAAGACATCTGTGAGTATAACTTTATGCACAAATTATATTTTCACTAGAAGCCTTCATAGTAATGTATTAAAAACAATAAAAATAAACAGACTTTGATCAGAATTTAGCATTAATTAATATATACATTTGGCTAGATCCATATCACTGTAATTATTACATAACTTCAGCTAAGATCCAACATAGGTTAAAAAGTCAGGTTTGCCTGCTTTGTCTTAATTAATTGTAAAATGTAAGGTTAAAATAGTTTGACAAATCAAAGTTCATGTAGAATCTCTTGTGAAATGGTAGGAATAAAATAATTTTTTAAAATTGTTAATATACACATGATGATCAACAACCATCCTTACAAGTATCTGGGAAGGATGTTAAAATCACTACAGTATATATAATATTAGCTTTTATGGACTACACTCTCTTCTATGAATTTCCTCTTTAAGAAATAATATTGAGTTCATTTCACTGTTTCTTATATCTCCAGGGGAACCTGTTCTATTCTGTTAATTATAAAACTGTCCATGGTTCTGCTTATTCCGGTGTTTATAGCTTCTATCATGGTGTTTCCCAACTTCTAATAATTTATTCTTACAGCATCCTTTGGAATAGGTATTAGTAACTCTTCATTCTGATGAGGTGTTGAAGACCTTAGATAGCATAAAATTAAATACTGAAGTCTGAAGAGAAACAGGTTGATGGCTTCTGCTTGGGTTAAATATATACAACAAGAAGTTCTGTTGTTATTTTAAAATAAAACAAGCCACAAACCAAAAAAAACCCCTAACTTTCTTAATCATGTTTTTATTTCTGAAACTTCCTCCATGTCTTCTATCCTGATTAACTCTTCCAGTCCTCACGAAGTTACATAGTATATGATGAAATGCTATTGGAAAACACTTCATCAAAAATTCCATGAGAGTTAAGAAGTTAAGAAAATACTTTGAAAAATTATCATCTCAGTCACTGGTATTGGTTTTTTTATTGTTAAATTTTTTTTTTGTTTTGGTTTTTTTTTGTGATTGCTGTAGTTGTTTTTGGTAAGTGTAGGCACAATATGAATTAATTACTGTTATAATTTGTCACCATTTATAGAACAGAGTCCATGTCAACCAGTATACTTGTTAAGGTCATGCTATGCTTCAGCTGAAGATGCAAAGGTTTCTGTGCTTGTTCTTACTGATAATTGGATGCATTGAACAGTTAATAACCCCACAAGGAACCTTTTATAAAACCAATACATTTACTTTTACTGTTTCATAATCCCCACTCCTCCCTTGTCTCTGATCTTCCTGTAGTTCTAACACCTACCCAGTCCTAGACCCATGTGGAATAATCACTGGAGGTGCCTTAGAAATGAAACTTATGTTTTTAGAAAAGGTACAGCACTGAAGAAGCTTTCAGGGTGGAGTGCAGCTGACATGTGATGAATCCATTCCATGGAAGTTCCCTAGGAACCCTTAGGAAATAAACCGTTGACCAAGTCTGAGACTAAGACTGGACTTAGCCACACCTAGGCTCTTCTTGCAGAAGGAGTTTAGAAAGCAAGGGGATCCTGTCTGAACCTTGTGACTCAATGGTGGGACCTCCCCCTAGCCACTCCTCAGGCTTCTACTATTAACAAAACCCACCACTCCCCCACTGCTGCCTAGTCTCTGGAGCCCATCAAGGGTGGCTGGGACGCTTCACTCTCCAAAATAGGGTGTTACCGTGTCCCCATACACCTAAGTCTTCCATGTCATGTCCCTTTCTCAGGCAGCTTGACCTGCTTCTGTGCGGCCTGAGAAAGCCCACTGACATCCCACAGCAATTATATGCCTCCACAGCAGATTCCTTATGTGACCAGATCTCTGTAAATTGTAAGGACACACTGCACTGGGAGGCAATACCTGGAGGGCAGTAACGGGCCTTACTGTCCCTGTGATGAGCCCCAGCTGTGGCTCTCCCCACTGTCCATGGCCAAGGACCCCATTGCAGCCCCCTGGGACCTGCATCCCCTGCCCCAGCAATGCTGCAGCAGCACTGTTCACCAGTTCTCCCAGCCCTACCCAACCTGGCCATGGGTAGGTGTCCCTCTCATCTAGTTTTTCTCTAAAAGTTTTGTTGGTATTTTATAGTACAGAGCAAAAGGAGAATACACACAGATAGACTTTAGTGAAGGTAAAAGAACTTTTGCTCTAGTTGAAAACCTACAGGATTAAAAAGGAGGCAGGAACAGCATTGCCCTAATTATTTAAGAGAATAACTCCTGCTTTGAAATTTACTCAGACATTAAACTTAGGGTTTAGTACATACCTTTCTCCCACCAGCTAGTATATCCTAACATATTGTAGCTGGAATACTGAAGATCTACACAGTAAAAACAGGAGTAGGTATACAAAACTGACACTAGTCACTTTAAAAATATGTCTCTATCACTCTTCGTACAAGGTTATTTTAATTTGTGAAAAATACAAGTATTCTAAATGATTTTACAACAACTTTTACTTATTCAGATATTCTCAATAGTTTATCTTATAATGATGGTTTCAGTGTCTTTCTGATAGTACCTTCTTTTTTCTACTGATGAGTTTTCCTTCCTTTCTGAAATGTGCTTTGAAGTTGCATGACTGTCTCTTATTTGCAAGTTACTGGAATCTTCTCATACAGCTTTTCCTTATTATTTCCTTATTATTATCGTAGGCCTTTATTCGGATTCACGGATTATCTCATGTTAGTATTGCATCAGCAGTTTCTGTGACTGCAAGAATACTGTTTGCTTTATATGTTATCAAATGGTTTTGTGACACCACTGCAGATGGTCTTTACAAAAGTTTATCAGCTTAATATTCAACCTATTTTCCTGTTTATTGTGGCTTTGTTAATTTACTGTGAAGCACTGGATTTTTTACAAGCTGTTCAAAAGAACATAACCATAATAGTTACATCTTTCTCTTCTTCATAGTTTACCAAATATCCTCATTGCTGATCTAATAACTTCTTCAGTGTAGCCAATAGCAACTTCATAATATGAATATATCCCTGCTGTTCAATGCTAGCTTCCTGTTTCTGTTTTCTTTGAGTACATCTGTGAAACACACAGTACAAAACAGAAACAAGGTTTGAACATTCAGCATTAAGGAATTGAGGGTAGTAACAGGCCTCAATGGCCCTCATCCATGGGACAGATGATGAGCCCCATCTCATCCCCCCTGGGGCCATCAGCCCCTGTCCCACTGATGCCACAGCAGGCCTGGTCTCCAGCTCTCTGCATCCCTGCCCTGCCTGGACATGGTCCCACTGCCCAGCACCCACCCACGTGCCCATGTCCCATCCCAGACTCAGCCTGGTGCTGTCCCCATGGAGGTGCCCAGTGCCTGGGGGTGGAGCTGCCACGGTGGTCCCTGGCTGCCCTGCTGCTGGCTGGGTTGGTGGGATGGGCCCTGGCTGGCAGGTCTCTGTTGTCTAAGGATCTGCTGGTTTACATGGCACCCTGACATTAAGTTGTCTCCTGTTCAAATCTTGAAATCCCAAATTGGGATCCCTATCTTGGGCACTTCACCAGTCAGCATAAAGAAGCAACTGTGTGTTGGATCTACAGACAGTGTAAATGGATTTGCATGAACTAGCTTGAAGTTTGTCTGGTCCAAATACTGTTATTGTCTCTTGAATTTTCTTTGAATTCTTGATACCGCCCCATCTACCCAGGAGGAAAAAAATATCTAGATATCTCCAGAAAGAAGCTTTCATTTTGTAAGTTATCAAGGGTATGCTTCTCTGGAGAAGAAGAAAAAGATTTAAAAAACCCAGAAAATGCTCCTAATCCAAAGTTAAAATCATTTATTGTTAGCAAGTAGCTGAAGCTGAGCCTCCATGTGATTACACAAAGCACAGTGAGAATTAACACCGTATCAATTAGTTGAAAAAAAGAAAGCTGGCAAAACTAAACACAAAGTTGACTGCAATCTTAAAAAAGTAATTTCAGAGTAATCCTCAAATTTCCATTCCTTCCCATTGGGGACTTTCACAGAGTTTTCTAGTTGCCTACCCCCGATTTTGACCACATATTTTCTGCCCTACTTAACTTAGCAGTCTGTCAAAGTTCCTAAAGCACCAGGTGTGCAAATCTGTCATCTTCTCTCCCCTAACTGTATGCTTCCATATACTGAACTAGCCATCCTAGTCTCCCCTTATGACCAATAGAAAGAAAAAAATACTTCTGGGGAGCAGTTAGTGTACCCTGTTTCAGGCAGCTACTTTAGGATGAAATGAAGCACTCTCTAAATGTTCCTATATCTATCCCTTGATAGTAATGGTTAACTGATGATAATGATAGCCTGCAGTGCCTAATTCAGATGTACATGTGCATTTTAAGTATCTAGAATTAAGAAGTGGATTCCATCTAAATTCCTAGAGAGTTCACTGAGCCAGAGCCAGATCTATGACATGAAAAAACCCAACACCTAACATGGCTGTTAATTTGATTTGCAAGTGAAGTTGCCTCTTACTTGGTTAATATCCATGAAGAAGTTTGTTTACTTTTAAGCCAGTGACTTACCCTGAAGTTTGATGTGAATTTCTTTAGCAACATTGCTAGGTTAAGCAGCCTTTCTGCCTCTGTGGAGCAGCTGTTTGTAGCTGCTAGGGCAGAAGAATGAATAACTGTGAAACAAAAAACCCAAACATAAATAATGGCCTAAATAGATGCTCAGAGCAACTCAGAGACCTAACGGTGCTCAGATACAGATAGAAATGTGAAGTAAGGTAGAAATTTATTCTTTGTAACTTAACTTTCATATAAGCTTGGCTATGAATTTCAGGAAGGTAGTCAGGCATGTCCATTATCTTGGAACTGGAGTTCACAACTACATTTCTTCAGTAGCCCCAGGGCTATTTATTTAACTTTTCTGAACTATAACATTATTTATTTAAGCTTATGGTCTACAAGGAATAAAATTAAATTCACTTTACAAGTGCTGACTTCTCGCCAACAATTATAAAGGATTATTTGAGGTATAGGCATGTGCATTGTTTCCATCTATAAGCCTGAGTATTTTTATCATAGTTACCAAAGGTCAAGCATACACAAAGAACTGGGGATAAGACATTGTAATATGGCCAGTTATCTCAAAAGCCACTCTGACCACAATAGCCTCTGCTTCCACAACTTCCCTCATTTTTAGATTAGCCTATTATAACCCACCATAGCAGCACAGAAAATAAAGATTGAATGATATTTTCTCCACGCAAAGTACTTTGGTGACTCTGTTCACCTGAGGGGATAATTGAAAACAAGAGGTGCAATTTTAGGTAAACTCATTGAAATATGATCATCTTCTGCTTAGTTATTATGAGGCAGACCTTTGAGAACACATTCTTAAATAACTGAAGTCAGTGAGTTATCCCATGCTTAATAACCTGGGTCTGATTCATCTGTCAAGCCTCACCTTGCAGTTTCACAAAAATAATTATTTTTCACTAATGCATGAAATTTTAGACTTTGTCCTGAGAAAGATTAACTGTGGGTCTTTCCAGATGATATGCAGATCAAGATGTAGAAGACTGTTAAACAAACTTTATCTCCAAATCCATACTCTTTAAATAACTACCTAAGTCTATAAATCCAAAGTGCAAAATTGCACTTGACTGCATGGGGAGAGTAGGGAGAATATATGTTTCTTCTTTCCTCAAAATTTTTCCTAAAAAAAAGATTATAGAAAACCATATGATGTATATATACAGAGTCTATACTGAGTATACCTACAGTAGTTATATTACAATATATAATTTATAGACTTACATTTTCTTTAGAAACAGTATGTGTTACAAAATTTTCTACAAGTAACTCCCAAATTATCTGAAAGAAGCTTATGACTGAGTAGCAGTATAGATTGAATTTATTTATGGCAATGAAATGAAATTTTCTACCAAGCCTTTCTCCTTAGTATTTTCTTTGTATCTACTCCACTGTAGTATGTTTCCTTTCTTTCTTAGTAGCTCTGCTAATTCTGGTTCTCCTATTTTCTTTTCTTTTGGAAAAGGTTATTAAGGGTATAGTTCAGCTGAAGAGAGATGTGTGAGTCATTGGAAGTGCAGACAATCACTAGGCTGTATACCTGAAAGTACAGCAATTTCTTTTCCTTTTTCCCATTTTTTTTCTTTCTTTCTTTTATATATATATTTTAAATTTTATCTGAAGCCTATAGCACTCTGGCACAAACATAATGAACAGAAACAAACTTGTACAGAACAGATTCAAGTCGCATAACATTCATCACGGTTTCATTTCACTGTAAGCAATTATTAAAATTAAGCCATGCATCAGAAGCTTATGTGCTCAAGTTCAAGTGCTTTTCCAACTATATTGAAAGGATAATGTTCTGGATATATTTAAATGGGTCTAGATGTTTTTTCCTCATTAAAATACATTTTAAAATAAATTCATTGTTATCTCAAGACATCTAACAGTGAATATAAATTGTACAACGAAGTTTATTTTTATTTCATAGACTTTAGTCAGTATTGCTCTTTAAGTATAACAAGAGAGTTAATATTACAGTTTATTTTTCTCCTCTTTTTCTTTATGCATCTTATAATTGTCTTGCAATTGTTTCTCATAAAAACAAAACTGCACACAAATTGAATTCACTAACATTAGAAATGAACTCCAATTATGTCAGAATCCCTAAGGACTGTGTTTTTATAGCACATTAGAACATTAAATTAAGATCTGTACTAGCTCACAGATCTCATACAAGTGCCTGATCTTTATTGTCTGACAATTAAAAGAAATTCAGACACATATTAACTTTAAATACCTCTGTTATCAAAACCAGTATTATGCATGGTGTTAAATGTTTTGAGTTAGGGGCATGCTATTAATGTTGCAATAGAGTTGCTTTAGTTGAACAGTAAAAATCATGTCTCAGAAAGGCCAAGGATTCCAGCATTTCAGCAAGACAGAAAATTCCAACTGTATTTCAAGTGTAGTATTTATATATAAGATACTAAAAATGGAGGTATGGTTTCTCCTATCTGATATAATGCACTTTGCTTTGTAATTGCAATAGCTATCCTGTTTGAAGCAAACCATCCTTCATTTCTCCAGTCTTTTCCAGAATCATGTATGTGCACTGTAACCCTAAAAATTCTATAGATGGATGAAAATCACAGTAGACTGCAGGATATAATGGTCAAAAGTGAAATAGATTTTGGTGGCCTTGATTCAGCCTTTGTCAATGGTTTCATGTGGCACAAGAAAATAATGAGCAGAAATATTTTGCTGGTATAAGCATTTTAGCTGTTGATTCAAATTAATGGGCTTTTAAAAAGAAGACATTTCTTAGTTAAGGTGAAATAGTTTTCAGTGTAATCTGTCCTTGGTATTAGCTTTAGAAGTAGAAAACATGAACAGGAACATAGAAGTAGACATAAAAAATACAGCTGCCAATACTATCAGAGACTTTGCTACCACCCAGCCTCTGTATATAAAAAAAACATGTTTTGCATCCCTGCAGGAAACATAGTTGCTCATGATTTGAGTTTTCATGTTTATCACAAGTCAAGGGTCTGAAGTACCTTTTCCTACACCTTTTCTCAATTTGTAGAGTCAAGCCAGTGTCATGTTACAATGCAATGAGACAGGTTATGAACCGGGGGACCTTCACACTGTTCAGATTTTGGAAACACCTGCTAATTTCTTATAATATTTTTTACTTCTGTTTGTT
Source organism: Phalacrocorax aristotelis (assembly GCF_949628215.1). Classification (NCBI taxonomy): domain Eukaryota; kingdom Metazoa; phylum Chordata; class Aves; order Suliformes; family Phalacrocoracidae; genus Phalacrocorax; species Phalacrocorax aristotelis. Next base: position 39,668,603 of record NC_134276.1, read on the forward strand.
CTCTTGTTGTCCCTAATCTCAATATAAGACAGAGGCAGAGTGTAGGCTAACGAATGGGAAAAGTAAGACTGTAAGATTAGCCTGCGTAATTATATCCCTTTACTAAATCAATGTGTGGGTCGAGAAGAGCCAGGCTGTTGAGCTAATGCTCTAGTTACAATTTTTCTCTCACTCTCTCCTTGTTTAATCCTTGACAGCTTGCTGTGGCACTGGGCTTTGGAAACATGTGAAGTAGGAGAAGAATGACTCTTTGGGAGGTGCTTTTACTCTACACGACAGTTAACTTGAAATCACACGAAATCCTTATTTCTTCTGACATTTATTTTTTCACAACCTGAGCATAATGATTTCTAACGAAATCTAAATTTATTTTAATTAGATGAAAGACAATGACTCTACAACACCATGACAAACACACAAACGAACCAAAACCCACCCACAACTGCCCCCTCTGCCATTCTCACTTTAATACTTATTCAGTTTATCCCTTAAATAGAAAGGTAGAATGGTATTCAACTCTATGGTGGTTGTATATGAATGGACTTTATTTTCTATCTTTTGCTGGAAAAAAAAAACCAAACCAGACACCCCCAACTGTGAAGGCTGTTCACAGTGACAACCAAAGACCTTGACAGCTATGATCTCCACCCAAGCACTACCCAAGAATTTTTCTGTTTTCTTTCTGACAACACTTCTCCCTTTCTTCCTTCCAGTCTTTTCCAGTGCTGTAGGCCTGCAAAATCCATTTCCAGATTATGTTAGAAGCTTATAGGTTTTAACCAAGATCATTCCTCTTTATCACATGTCTTTGGTTTCTCACCCATTGATATAAGAAAGGTACATGGAAGGAGAGAGTCTGCTCCTTTAAAAGTATCTGGTCAAGGACATTTTCAATGGGGAAAAAAGGAAATTCAAAACTGTAATAAGAAAAAGATGAAACCATAAACAAAGAAAAACGTACAAGGACACAAACCAGACCCACAAAATATAAGGGAGACAGTAATGAGAATCAAGCCTCGTCAGTCACAGTAATTGATGCGGGTATGTAGGAGTTTGAAAATGTTTATTCCGGTGAGGTTATCTGATTGGGGATCTTGTCAATTGGGAAAGTAAGAGAAAACGGAAAAAGCAGAACCAAAATATATAGAGGCACAGACCTGACTTAAGTGGAGACAATGCCAGGAAACACACCTCACCGCTCACCCTAATTGATGGGCTATCAAGAAACTAAAGGTGTCACTTCTAGGAAGATCAACCTGGTCTTTGCAACAGGTAAGACTGTAAATCAGAGGGACCCTGGACTCTGAGGGGTGCAGGCATTGATAGAGCTGTATAGACCCACAGGGGACATGTAGAGGAAAGTGAAGCAGAGAGGAGAGAAAGGAGGTTAGATGGAATATGGTATAAAAGGGGCCTGTGGCAGGTAAAATGGAGCCAGTCAGTATGCTTGTCTGGCTGAGCCCTGAACCTGATCACTCAAGTCTATCCTATCTTCTTATAGCTTCTTAAACCTTCTTTTAACTGTCTTTGTGCCATGTATATGTATGTTGCAAGGACTTGGGGCCAGCTACTGGTGAGACCTCTCTGTGTGTGAGTGGAATTTGGTGCCACGCCCTGTCCTGCAGTGTCAGCTACTGGAGCCAGTGGTGTTCTAACGTTGGCTATTGGAGCAAGTAGGGGTCTTTAACCTCCAGGCACTGGAGTGGGAATGGTATGTGTTAAGGTTAATTTCAGCCTTTAAACATTACTTACAAGGTATGAAAGTCTTAATAGACGGACACCTCACTTCTTCTGAGTTGTAACTTTCTAGGCATTCTAGAGGTTTTTTCATCTTTAGCATAAAATCTTACATGATATTTATAAAAGGTAGTGAGTAGTTGTGAAAAGCATGTGTACAGAAAGATATTAACTGCTGGAATTCAAACATCTTGTAAACCCTTGCATGAAGACTGACCCATCCTTAGGGACTGTAAGTCTGTATGCAACCTAGCAATCCCAAGAGAGATGTGAATTGATGATTAGTCAACAGTCAAGAATGGAAAGAAAAGGAACAGGTTTTTACTTCCCTTCTTTTGGATGTATTTTTCAGGTTTATTTTATTTTACAATATTACTTTCATTAAAAAATTATTTTTAGCTTTTGCAGTGTGCCTATGATGCAACAAAAATAATACCTGCTCTTTATTTTCTCTTGTAAATGACTCTATCAGGAAGACCTTCTCTAATTAGACATATTGGCCCAACCACAAGAAACTTTTCCTTTATTTAAATGCTATAACATCAAATAAATGGGAATTATAATTTTTTTTTCAGAATACTTAGACTATACTATACTAATAAGAAAACATACACTACACTGTACTAGTACACTAAAAGGAAAAAGACATAGACTTAGACACTTAAGCACTGACATGTTAGTCTATACTATTAAACTGCTGCACATGTTTTGACATGTTTTGGTGTGGCCAACAAATTCTTTCCCACGTAACACACAGGTGAGACTGTTAGTTTAGATGTACTTATGCTCAGATGTTACAGTCTTTGGGCTGACACTGTGATAGGCTTTGGCAAACTTAATCAGTCATTTTAGTATAGTTTATTATTTAAGTGCCAGCTCTCCAGTGTGTTTTACAGAAACAAATTTGAAACTGCAATTTAGTTTTAATAAAAAACATATATGAAGGTGCAGGAGATAGTTTAAAGGAATTAGGTCAACCTAGTAGTTAAAAAATTTCAATATATATATGATCAGTCTTCACATGGAGATAGTATAGATAAAGCAAAAGTGATAAACCTAGCAGTGTGGCGTACTGCCTTCCAGAAATTAGGCAAGCTTCCCTCTGAAAGACTTTGACACAACAGAACTATTTAGTAATGATGAAGTTTCTTGAATCACAAAGTATTTTTCTTAATACTGAAAAATAATCAGTTAAAAAAGGAGTACTTAGATTCACAATCTAAGTGACAAAACCAATCTTTCATAAAAGAAAGTGAATTGTGGGGTTGTGATCTGTATAACTGCTGAACATTTAATTCCATGGATACATGACATTTCTCTGCTTGTTGCCAGTGAATGCAAATCAAACATTTCTATAACTTTGTTTCAGTTTGGATTGAACTGGAGGAAACACATTAACTATCAGGTAATGAGAATGTCACCTCAAATTCTTCACATGTGTTCAAGTTCATTTCTCTCCAATGCCAGTAAATTGTAGTGAGATATATTTCATCAGATTCATTAATGGTTTATTTTTGGGGTCAAAATTAGGACTATTCAAGTGTAGTGTCTGAAAATGTTTGATCTGAAATTCTAATTGTTGTCTAACCTTAAGAATCCTGAATCTATAGCAAGGCTGTAGTAGTAATATAGCAGTCATTACAATGTATAATTCAATTGGGAAAATGGATTATTCCTCATGCAACACAATGATCCATGAACTTCTGTTAACTGACAAAGTATTCCCCAAAGGAAGCTCTAGAGGTATGAAAAATAATTTTTCTGAGTTAGTGCAATCAAGGGGATGCATCTTCCTCGCAGTCTTTCTTACAGAGCTGTGTCATTGTACTTATTATGAAAAACAAGAAACTGTTAAGCAAAAACACTGGTATTTAACTAATGTCTTAAAATTGTTATTCTTCCACAGCAATAACCTGTTGCAGGTTATGAAAGAGCAATACTAGATTTAGAGCTTTTTTTTTTTCTTTTTTTTTTTTTTTTTCAAATAGGCTTACTACTTTTATTACACTTTTAGGGTATGCATTTTAAACACTGTTTCTGATTTTCAAACTAATTTCTATTTTTGTGTATGCTATTCACTTACTAACCGACTACACTGCTGCAAAAGAAAATCAAGAACGTGATAGCTGAACAGAACATTAAACAAGAACTCACAAATAAAGGAAAACATAAATTGCATATAAATTGTAATATAAATCCAAATCTGTTACTCTTCTACATCTAGTCCAGCACTAAACACTAGACATTTCTATTTTATTATTTAGGTGGGGTTGATGCAAGAACAGAGCTACACCAGTGACATATAGTCTAAAATGTATTTAATAAGAAAGATGTGTATAGTGGATGGATAGTGATTCTAACTTCCAGATTTCTGTTCATGCACAATATGTGGAAAAAGGGACTGGCCACTTGGGAGGAAAATAAGAATGTTGTCAGGGTATGCAGAGATGCAATGAGGAAGACCAAGGTCCTTTTGGAACTAAATCTGGCAAGGGGAGGCAAGGATAACAAGACTGGCTTCTTCAAATACAACAGTACTAAAAGAAAAACCGGAGAAATGATGGGCCTACTGCTGAATGAGGTGGGTGCCCTGGTGACACAGGATGTAGAGTTACTGAATGCCTTCTTTGCCTCAGTCTTCACTGCTAAGGCTGGCTCTCAGGCATCCCAATCCCCAGAGGACAGAGGGAGAATCTGGAGAAGACTTCCCCTTCATTGAGGAGGATTGGGTTAGATCCTCACAAATCCATGGGCCCCAATGGGATGCACTCACAAATGTTGAGGGAGCTGGTGGATGCTCTTGCTAAGCCACTCTCCATCATCTTTGCAAAATCATGGAGGACAGGAGAGGTACCTGAGGACTGGAAGAAAGCAAATGCCACTCCAGTCTTCAAAAAAGGCAAGAAGAAGCACCCAGGCAACTCTAAGCCAGTCAGCCTCACCTCCAGCCCTAGAAAACAGTTCATTCTGGAGATCATTTCCAGGCATGTGGAGGAAAAGAAGGTTATCAGAAACAGTCAACATGGATTCACCAAGGGGACATCATGCTTGACCAACCTGATAGCCTTCTATGATGTCATGACTGTCTGGGCAGATGAAGGGAGAGCAGTGGTTGTTATTTATCTTTACTTCAGTAAGGCATTCAGCACTGTCTCCCATAACATCCTCACAGGCAAGCTAAGGAAGTGTGGGTTGGATGAGAGGACAGTGAGGTGGATAGAGAACTGGCTTAACACCAAGGCTCAGAGGGTCATGATCAACGGGGCAGAGTCTGGTTGGAGGCCTGTCACCAGCGGTGTTCCCCAGGGGTCTGTGCCGGGTCCATTCCTGTTCGACATATTCATCAATGACCTGGACAAAGGGATAGAGTGTAACCTCAGCAAGTCTGCTGATGATACCAAGCTGGGAGGAGTGGCTGATACACCAGAAGGCTGTGCTGCCATCCAAGGAGACCTGGACATGCTGGAGAGCTGGGCCGAGGGGAATGTAATGAAATTCAGCAAAAGCAAGTGCAAGGTCCTGTACCTGGGGAGGAACAAGCCCATGCACCAGTACAGGCTGGGGGCTGAAGTACTGGAAAGTAGCTCTGCTGAGGAGGACCTTGGAGTGCTGGTGGACAGCAGGTTGATCATGAGCCAGCACTGTGGCCTTGTAGCCATGTGCCTCTTATGAGAAAAGGCTGAGGCACCTGGGTTTGTTCAGCCTGGAGAAGAGAAGACTGAGGGGGAATCATATCAGTACTTATAAATATCTGAGTGGTGGGTGTCAAAAGGATGGGGCCAGGGTCTTTTCACAGGTGCCCAATGACAGGACAAGGGGCAATGGGTACAAAGTAGAGCAAAGGAAGTTCCACTTAAACATGAGAAAAAAAATTCTTTCCTGTGAGGGTGCCAGAGCAGTGGCACAGGCTACCCAGGGAGGCTGTGGAGTCTCCTTCCCTGGAGACATTCAAAACCCGCCTGGACACATTCCTGTGCCCCCTGCTCTGGGTGTCCCTGCTCAAGCAGGGGGTTTGGACAAGATGATCTCCAGAGGTCCCTTCCAACCCCTGCCATTCTGTGGTTCTGTGATTTTGTGATTTATTTTTATTTTGATCAACATAGAAGCAAAATAAGGTCAACACAATTTTGAAAGGAAGTGTCATAACCTTAACCACTTGGAACAATTCCACATCAATAACAAAATAAAGAATAAAACAAATAAACAAATAAATAAATAAACCCAAGCAAAACTTGTGTTGAATCTTAAGGCTGACTTTTAGAATAATATCCTGATAACAAATAGCTGCAAGGTGAAGCTACTGATCATACTTAATCTTGTTTGTTCAGGAATATTTAGCTGTGATGAGGTGCTTTAAATACTACACTTATAGTACTGAAAAGGAGAGGTAAAAAATACATTCTTTAATCCAACCTTGTGGAACACCTTGGATGTTTGGCCAGATGTGAACTGATGTTTAAATTTTTCAGTAAAGTGGCTATGCACTGGGTTTGCAATGTTTTGGTAATGGCGGGGATACAGGGGTGGCTTCTGTGAGAAGCTGCTAGAAGCTTGCTCTGTCAGACAGACCCAATACCAGCCAGCCTCAAGGTGGACCCACCACTGGACAAGGCTGAGCCAAACAGCGATGGTGGTAGCACCTCTGTAATAACCTTTTTTAAGAATGAAGAAAAACTTCTGTGCAACAGAAGCTAAGAGAGAGGAGTAAGAACATGTGAGAGAAACAACCCTGCAGACACCAAGGTCAGTGAAGAAGGAGGGGGAGGAGGTGCTTCAGGTGCCAGAGCAGAGATTCCCCTGCGGCCTGTGATGAAGACTGTGGTAATACAGGCTGTCCCCCTGCAGCCTGTGGAGACTAATGGTGGAGCAGATATCTACCTGCAGCCTGTGGAGGACCCCATGCTGGAGCAGCTGGATGTACCCAAAGAAGGCTGTGAATCCATGGGAAGCTCACGCTGGACCAGGCTCCTGGCAGGGCCTGTGTCCCCATGGAGAGAGCAGCCCATGCTGGAGCAGGTTTTCTGGCAGGATTTGTGACCCCACATGGAGGGCCCACGCTGAAGTAGTCTGTTCCTGTAGGACTGCACCCCATGGAAGGGACCCATACCGGAGCAGTTCATGAAGATTTGCTGCTTATGGAAAGGACTCACGTTGGAGAAGTTTGTGGAGGACTGTGTTCTGTAGGAAGGACCCCACGCTGGAGCAGGGGAAGAGTTTGAGCAGTCCTGCCCCTGAGGAGGAAAGACTGGTAGAGACAATATGTGACTGCAACCCCAATTCCCTGTCCCCTGTGCCTCTGGCAGGGAGGAAGTAGAGAACTCGGGAGTAAAGCTGAGCCTAGGAAGAAGGGAGGCATGGGGCTAAGATGTTTTTAGATTTATTTTTTTTATTTTCTTATTATCTTATGCTGGTTTTGACTGTAATAAAATTAAACTAATTTCCCTAAGTCAAGTCTGATTTGCCCATGAGAGTAATTACTGAGTAATCTCCCCATCCTTACCTCGACCCATAAGCCTTTCATTATATTTTCTCTCCCCTGTCCAGCAAAGGAGGGGAGGGATAGAGTGGCTTGGTGGGCACCTGGCATCCAGCCAGGTACAACCCACTGCAGGCTACCTTTTTTAATATACAATAGCATCGGTAAAGATATTACCATGCATATATAATATGTACATGTGTGTGCATATATTAACTTTTCTGAAGGAAGCTTGCCAATATTATAAATTGTAGTTTGACATTTGATGCTATTAAGCAAATTGCTCTGTGTGATATTTTATCCTCAGGAATGGCCTTGCTTGTAAGAAGGGTTATATTAGCTTTTTGAAGTCTGAGTATCTATCCTGGAAATAGAAATAACACTAAAAGTATCGGAGGACAAAATATGTAAAGTAGGAACAAATAATGAGTAAAATGCAGGTGTTGAGAAATCCCATTTGGATGTCCATGCTTTTTTTTTAATTATATAAGCTATTTCTAAGAGTTCTTCCTGACAGTTAGGCACCTCAGAATGGGACCCACCATAATGATCCAATCCAACTGTCATGAAAGCTGGGCATTTAAACCTTCTTTAGATTACTGTTATGCATACACACAGGAGTCACTAATGCTTCTCATTTTGTATGTGGCCTCATATATAAAGAAATTAAAAAGGTGATTTCTTCAAAATGAATTTTAGTAGTAAGATTGAATTAAAATAAGGTTTGTTATATAATTTTCTTTTAACAGTTACAGTATCTGAGTTTTATGTACAGCAACATTTGTTTTCCTTTTTCAAAGTCAACCCCTATCGGAAGCTTTTTTATACATTTTAAGGACAACTTCTAATTATAGACTGAAATTAAATATTTAAGGGTTTTGATTTCTTGGATTTCAAAATTTTTTTTAAAATCATAAAGCATGTAAGTGATATGTTTTGCAGTGCCTTTTTATTTCAATTAAGGGTATGAGAGTTCAGAAAGAAAAGTAATATGAAAAATAAGGGAAATCACTGTTATTGCCAGAAAAGGTACTGAGGGGTATGTCTGTTCCTTAGAACTGTAATGATTTGCCCACTGAATAAAAGCGTAAATTTTAAATATTTATCTCTCTAAAGATCTTTGTGAAATAGGCAGACTGATTAAAAAGGATCACTCAAATGGAACTTACACACAGTAAAACTGACACCTTCCATTAAAATGTGACTAATAGATAGCCACTGGATAAAATGAAAGTGGCTTGTATTTAAACAAATTTATATGTTTTTCTTTTCAGTGTTCTCCTTCCTTTCTTTTCTCTCTTTCCTTGTAATCACTAGACCACAAGGTGGTTTTATTTTAAGTGGGAAAAAAAGTTACAAATTCTGTGGTAACTAACAATAATGAGAAAAAGGAGTTTAGGATCCCAGTTCATTTATTTGAGTATGCTATATGGTTTAATAAAACCCTGTTGGATGCATTTTCAAATTCTTAGCACAGCTTATGCTCACTAGTTTCTGGTTATGTGACTTTCAATGATCTTTAAATTATGAAGAAATTAATGAAATAATAGAAAGAGCAGGGTATGTTTATATACTGTATAGAAGAAAAAGAGTGAAAACTTTAATGGGCGATGAAGTGATTTAATTCTGACATGAACAAATGCCCTCAGAGATCTTCTGTGCCTACTTGATTCATGTACTATATTGATATCTTGGTTGCTTGATAGCTATTGTATTATTGATGCACTGATGGCCTTTAGAAGATTGATCATATTCTTGCTACTCACTACCCACAAAGGTAACCCAAATAACCATTCCTGAAAAGTAATAAACCTAAAATGTGGAATTCTAAAACAAATGAAATAATTATAACTACTTATGAAGACCTCATATGTAATGAGACAGATTCTGTCCAGGAAACTCCCAGCAAGCTCATTAGAGTAAGTTGATTTATTTATGTATGTAGTATCATAATATCAAAGTAACCGGCTTTTGAATATAGACTTATTGTGTCCCTAATAAGCAACCTGAATCATGATTTCTGTTAGCAAACCATTTTACTGTTTTATGTTGTATATATAATATACTGTACATAATGAGGTTCTGAACAATTCAGAAAATGCCTAAGATGTTTTTTTTTTCCTGGGAAATAGTGGAATGATGTAGTGAAATCATCCTGAATTCTGCAGACAGCAGAAATATCAAAGCAGTGAAAACAAAATTTCTGTTAGCCATTGTCTTGGTTTAGCTCCAGTCAGCAACCAAGCCCCACCCAGCCACTCACTCACTCCCCCCTCGTGGGATGGGGGAAAGAATCAGAAGAGAAAACTGAGGCAGCTCATGGTTTGAGATAAAGACTCAAACCATAAATACTTTTGAGATAAAGACTTTTGAGATAAAGATAAAGAAAGTTTAATAGGTAAAGCAAAAGCCATGCACGCAAGCAAATCAAAGCAAGGAATTCATTCGCTCCTTCTCATGGGCAGGCAGGTGTTCAGCCATCTCCAGGAAAGCAGGGCTCCATCACGCGTAACGGTTACTTGGGAAGACAAAATGACATAACTTTGAACGTCCCCCACTTCCTCCTTCTTCCCCCAGCTTTATACACTGAGCGTAATGTCGCATGGTATGGAATATCATTTGAGGTCAGCTGTCCTGGCTGTGCCCCCTCCCAGCTTCTTGTGCACCCAGCAGAGCATGTGGAGCTGAAAAAGTCCTTGACCAGTGTAAGCGCTACTTACCAACAACTGAAACACCCCTGCATTATCACCACTACTTCCAGCACAAATCCAAAACATAGTCCAATAATAGTTACTACAAAGAAATTTAACTCTATCCCAGCTGAAACCAGGACAGCCATGCTCCTGATTTTAGTGGTGCATGAATTTCAGTCAGAACTTAAAAATCTGTGGGTCAGAGAGCAAATACCCTACAGGTTTTCTTCTGTAGCCGAAACAGTAACCATAATTTTCTTTTCAAAGGAGTTTTAACATGACAATCATTAACTTTGTACATCCAGCACTGCATGTTAATTGGACAGGATTAATACAAATTGCAGCACATTTTCAGTGATTTTACTGCTTATTTAAAGGAAAAAATCTCACAAATATATTAACTCTTCTACAGTGTGCAATGAACAAATATAATTAAGGTTAACAACAAATATTTCCAACATCTCTGCAATTTAATACAGAAACAATGAACTTTACAGTCATACAGAAACATAATTAACTTTATAGTCATAATGCAATAATCAGAGGTAGATTGGTGGAAATCAAAGTAAAAGGATCAGTTAAAGATGTTTGACAGAGACAGGGTAATTTAGGTATTGCATATAATGACATGATAAAGTTCTCCATCATTTGAATTATTAAGTCATGGTGTACAGTTGTCTTCCAGCAGAATTCCCACACAGGTTTCATGCCAGTACAGGTGAATTTACAAGTTATATAGACACTAAAAATTCCTCAAAGACTTCCATATGCCTTATAATCTTTTATTCACGCATATAAAGGAAGGAGGGAAAAATATGTCTGAGGGGTAGGTGTAATCAGTTTGAATATATTTTTTGTTTAAAATTATTCTATTTCTAAAAAATATAGATTTTGGTAAATTATTATTGAATTTCCATACATTTTACTAAAACTCTACATATGTATAACATTTATTCTGACATTATCAAAATTTCAGTAACAAAAATGTAAAATTTTAACTAAAAACAGGGACTTTGTAAGAAAATTAAATGCAATGTTGCAGTAAATTAGTACAGAAAGTGTTGTGAGAAATAAAACCAATCCAAACTAAGTGGAAAACAGTGCTGAATATTACAAGATCATTTCTCTATTCCTGACAGCTTTGCTGATCATTTATCTTTGTATTTCTGTTCTTGAACAGATTCATGTTCAGTCTTATTAGAGCTGAATTAGTCCTTTCCTGCTTTGCTTTAGACTCGTAATTCTTTATCCGAAGATCAATACATTCCTTTTACTGAGAATCTGAATATCAGAATACCAAGGTTATAAAAGGCATATTTTGAAATTGTAACTCATAATTCTTTTCATCCAACTTTATTCGCATATATAGAGTCAATAGCTGATCACCTATTGACCTTGAAACAAAAAGATATGATTTATGCTTGTAAAAATAGTCCTTCTACACAGTGCAAATCAGACAAAGATGTATGCTTTTGATATCATATTTTAAATTTAAAAACATGGGCAAAATTACATATGGAGGAGATTATTGCTTTCTAAACACTGTACTGCCAGAGAAACATCAACAGATGTTAGCATAAAAAATAGCTGAGGCACAAATAGAAGCCATGGTTATGAGATTGCAGCAAAGATTAATTACATGAAGTAATACACACTCTTTCAAAAAGATTCAGAACTACTTTGACATAGCATTTTGAGCTCTTAGACTCCACTCAAAGCCAGAATTCTAGCTAAAGTGGCAAGTTGCTGATATTTATCTTCCTCACATCCAAATACCTTAGAGAACACAAAACAAACATCACACAGACACTAGAAAGCTGAAAAATTCATTTGACACAGTAGAATCCTGTATCACACAGTCAAAAAACTATTGAGTTTGTGGTGGTTTGAGGTGAAGTCTGGAGATCTATATCAAAGAATCATAGAATAGTTTGGGTTTGGAAGGAACCTTTAAAGGTTACCTAGTCCAAACCTCCCTTGCCATGAGCAGGGACATCTTCAACTAGATTAGGTTGCTGAAAGTCCCATTCAGCCTGATCTTGAATGTTTCCAGGGATAGGGCATCTGCCACCTCTCTGGTGCCAGTGTTTCACTGTCCTCATTGTAAAAAATTTCTTCCTTATATCTAGTCTGAATCTACCCTCCTTTTCTTTAAAATCATTACCCCTTGTCCTATTGCTACAGGCCCTGCTAAATGGTCCATCCCAATTTTTCCTAAAGTCCCCCTTTAAGTACTGAAAGGCTTCAATAAGGTCTCCCTGCAGCCTTCTCCAGGCTAAACAAGCCCAACTGTCTCAGCATTTTCTCATAGGAGATGTGTTCCAGCCCTCTGATCATTTTTTGTGGCCCTCCTCTGGACCTGCTCCAACAGGTCCATGTCTTTCCTGTGCTGAGGGCTCCAGAGCTGATGCAGTGCTCCAAGTGGGGTCTCACCAGAGCAGAGTAGAGGGGCAGAATCACCTCCCTCAATCTGCTGGCCACACTTCTTTTGATGCAGCTCAGGGCATGGCTGGCTTTCTGGGCTGTGAGCATACATTGCCAGCTCATGTTTAGCTTTTAATCCACCAGTACCCTCAGGTCCTTCTCAACAGGACTGCTCTCAACCCCTTCATCCCCAAGCCTGTATTTATACTGGGTTTTCCCCAGCTCAGGTGCAGGACCTTGTACTCAGCCTTGTTGAACTTCATGAGGTCCACATGGGCCCATGTGAGCTTGTCCAGGTCCCTTTGAATGGCATCCTGTACCATAGCCATATCAACTGTACCACGCAGCTTGGTGTCAACTGAAAATTTGCTGAGGGTGCACTCAGTACCACTGTCTATATCCTTGATGAAGACATTAAATACATTAAATAGTACTGCTCCCAATATGGACCCCTGAGGGAGACCACTTGTCACCTATCGCCATCTGGTCATTGAGCCATTGACCACTACCCTTTGAATGTGACCATCCAACCAGTTCTCATCCATCAAATCCATATTTCTCCAATTTAGAGAGAAGGAGGTTGCGAGGGACTGTGAGAAAGGCCTCACAGAAGTCCAGGTAGCTCTTCCCTTGTCCACTAATATAGTCACTCCATCACAGAAGGCCGCTAGATTGGTCAGGCAAGACTTGCCCTGTGTCCTAGCACCAAAATAGGGATCTCTCTAGTACATCTGATGAGGCATGCTCTTTGTAGCTATGTCTTGAAACTCAGTAGTGTTTATTGGGTTTAGTTATATTGCCTACTGGGAAGAGTTTGGCTTCATTGTTTTCATAACTGCCCTTCAAATACTGCAGGCAGCTATTATACCTCCCTTTAGCCTCCTCTTTTTCAGAATAAGCAAGCTCAGCTCCTCCAATGACTTCTTCTAAGTTTTCTAGGCCCTATATCAGTGTAATACAAATTTATCTGTCTCACAAACTGGGTATTATTAAAATTACTGTTATACTACACTGAGGTAACCTTTAAGTCTGTGACTGCTTTTGCATGTGTATAAGCTCACAATCTTTCAAGTAGTAGAAACTCTGTGTTTGTTAGAATTGCACGTAGCAGATAGCTGACATCATACCATATTTATTGGATCAGGACTCATGACACAACTTATACATCTAGATAGAGCCTAGTTACCTCTATATAAAGTTAACAGGTCTCCAATTAACATTTAAGGCATTTGGATGACCTGAATCCAAACTATCTGTTTTTCTTACTGACTATTCAAAGAGACTAGGATAACTGAGCTTCCCATGTAGATTGCATCTTAAGTGCCTAAAATTAAATAGAGGTCAGACTTAAGTCCTTACTGGAATGACTAATACAGAGTAGCATACAGTATTTTAATGCACAGTAATACACAAAAAGGCATTGATGAGGAAAGGGGTGGATAATTTCAGACGTTTATTTCTAATTACATTAAAAAAGGGCAATTTATCTCACTGCTTGGGCTATTAAATATTTTTTTATTTCTTCTTAAATTAAAAATTTTATAGTGGGAAAAAAGAGAAAAAGAGTATTCATGCTGCTGTGGGCTCAGATAGTTATGTGCAGAACTAGGTTTAATGTATTTTATATAAAAAATCATAACACGGAGATCAGAAGTCACACTTTCTAAAAAAATGCCTTTATATAGTTTTCCTTTTTAGTCCATTTTTATACACCTAGTCTTGTACCTGCCCTTTCCCAGAGGGATTTCATTTTTTATTTTTTTTCATCAATGAAAAACCTTTTCAATACTAAGTAATTTGTAAGATGATGCTAAGCCAGCCTCCCTAAAGGTAGAAGGTTTCTTTAGTTGGTTGGTAGTTTTGTTTTTGGTTTTGTATTTTGTTTTTGGTTTTGTGTGGGGGTTGTTTGTGTTGTGGTGTTTATTTTTTTTAAATTACATGCAGTAAAAAGGTGATAATCTTTCATAGTCCACAACCTGTAATCACAGGGAATGTTTATTAAAGACAGATAGTATCACCTATGTCTTAGAAGAAAAATGAAAAGCAGTATCTTTGTAGGGAACACGTTGTTTTAATGGGGTGTAGTGCAATTAGGTACAAAATGAAATAATGTAATTGAGGGCCTCGAAGTACAGAACAAGCCTTTCAGCTGCATTGGGGTTCATTTTGATCCAAGTTTTATCATTTATCTTTAGTATCTAGTCTAAGTTAATTTTCTCTCTACAGTTTGTGAACAAAAGTCAGAACCTGCAAGGAAGTTTCATACTGATTATGTCTGACATCTTACTTAGGAAGGGGCAAATCACTATTGACAACATGCTTAAATTAGATACTATCTGTTGGATGACCAATGTTAAATGAGATTCATTGCTCCTTTAGTCTGTAACGGTTCAGCAAGGAATAGGCAAGAAAAAAGCACTGATTTTTTCTTCTAATTAAAAAATGTATTTCTGTATATGAATCAGAATAGGTCTTCCACTTGCCTAAGAACAATAAGATTAAGAAAAAAACCCAAACAACAACAACAACAACAAAATACAACTCTATGCCACCTATTAAAACAGCAGCTGAATGGGGGTTTCAGGATCAATTTTTAAGTGTCTAAATTAATTTTTCTTTCTGCTTCTGATAAGTTTATCAATCCCTTACTAAATTCCACCTGCTCCCTTAAAACATTTTATCAGATTAAACTATTTTTCATTTCTTTCAAACTAACTTAAATCCCTTCATTATCCTTTGAACATCAGTTTCAGCTTAGAGTTCAGAAGAGTGTTTTATAACATAGCAATGGCTAAGTGCTTCCAATTTACTTTTATGTCTTAATGCATTTCAAAAATCTCAAGTGTTAATGTAACAAAGAGAAAGTTTAACACGAAGGACAGAAAGGGAAAAAATTAAATTTGTCAAACAAGAGGCAGAACCTTTTATGCTGAAAAGTTCAAGTATATTTACAAAAGTGATTTTGCCTCTGCGTCCATTTCTTCCCTACTGTCGGGCTTCAGATGTGCCAATGTCATTTTTCAGCACAGAAAGTCTAACAGAGGCAGGACAATAAAAATGGGAAAGGAAAAGAGAGGTCAAGAAAATTCAAGGAAACTAGTTTCTTTTATATCTTGGACAAGTTTGAAGCATGCTTTTTATACTAGGTGATAGGCAGAGGCCCATTTCCTGCAAATAGCCATGTCCTTTTAATAGCAGAAGCTCAATGAACAAAATGCACTTTTATTTCACTGTGATATTTTCCGCTAAGTAACGAATAATTTCTGTTCTTTCATGAAAGGAACAAATCATGACAATGAAAATCTTCAAAAATTCTTTCACAGACACTGCACATATATTTTATGTGTCTTGCTTTGTTGATTTCATATAAAACTTTTCATTGGTATAATGGAGGTTCTTAAGCATGGAATAACAAATTCTAGACTACGTTCTTGTAACACTTATTTCACATAAATATAGGGAAACAGTGAAGATGTGTTGGGGGTTTTTAGGCCTTGCACTAGCACTGTCTTGTGCTTCTGTATTTGTTTGTTGTTACTTGCTCAGGATACTTCCTGTGTTAATTCAGTTGGATATACAAAGGTATCTATTAGCAGCTGAGGTACTTACTGTATCCAAGACATCTGTAATTGACAAATATGACATGACCTAAATGAGATCTGTGCTTTTCTGGAGCACTGGGTGTAGTGTGTGTGATATCCTAAGGCATCTTACATACCATTAGGCAACTAAGTTGAGGCAAGCAAATCGAATACTAATTTTCAGCTTTCACATGTTTTCATGGTGGGAGGTGGGAATCTCAGCGGCTTTAGTTAAAGCAATTATCTTCTTTTAGGAGTGGATAAAACACTGCAGATCTTTCAAGGACTGTTAAGCTAATACATTTGGCTTCCAGTGTAGGCAAGAAGTAAATATCTATATAAAAAATAATTATTTCTTAAATTCATGTACAGCACTGAGAACAAAGGTGAAGAACACGGTAGTGGGAACTGATAATTTTTAACAAAGACTCATAAGTCTTAGGAACATGATTAAATTTGTAACCGAACTTACCTATCACAAAATATAACAAAAATGCTAAGCAAGATAGAAAAGTAAACCCAAATCATTTATGTCATTGTATTCATATTTTCAACCCCAATATACTGCTTGTTAAATGTGTAGGACAACAGGTGCACCTCAGCTCGTAGTTTGGCTGGCCACCAAGAAGTCTCTTTAGAAGATGTTAATGTTGTAGCTCCTAAGAGGTACTTTTTTTGAATATACCATGTTAGATCCTGTTAAAAAAAACTGTAATTGAATTCTGTCTTGTTCTCAAAATACAACTCATTAGATAAAAGAACATTGAGGATTGAGAATAAAAAATCATATACACAGGAAAACCTGGTTTTGATCATTACCAGTACCATATCATTATACAGCCTTTCAGTCTCTTCCAGCAATGTAAAGTGTTTCAAATTGCAGCTTTTTATTTTCTGCCAAATAAGAAATCTGTTAAAACCTAAAACTTGATTTTAAAACAAACAAACATACAACCAAACAAACAAACACTGATAAAGCAACACGGCTTGATTTTTAACTAAGACAATCTAATAATCACATCTCACTGATGTGAACCTAGTTTTTGAGGTGCTTTGCATCAGTTTTAGTAAGGATATTTTTCAGAAAAATTGTTTTATTTTGTTAATGCTATGGAAGCATAGGTCACATTCATTAAGAGTGTAAAGAACAGCAGCAAAAAAATTAGATAAAACTAATATACAATATCATGGACATTGGTATGACAGGTCACAGTTGTCTATCAGTTTTGGAGAAGATACTTCTTTCTGTAGTAATTAAGTTCTCTTCTGGAAATATCTATCAAAATGTATTTTTTAATCTCTGTAATCTCAAAGTAAACACATGCTAGCCATTTTACTTGTTCTAAATATTCAGAATATATAAACCATTTTCATTTAAAATTCCAGATGTCACAGGTAAATCTTCCTTCTTCTGAGACATAATATAGAAAACTGTATTTATAGCCTTAATCCCAGAAACATTTTTAAACTGCATATTTCTCAATATATCTCTGAACTGATGATTCAGTTTACTTATAATGCTTTCCATTATAGACACCTTATTTTAAAGGATTTTCAGCATTAGGATAAAAAATTTTTAGTGAGTTCAAATGTAACAAATTTTTATCTTGTAAATAAATGCTTCATTAATAAAAGTGGTTTGCATTTTAAGAACAAACCTTCACAGAATTAATACAATTTAACATTTTAGAATAAAATATTTGGAAAAATAAACTTTATTAATTTCCTTTGTACATGGTACAATAGTGCCTCAATCATATTTTATACAGCTGGTAAAAGAACTGCTTAGATAGTAAAAGCCATTTAGTTACACATAACACAGTAAAAATACAAGGAACTCAGATATCTAAGAAACTCAGTTAAGCAAAACAAACAAAAGGCTTCTAGCACAAATTTAAATTAGTAAGATTGAGAAGGGAAAAATAAGAAATAACGCTGAAGTAGAAAACAACTACTCTTTTGGGTGGGATTCTTCTCATTAACTGTTAGTATGTTCTACACAGACATGCACACCTAGGCTCCCTTCCTCATTAATGCAGAAAAATAGGCAATCTTACAATGTGATTCACCCTGCCTGTTTTAAACACCCATTTAAGGATAGGATGAATCACACTGTAAATGTGCCTATTTCCCTCCAGAGACTATATAGGTAACCTAGACTGACTAGCTCTGATACTGATGTTATACTGTAAACATCTGAATTTGGGCAGGTGTATCCAAATTCATCTGAATTTTGACATATTCAAGGCATACAAGTGAGTTCAACTCCAGTTCAAGCCATATGTTGTTACACTTAAGCATACACACTGGAACCTTGATCCCGCAAAGCATATATTTGGTTTCTTCATATTCTTATTGTCATTAGTACATATATTTGAACACTGTTTGGAGTGCCGTCATCATGAAAGTGCTCTGTAATTCACTTATAACAAAAACTAATACTGAGATTAAATAAACTAAGCTTTCTCTTACCATTCTCTCTCTGAAAACTTGACTAAGAATCATTCTCGTATATGACAAATGGGCTCCACATCAACAATACCAGTCAAAGAAAAACTCCAGATTTCTTTGTATTCAGCAGCTTCATAGATGGGACACTCACAGTAGATCCTTGTGTTCTGAATACTGAGTGTAGAGAGGAGACTTATATGTACTACTAAATGTTGCTCAAGATCTAGTGACTAACATAAGGTGGCTCCCCTGTAAATGCACTACAGTGATTCCTAGCTTCTCTTAAAAAAATAATGGAGAAAAAAAGAACTAAAATTCTTAGTCATTCTACTATAATTAAGCCGGTACTTGTTGGTATTATTAGGCAAATGTGGGTGCTTAAAGTAAGCAATCATATATATCTTGCCTGTTATCTTTTGAGAGGAAATAGTCTATTTTAACTGGGAACAATAATTGTGTGCTACAACTGTTAAAATTTAAACAGGTGATTCCTTCTTCTAACAGATTACAATTTCATTATAAATTAAGAAGCACGAGATGGGTACAAGCGAATATGAAAAAAAAACAAGTGAAATAATACCTATCAGCATGGTATATTTCATATATACTAGCAGCTTAACATTGACTATTTTCTTTATTCAGAGTTAAAAATCAAAGGTTTTTTATTAATTTGTTAGAGAGATTCAGACATTTTCTTTATTGTGTAGTGATTTTTGGCTTTTGCATTAAAATGAGATGTACTTGAGAGGTAACGTATTTATGATGGCTGATGGATTATGTGAGCAAAACTTCTCTTATAGTCAAGTATGTTTTATCTGAAATAAGAATAGCCATGTATATAACAAAAAGTGTAAAAGAAGTCAAGGAAAGATTAAATATTTTAAATTATTAGAGAAACATTTCGTCTACAGACGATCCTGTAAAACCAGCCTCTATGTTCAGCCACTTGTCTTGTACTGAAAATCACTGAAAGAGACACAAGAATCACTCAGTCCCTATGAAGGTCTAATCATAGGCAATCAAAAGACTTACCTTGAAACCACCACAGAATATAAAAAAATTTAAAATAAGGAAAAATATTAAAGTACAATTTTATATTTACACATTAGAATATTTATTTAATGTAAAACAAGTGTTTCCATCATTCAGATTAAGGGTTTTGATGTTAATAAGCATTCCTGGACCTCTGGCCAAAACTAGAACTTTAAATATAATAAAGGGGCCTGAATCTCATATGCAACTTTGCAAATCTGTAACATTTCATTTGAAATGAGTTTTCAAGCAAAGTATGACCTTGACATCACTTTCAGGAATGATCTGAGAGGGAAAGTGTAGCTCAACATGCTGATAAGTAAGAAGGAGTTCAGAAATAAAAAAGAAAAGGGGAAAAAAGAAAGAAGTAAAATGGGTGAATGATACCTCTTTAACCTATGTCAGTAAGAATGTAGTGAAACATTAATTTAATGAATATTGTATTAGATTTGGCTCAAGTCAAGAAGATAAAGAAACTAGAAAACCTTTGGCCATCAGGAAAGGAAACTGTCAATTAAGAAAAATGACTTAGCTCTGAAAAGAAATGAAAGGAAACTCTGAAGAAATCAGTACAGTAACAAGTAATTCATTTAAATGTAATTCAAGCAATACAAGATACAATTATGTAGAATAAATATATATAAAGCTGTGCTGAAAAGTATATGGCAAAAGGTAGACTGAGAATAATGACAAGAATTATAAATCCTCAAGCAGTAGGATAGCTTATTTTGATATTTTATGTTGTTAATAGAACTTCAGTGGTGTGAAAAGAACAGAAAACTATGAATGGTGATTAGCAATAAAGCTGAAACCTTGCTGTAAGCTTACCTTCACAGGAAAAATAAAGTCAGATTAGACAGATGAGTACTAATCTAATTGAATCACACTGCCATCTATTTATTGCTTCCAAAGATCAAGGCTTGTTTTAGAAATCTACACAGTATTTGAACTGGAGGGCTATAGGTGACCAATGACACTTTAATTAGTTCAGGCTCTGGATCAATCAATTATTTGCTGGTGCCTGATAGCTCAGATGCATTCGACATTATTGATCTTTGTCCATCCATTCATCTTCTCTCTCTAAGATGTTTGGATTCCTTAATGCTTTGTATTTTCACTGTCATCTTTCTAATCACATGCATGTGAGTTACTGCAATAGATCTTCATCTGCTTCATTTGTTCTTTTCTGTGACATTCAGGAGAATTCTTTTCTCAAAGTGTTATTTTAAAGATTATTCACATGTGACATGGAGTTATTTTTGTTGATTAGAGGTAGAATCTGTTTTCTCACATTCTCTGCGACTGCTACATTTCTGAAGGGATGCAAGGAATATTTTTCTAACAATTGGGGCTGCAGAATAGTACTGAATGACACTAAGTTAAGGAAAGGATCACTTTCTAAGTTATCACCAGGTCCTTAGTTTGAAATAGAGCTCAAGATTAAAATATTTTCAGCAAATCCTGATTCTTTTTTGTTACTTTCTGCATTTGAATGGAATTATCAGAAACTAGTTACCCGTCCTGCATCAGTGTTTGACCATGTCCAGTCTCTCATTAGAGAACATTCCATGCACATAAGCACTGTTCAGAGGGAAGTTGTATATGAATATAAAAAAATGTAAGAACTCTTAGTTGAATATTATTTGGAAGAAGATCAGCCAACACTTATTGCCAAAATCAGAATATCTGTTAGATCTGCAGTAAAAGAAATACAAAATCAAATACCTATTTTAATAACTAGCCCTCATAAAATGGTGTTAAACAAAATTACATGGTAATCCTAGAAAAACACAAGCTTACACTGTATGTAATGCTCTGACAAGATAACAGCACTGCTTCTTTTTAAGAAGCAGAAAAATGATCAGTATTGAGGACAGACAAGGAACATCATCTATGACAGCAGTTCCTATCTTCTGTTACAGCACAGTATTGTCTTAATGTTGCCTCAGTGTTATTCTGATATCACGCTATTTTTTTTCTGCTGCTGCTTATAATTTTCCTGTATTTTCTCTTCTGTTCTAAGTTATTATATGCTCAGCATACAAGAATAACAATCCAGAGATGGGAAAAACTTTCATTTGTATCAGAACCAGACAGTTCTATTAATAATGAGCCTATTAGGCTACACTCAAGCTTTCCCCAGCTATAAAACATTAAAATATGTGTCACTGAGAAAGAAAAAAAAAAATTATGACCTTATCAGTTCCTTCCAGCATGACCCTCATCTCTCAAGTTATTTTTAGAAGAGTTGGGGAAGAGGTAATGACATTTAAAATAAATATTGAAGTAAATTTAACAGAAATGAATAAACCATAGTGTACTTGGAGGGCGGGGGAAAGACAGACAAAACTGCAGTACAGATATCCACTTGCAGTTTCAATGTCAAGACATTTTCAGGCAAAATCACCAGTGATTACACTTCTTTATCATCTTCACCTTGTCTGTGTGTGTATACATATACACGCACATATATTTATAATGTTATTGTAACCACTGATGCCTTGCCCTGATAACCTTTAAAGCTGGGGGGGGGGGGAAATCAGACTTTTTTTGACTCATTTTGCAATTGCTGTGTCAATCCCAAATATGGCACTAGGTTTCTAATGTTCCAGTAAAAAAACTGAATAATTATTATTAGTTCTTTGGTAAGCCAAGTGTTTGGTACTGACCTTTATTAAAAACATAAAGGAAGGAAAAGAAAAATAAAACACGCATCTGCAATGTGAAATATTTTATAATTCTTTCTTTATCAGAGAAATTTAGTGGGCTAGATTTAAGGATCAGTTTCCCTGCTCGATTCTGCCTGCAACCCATCTATTTATAGAGCAAAAGACAACATGTTATAATAAAGTTTGAATTTTGTTTGCATATGTACTGAATTCTTTTCCTGTCAAAAATCACAAAATTAGTTTGCTTAGTTATCCATTACACCGAAGAGAATCAAATTTCACATATGTTGGATGACAGCAGAAATCTCAAAGAAAACTAGATATAACTACTGAGAGTGTACACTGTCCTGGTGGGCCAGGACAATATATACTATCTTTTTTTTGAAGCAAAAAAGCTTCAATGTATTCTATCCATCTTCCATTTTAAGGAAAAGAAGTATCTCTAAAGCTGAACAGAATGTCTTAGCCAAGGGGAATAATGTTTCTACACAGAACAAACCTAGATGCTTTTTCACTTTTAATAACATCGGTATGCAGTCAAAATGTGTTTTTGGAAATACATATTAGTGTGGCAGGAAGAAGAATTTAGCCCTCCATTTTTTATAAAGGCATGACTAACTATAATAGCACCTGACCACTGTGAATGGAACACGGCTAGACTTTAAATTAATGACATTGGCAAATTTGCTTCCTACTCACCATTTTGAAACTTACCTTGTAGTCTCCTAGAAGACTGTGCAGGACTGTAATCTATAAAAGCAGTAAATAATTTGCCACAAATATTCTGAGAGGAACAGGGGTTATGGTGCTGTGAGGTAATATAAATAATCAAATTCGTTTAAGTGTTTTTGCTGCAAACATATAACACTTCTTTTCTTTTTTTTTATTAATGTTCACCTTCTTGTGAGGCGTTTGGATCTACAGTGATACCTGCTCATAAGTATTAATGAGTGGAGCACTGACTTACTGTAACACTACTTGCAGCATTGCAGCTAAAATATCCTAAGATGTGGAAAAAATAAGTCAATTAAATTTCCTTTTTCAGAGGTGTCATATTACCCATTTCTATCATGCAGAGGAGAACTCCACTCTGATAGACTGATATAGAAATTTATATTTGGCTATAAGGTGGAGTTGGGCTGTACACCAAAGAACAAAATAAATTTTCATAGCAGAGCTACATCTTTCTGCTGAGATCGTATTTTCATTTTGGTTATTAGAAGTGTTTGTTTTAATTTCCATCCTTTAGTAATCAATTCCCAAACTATTTCATTGATGAAGAAAAAGAAAATAAAATTTTTAAAATTAGGGTTTTTTTTCTGTATCATTATGCCAACAACATCCAGTTAAAATTTAACATTACGAGATATAGGTTGGTCAATTAATAGAGGAATATTGATCTATTTTACATTTAACACTAACAATCTGTACAGGAGGCCTACAAGAAGAAATGAAAGAATGACATATAGTACTGTAACAGGCTAGAGTTAACAACACTTAGCAATTGGTTGGGACAAAAAGTGCTAAGGTTAAAGAAATTAATCTGTTTGGGTTTGGGGGTTTTTGTTTGCTTGTTTGTTTTTCTCCAGATCAGAAGATTATATAAAATAGAACTAATCCATCTCAAAGTATTTTAAAAAGAATTAATATAGGTACAGCTAATCATTAAAAAAATCACAGGACTAAGAGATCAGTAAGTCATGGATTATGTAGTTTTCACGTTTTTACACACTTTTCATTCCTAGAAGGTCCATTAACCACATAGCTCCTTAAATGACTAGTTGTGAGAGGAGTTACTCACTAGTAATGCTTGTCTTATTATAACAATAAGTCAATACAGTTATTATCATATGGTTCGTATGACATTTTAAAACTTAATGTTCATCAAGTTTTCATGCTTTCATATAGTCAATAAACAAAACTTTCATCAACAGAGAAAATCGTACACTTTGAGTGTTCTAGCTTTATACATTTTTTAAAGTCTTTTGATTCTACTATTTCAGACAGTGGGTTTATATAAACACACTAGAAAGAGACAGAGAAATACTTTCTGGTATTAAATGATCAGTGTGGGCTGGACTCTGAAAATTCACCGAGACCTGAAGCAATTCCAGTTTAGGATGAGACTTGCAAATCTCACTGTATGACAGAGAGGTAGGTTGTGGTGAACTCCATCTGGTCTCATAGTCTAGTCTCCCTGGGAACCAGGAATGCAAAGACCACCTGAGAATGCACCTCCTCCACAATGTGGACACACAGTTACTTCCTGAGAACCTAACTGCTTTCAGCCTAACTGGTACTTCAATTAGCATAGTTTAAAAATATTTAAAATTCGATATGTGAAAAAAGTTATTCCCCATTAAACCCAGGTAAGAAATTAATTTCTTAATTCAATACATTATTTCACTGCAAAGAGAGAGGAGGAATTGTAATTTCTTTCACCAGTCATTTGCTGCATTTGGACTTGATGGCAAGGTGATAGTATAATAATAATAAAAATAAAAATAAAAATATAAAGCCTATGTACAAATGGCCACACTTAGAGTGAGGCTTCTTCACTTCGGAATAATTTCTTCATAGTAATGTTCCATTAGCTGCAAGGGAGTTCCTTTTACTTGACCGCAGTATACTTGTTCTCAAGGAAATTAGCACACAGAGAAAAACATTCTTTATTTCAGTTTTGTATTTTCTCTCACAAGTAGATGTTTTATAATTAATTTAAATGGAATAAAAGAACAGGTGTTAGTTGCTGACAGTGGCACTGATCATGCATATTATAAAAAAATCTTAATTATGCTTATTTGTTTATTCTATTTATGAACTGTGAAATACAGAAAAACTTAACTGTTGTTTAGATATGTGATAAGCCCAAGCACATATTCTACATTCTAAGAGACTAATTATAAATCAAGATGGATTTTGATAGAAGTAGAAGTACAAAGTCAGAGATTAGTGTCAAACCACATAATCTTTTGTTAGGATTTAACAAACTAGTAACACGTATTCAATGATTCTCATCAGCTTCTGGCAGGTTTATAAATGAAGCTGTCAGTGAAAGAAGGGCATTGTATGAGATACAAGTAACAGGGAAAATCAGCCTGTTTGAAGTTTTTGCACTCCACATTAAAAAACTCCACAAAACTAGACCCAGAACCATGGTGAAGTTATTTCCAATGATAATGGAAGCAAGCAGTGGTTAACCTAAAGGTCAGAGGTCAGATGCATGATTAAGAGTAGCACTTCACTGGGTTTGTTAGAAACAATATTCCAACTGGAATTCAGCAAGATGAGTGTATAAGAGAGATATCACATAATGAAGAAAGAGCAGGAGGAGGATTACTACTTACTCTGCAATGCAGCATTTCCTCCATCAAAGAGAGTGCACTACCATGCAGCTAAATGGTATCACTGAAATGCACAGCGTTTCTCAGTCTGAAACACATAGCTGAAATTGCAAGAACAAAAATTATGACAAATCTCTTTAAAGTTATTTGGTAAAATGGTTTTCATTTTATTCTTCATTTTTGAAATAAGAAAATTACAATGAATAGCTCAAATGTACTTTGGATACAAAAACAATGCAGGCATGATTTGTTAAGTGTTACAACATCACTAATTTTTACCGTAGGAAGATATGGTAGAAATCAATCATTAATCTTTTCAAGTTTTGAGAAAAGCCTGCAGGTAGGGAAAAAAAAAATCCTTTTCCAAAAAATACTACTAATTTAATATCTGATTTTCCACTCAGGAAAATTATTCATTTTACTGAATCATGTCAGATGTAATATTTTTTCTTCCACGCTCATATTTCATAGTAGATAGATGATTCAACCTTTGAACACCAACCCTGATTTATATAGGAACTATTTCCTTTTTTATATATTTTTTAAAATGATAATGTCTAAGAAATAATCTCTTTGGACTCAGACTACCTTATTCTTCTTGGTCTTCACAATTCTTGTACTGTTTTGTATTAATGGAAATTAGAATATATTTTCATAAATACATTGGTTATAATCATGATATTTCATATATTAGAAATTTGTACATTTTAAGTTTACAACAAACACTTCATTTTCCTTTCTTTTTCCCCACCATCTCATAAAAACATGTACTTTTCTAAAGCATCTAGGAAATTATGACAAAGTTTTCAGATCGTCTACCCATGTTACCAAAATATTCTGTGTTACCTATAGACAACTGATGTATTCTTTATTACTGATTTTTAATAGAATTTCTTTATGTACTTCTGTTGCATTATTCAGATAAAGTGAATAATCCCCTTAATTTCAAAAATGTAAAAGTCAGCTGCACTTTTTTATCAGCATCAATTTTTTGCTTTGTATTTCTGAAATATATCCTTGTTGTTCTTATTTTGCTATTTTTTCAGGAGTATCTTGTGATCTTGTATAGCCATGATTTTCCTATGGAGTTTCTTTAAAACAGATTCTAGTAAGATAGGAAATTGAAGAAAGGCAACTAATAAAACTGCAAATATCTGTCCTTTCTGATCACGCAAAGGGTGGTCTCCTGTTGTGAAATTCTTAAGGCTACCAGATTAATAGAATCTTAGAATAATTTTGGTTGGAAAGGATCTCTAGAAGTCATCTAGTTCATACCTGATTAAAACAGAGCAAAAATCGAAGTTGGAACCAGCTTCACAGTTTCATGAAGTTCTTAGGGTCATAGCCATGAGTTTTGAAACCCTGAAGGATGACAATTCCATTACCTTTCAAATCAACATGTTCCAACAGTTGACCTCTCTCACAGTGAAAAAAAGAAGTTTCTACCTAATTCAGATCAAGAACAGGAAAGAGGCCATGCTTATAAAAGGTAAATTAACATTGAAACAAAGTATCATCATAGAAGAATAAAACTAATCCTTGCGTGGTTCAATATATTTGTCCTTAATTCTACTCAAGACTTCAAGACTTGCAATACAAAAGTACTGAAGTACAGCTCTAAACATTGTTCTGCCAAATATAATTTCATAGTCACTAACAATTAAAACTTTAAGAATTTAAGAAACTTAATTAAACAAATAATTCATGGTACACATGGAATTTTTAGGGGGTGGTTAGATTTTTTTTTCTTTTGGATATTAGAAACTTCAACAATGCTTAGAAAAAAAGAATATACATTAACTAGTGGCTGAGAAGAATGTGGGAGCTAACCTGCACACATTAAATTAAACTTAAAATTTTATATTTCCTAAAACGTGAATCTACTGTTGGAAAAATACAGTGTCAATAGAAAAGTTAGTAAAGGTATGTGTCAAAACTTTAGACAAAGAGGCAAAACATAGGCTTAAGAAACTAATAACATGACTTTTAAAATGATTTGTTTTAACATCTGTGTTAAGGCAATCAATGGGGCTATTTAAATACTTGAAGTTTGAGTGCTTAATGATTTTCTACTAGTAAGACTGGGCTTTTACCATCCATTTTCTAGTAGGGTGGGACCACTGAAGTAAGTTTTTTTTGTGAGAATATTACAATATTTTCCAGTATCTAAGGCCAATATCCTCAGAAATTCTTCATCAGAATATCACCATGTCTAATCTACTTATGGATCTTTCTTAGTTCCAAAGTCATATGGTGAATTGTTGGGCACAGTGGAAATAAAACCCAGGAGGCATGACCCCATATCTCTGTTTCATCAGCTGACCAGTCAGTGCAGCTTGTCAGAGTACAAGAAGATCTACTAAAGTTTACTAAACAGAACTCCACCATTCTCATAGTGCTCTGGTCACAATCCAGAAAGAAATTAATTTTCTTCCAGACTCATTAATGGCTACTATTAAAGCAAAATAAGAGTGCATTATTTTTAAATACTCCTTTTCTTCTCTTCTCTGAAGCATTTCTGCCTGTCAAATTTCCAGAAGAAGTTTTGCATTTCAGTGTATATATATTCACAATAAATATCCCTCATTTACACTTGCATTTCTTCTTACCTTGTCTTCTGACTTATTTTGTCTGTTTAGAAGATATTTATTTATTATCATGTATTTATTTAATGCACGTGCACGTGTGTGTGTGTGTGTATACACATAATCAAACTAAATAATGTAGAGTTTGCTTGACTGGTTAATCCCACAGACAAAAGAAAAGTCTTTGCACATGTAAGTCAGTAATGCCAAGAAACTACAAAAGAAATTTACTACAGTATTCCACCTTTGTCTTGAGGCCTACTGCATTATTTCTGTGCAACTGACAAGTGTGTAACAAGTGCAATAAAACCCTAATGACTAAGGACATTCTAGCTGATGAACATTACTTTGGCGCTCCAATTTAATCCACCTGCCCAACTGTTGATCTGATATCAGATGCAAAGCTAGTGAAGAACACTGAATATTTTAATTTGTTTTTCATGGAAATATTTCAATATTAAATTATTATCTGAAAAACTGCAGATGAAGCTTGTTTATATGAACATTTCTTACTTATATATGAACATTTCCACAGTTGTCATAATGGATACAATTGACCTGATATTTTTTGATCATTTTTACTCTTATATGCATTTAAAGCAGACATAATCCAAAGATAACTATAATGTTCATATTCATATCCAGATATACATATAAATTGGTTTACTGTGTTGACAGCAGCATGGCATCTGAGATGCTGAAAATGTGTATGATATATTTTACAGGTATGTAGTAAAAGTTTAGTTAGCTGCTAGTTACAACCTCACAAATCTGAACAAAGGAAAGTTTGATGTCTAAGGGATTGACTATAGAAGATAATGTAGTGTAATCACTGTAGTTCATGAATGTCGAAGGTGTCTGTTGTCAAAGTTCACGAATTTAATTATACTCCATGATAAGGCTTCTATAGCCATCATGTAGTGACTGTTGAAATAAATGAAAGAAAAAAAATATTAAATTTTTGTCCAAAACACGAAGAGTGAAAAAAAAAATCCTGATTTTAGAAATGCACATGGTTTGGCCCTTAAACAGTTGTAACTAGGCTTCATGTTAATTGGTGTTCAAAGGACATAGCTGATAAAAATGTGGACTCATGTTAAGTATGCCTTAAAGATTATTTGTGTAAGTGAAAGTGTGTGCTTTAAATGTACCGATTTTGATGTTTTAATACACATATTTCTGTTGTAAAATGTTCTGCGTATTTAAGCACTTAACAAAGAAAATCATAGCATTTGAGTAGTAAGTTGCCTAACTGGATGTTTTAAGCATTTGAGAGAAGGTAATTTTTCATGTTCAGTGCAAAAAAAGTGTAATTACATTGAGCATTTGTTCTTTGAACTCATGAAAATAGAAGAATATATTAAAAAGATCAAATTTGAAGTCTGATCTAACTGAAGTTCAATATCTAATTGATAACTCAGGGTTGTGTCCACTTGAGTTTCAAACATCTCCAAGGACGGGAATTGCAATATTTGGCCCCTCACAGCAGAAAAAAACCCAACCTTAGTATCTAATTGGAATTTCTCTTATTGCAGCTAGATTCCTCTCAGCCTTTCACTTTGCACCTGTGAGAACAGTCTGGCTCTATTTGGTATGTAACCTCCCATTCACTGGATGAAAGTTTGCCTTTAGCCTTTTCTTCAGGCTGAAGAAATCCTGCTCCCTTAGCTTCTTTTTGAATGTCATGTTCTCCAGCCCTGTAACCATCCTGGTGACTCTTTACTGAATTTGATCAGGTATCTTCTAGTCTGCCTTTTACTGGGGAGCCTAAACTGGATACAGTATTCCAGATGCAGCCTTATAATTGCCAAAGAGAGGGTAAGAATCAATTCCTCAACTTGACAGTGATGCTGTCTCTAATACAGCCTTTTATGTGGTTGGTTTTCATTGCCCCAAGAGCCTACTTTTGAACTGTGTCCAATTTTTTATCTCCCAGGGTCATCAGGCCTTTTTTTGTGCAAAGTTTCTTACAAGCCTTTTAGTTCTCAGCCTATACTGTCAGATGACGTTATTCTGGTATGGATGCAAAGCTTAGAACTTTTTTTTTTTTTAATTTCAGCTTTGTGCAAACTCAACATTCATTCAAGAAAGGACTAGCACACTCTTCCATCCTGTCAAGGTTGTTTTAAATGGCAGCCTGGTCTTCTGGAACACTGACCTAATTTCCCTAATTTCCTACAATCATAGGATCGCTTGGACTTGTTGAACTTCATGAGGTTCACATGGGCCCACTCCTCAAGCCTGTCAAGGTCCCTCTGGATGACATCCTTTCTCTCTAGTGTATCAGCTGCACCACTCAGCTTGGTGTCAGCCGTAAACTTGCTGAGGGTGCATTCTATGTTACTCTTTATGTCACTGAAAATAGTAAATAGTATTGGTCCCTCTACAGACCCTTGAGGGACACCACTTCTTAATGGTTTCCACTTAGACATTGAGCCACTGACTGAAACTCTTTGGATGTGGTGATTTGGCCGATTCCTTATCTAACAGTCCATCCATCAGATCCATGTGTCTCCAATTTAGCACTGAGAATGTTGTGGGACCACATCAATGGCCTGTTGTGGTTTAACCCCAGTCAGCAACTAAGCACCATGCAGCCACTTGCTCAGTCCCCCCACCCCTGTGGGATGGGGGAGAGAATTGGAAGAGCAAAAGCAAGAAAACTCATGGTTTGAGATAAGAACAGTTTAATAATTAAAATAAAATAGTAATAGTCATAATGGTAATGATAATAATTATTATTATTATAATAATGGTGGTGATGATGATGACGATATAATGAAAAGGAAAATAACAAGAGAGAGAAATGAAACCCGGAAAAGAAAAGAAAAAAACCCTCAAGCGAAGCAACTATTGACCGCCCACCGACTGATGCTGCCAGTCCCTGCGCCACGACCACTGCTTCCCCAAGCCAGCTCCCCCCAGTTAATATACTGGGCATGACGTCATATGATATGGAATATCCCTTTGGCCAGTTGGGATCAGCTGTCTGGGCTGTGTCCCCTCCCCTCCCAGCTTCTTGTGCACCCGGCAAAGTGTGGGAAGCTGGAAAAGTCCTTGACTAGTGTAAGCACTACTTAGCAACAACTAAAACATCAGTGTGTTATCAACATTAATTTCATACCTAGTCCAAAGCACAGCACCAGCACTATACTAGCTACAGCAAAGGAAAACTAACTCTATCCCAGCTAAAACCATGACATAGCTTTACAGAAGTCCAAGTAGTTCTTCCCTTGTCCACTGATGCAGTCGCTCTATATAATTTGGTGTCACCCACGAAATTTCAAAGGATGCATTCTATCCTTTCATCTAGGTCATTAAAGAAGATGTTAAACAGCATCATGCCTCTATCAGCTCCTGAGGAACACCACATGTAACTGGTCACTATTTGAATTTCCACTGCTGATCCAAATCTTCTGAGCTAAGAACTTAAACCAATACAGTCTGTGGAAGTTGCATTTCACCAATATGATATTAAGACACTGTTGGAGAGTGTGTCAAAAGCTTTGCTAAAGTCAAGATAAACAACATCCCCTCCTCTTCTGTCACCCATGGATGTAGTTTTCTTAACATAGAAAGCAAGAGCTTGGTCCATCATGATTTCTGCTTGTGAAGCATCTCACCTTTCACATGCTTTAAAATGGCTCCAAGACCTTCCTGGGGAATGAGGTGGGTCTCACCAAACTCAGGTTCCTGAGATCCTCCTTTCCTTTTCAAAGATATGTGTGATATTTGCCTTTTTCCAGTGATGAGGAACCTTCTCCAATTGCCATGATCTTTCAAAAATGATCACCAGCCCCTTCCTCTTTGTGCTGGTATGTAGATCAGATATGTCTGACTCTGGTGACACCTTTGAAGGAGCTTGTTTGTCTTCACCTGTTAATGTGGCACTATACCTATTTAGTAAGTGGATATCATCATACAGACAGAGAGATTTCTTTCTGTTGCTAGAAATCGCGTTCTGTAGGTTTTTTTTTTACATTGCCAGTATAAATTCACAGGCTTCATATTTACCACCTGATAGTGGAGACTCTCAGGACCTGTCTGGGCTTATGTTGACCTGAGCTGGTTTTAAGTTCCCTAGTGGTAAAATGAGCACTGTCTGAGCTCTTGTACATGAAGTCCTGTTAATATTGTATCAGCTGAAGGTGTGACACCCCAAAGTGATCCCACCATAACAGACTGTTTCTTTGTGTTCACTGAGATGAAGGAAGGCTGTTATGGGATTTCTAAACACTATTTGGAAATTATTGAGACTGAAGCAGCCTCAGAAAACCCACCAGGTTGTAATAAGAAAACCTCAGCTGATCCCCCAAGCAAAGGGGATGAAGAAACCCACACTGTGAACAGCTTACTTCTAGTGAACAACTCAGGATGCTGCTGAATAGCTGTAATACTTCCTTAACCCCTTCCTTGAGGACTGTCTTGAAAACTGGCAATCTTAGGCGTGGGTAAAACATAACATTGGAGAAACAAGGTAGATAATAGGAATGTTGTTTTTTTCACTGTCTAGAGTTTGATGATGGTGACAATAGGGTTGAGTGTTTTTGGATAGGAATCAGGAGGAAGGCCAACAAGGCAGATATCGTGGTGGGAGGCTCTTACAGGCCACCCAGCCAGGATGAACAGGCAGACAAAATACTGTATAAGCAGCTGGGAGAAGTCTCTCAATCACTAGCCCTTGTTCTCACGAAGAACTTCAAGTTACCACACATGTTCTGGAAATACAATACAGCAGAGCTCAAACAGTCTAGGAGGTTTCTGGAGTGTATGGAAGGTAACTTCCTGACACAACTGGTGCGTGAGCACCTAGGGAAGGTACCCCACTTGGCCCATTGTTTATTAACAGAGAAGAACTTGTGGTTGATGTGATGGTTGGAGGCTGCCTTGGGCATAGCTATCACAAAATGATATCATTTTCCATTCATAGAGAAATAAGGAAGAGTGTCAGCAGAACTACTACCTGGACTACTGGAGGACATTCTTTGGCCTGTTTAGGAGCCTAGTTGACAGAGTCCCTACAGAGGCAGTCCTGAAGGGCAAAGGAGTCCAGGAAGGCTAGACGTTC
This sequence comes from Phalacrocorax aristotelis, assembly GCF_949628215.1. Taxonomy (NCBI): domain Eukaryota; kingdom Metazoa; phylum Chordata; class Aves; order Suliformes; family Phalacrocoracidae; genus Phalacrocorax; species Phalacrocorax aristotelis. The sequence continues at coordinate 39,701,663 of NC_134276.1, forward strand.
TTCAAGAAGGAAATCTTCAAGGTGCAGGAGCAGGCTGTCTCCATATGCCGAAAGACGAGACAGCAGGGAAGAAGACCAACCTGGCCGAACAGAGAACTTTGGCTGGAACTCAGGAAAAAAAGGAGAGTTTATGACCTTTGGAAGAAGGGGCAGGCAACTCAGGAGGATGTTGTGAAGTTATGCAGGGAGAAAATCAGATGGACCAAAGCCCAACTAGAAATTAATCTGTCTACTGCCATAAAAGACAATAAAAATGTTTCTTTAAATCCATTAGCAACAAAAGGAGGGATAAGGGGAACCTCCATCCTTTACTGGATGCAGGGGAGAAACAGTGACAAAGGACGGGGAAAAGTCTGAGGTCCTTAATGCCTTCTTTGTCTCAGTCCATAATGGTAAGACCAGTTGTCCTCTGGGCACCCAGCCCCCTGAGCTGGAAGACAGGGATGGGGAAGCCCTATATTCCAATGGGAAATGGTTAGCCACCTGCTACACCACTTATACACACACAAGTCTATGGGGCCAGATGGGATTCACCCAAGGGGACTGAGGAAGCTGGTGAAGTGCTCACCAAACCACTTTGCATAATTTATCAGCAGTGCTGGCTAACCAGGGAGGTCCCAGCTGACTCAAAGTTAGAAAACACAATGCCCATGTACGAGAAGGCCAAGAGGAGGATCTGGGAAACTACAGGCCTGTCAGTCTGACCTCAGTGCTGGGGAAGGTTATGGAGCAGATCATCCTGAATGCCATCACGTAGCACATACAAGACAACCAGGTGGTTAGGCCCAGTCAGCATGGGCCTATGAAAGGCAGGTCCTGCTTGACTAACCTGATCTCCTTCTATGACCTCCTTCTATGATCTCCTTCTATCCCACTTAGTGGATGAGGGAAAGGCTGTGGTTGCTGTCTACCTAGTCTTTAGTACCTAGTCTTTACTACCTAGTCTTTAGTAAAGCTTTTGACAATTCCCACACCATTTTCATGGAGAAACCAGCTGTTCATGGCTTGGACAGACATACTCTTCGCTGGGTTAAAAACTGGCTGGATGGCCAGGCCCAAAGACTGGTGGTGAATGGAGTTATATCCAGTTGGTGGTTGGTCACAAGTGGTGTTCCCCAGGGCTCAGTGTTGGGGCCACTTCTGTTTAATGTCTTTATCAATGATCTGGATGAGGGGATTATGTAAACCCTCAGTAAGTTTGCAGACAACACTAAGTTGGGCAGGAGTTTTGATCTGCTCAAGGGTAGGAAGGCTCAACAGAGGGATCTGGACAGGCTGAATCAATGGGCCAAGACCAAGTGAATGAAGTTTAACAAAGGTAAGTGCCAGGTCCTGCACTTGGCTCACAGCAACCCCATGCAATGCTACAGGCTTGTGGAGGAGTGGCTGGGGAGCTGCTTGGCAGAAAAGGATGTGGGAGTGTTAGTCAACTGCCAGCTGAATATGAGCCAACAGTGTTCCCACGTGGCCAAGAAGGCCAGTAACATCCTGGCTTGTGTCAGAAACAGCATGGCCAGAAGGAGTAAGGAAGTGATTGTGCCCCTGTACTTGCCATTGGTGAGGCCACACCTTGAATCCTGGGTTCAGTTTAGGGCCCCTCACTGCAAGAGGGACATTGAGTTGCTGCAGCTTGTCCAAAGAAGGGCAACGAAGCTGGGGAAGGGTCTGGAGAGCAGGTCTTATGAGGAGCAGCTGAGGGAACTGTGATTGTTTAGTCTGGAGATAAGGAGGTGGAGGGGAGACCTTATTGCACTATACAACTACCTATTGTAGTTGTAGTGTAGTAGTTGTAGTGTAGTTGTAGTGAGGTGGGTGTTGATCTCTTTTCCCAGGTAACAAGTGATAGGATGAGAGGAAATGACCTCATGTTGTGCCAGGGGAGGATTAGACTGGATAATAGGAAAAAATTTTTCACTGAAAGGGTTGTCAAGCATTGGAACAGGCTGCCCAGGGAAGTGATTGAGTCACCATTGATGGATGTATTTAAAAGTCATGTATATGTGGTGCTTAGGGACATGGTTTAGTAGTGGACTTGGTAGTGTTAGTTTTACAGCTGGATTTGTTCATCTTAAGAATCTTTTTCAACCTAAATGATTCTGTTATTGTATGTTTCTTTGGAGCTTTGCTTTGGGGTTTGGTTTTCCCACCACCACCCTGCATAACAGTTTTAACATTATCATTAATAGGGTTTTCTGTATTACTCTGGATTGATACTGTTGATATTACTGTAACTAGACTAAAACTGTTGTATTTTCATTACAATGATAAAACAGTAATTGGAGTAAAAATTTTTATCTCTGTATAGGTGATGTTTGCCTTTTGTCCAAAAGACAAAAATTTCCACCCACCACTATCATAGTCTCCCCTTGTTGAAGCACAAGATTTCATGGTTCCTCCATACCTACCTGCTGACGCGGAAGTCACGGACACCGCACATGACCAATATGATCAAGCAAATGCCAGTTTATTACAGACACAGCGTGGTTAATATAGCTCTGCAACCACCTTATCACACACAAGCCTCTACTGTTTATTATATACAAGCCTATTATTAGTTGGTCAGCATGGCCTTGGGCTTTATCCCAAGGATAGCTACTAGCAGCATCGGCAACTCCTGCCTTGTTTTGCTATGCTGTACTCCTGCCGGTGGTACGGGATGCGGCCCCTGTTGACAGAGTAGCACCTGTGACCAATCTTGGAATGCAACTTATCAGGAAGGCGTAACGCCATCCCACACATTCCCACAGTAAGCTCGTACCATGCCGCTTTGTAAGCCTTGGGAAATACAAAACCACAGCTGTTATTAATAGCTACACACATTGGTTTTAACTCGCAACATCTTGAGGCCTTCTTGTTCCCAGGCCAATTAAGTCCCCGCAGTCCGAGCCTGGATTGTTCACTACGTGTCCTTTGCTTTCCAGATATCCCACACCTACCATTCTGGGTTTGCACACTGGCTTGTGAAGGGTCTCTGCAAGGAACTAGGTGATCTCTTGTTTATCTTCCCATAACCACTGTTGTCTCCCCCTCCTCCCACTGGTCCTTCATTTGGTGGCACAGTGCCTCCACTACAGGGTACCTCTCATAATTGAGGCCACCAGTGTCTTCAGCCTAAGGGAGAGGCACCAAGCATTTCTTGCAGCCTGAGATCTCGATGGTTGTGCCCATCCTTAGGAGTTCCATCTCAGTCAAGGACTCCAGTGTGCTGGAGTCATGCCCTACAGCACACCACCATGTTCTGCAGAGCTTTGCTTTCTTAAGCACTACCTCAGGGCCACCTCTCAGACCAGCTTACGTGTTAACTGCTAATTTGCTATCTGCCACTCCTGTTGCCATATTCCTGTGGTCTCTACTGCTCTGAAGCTGCATCTATGTAAGCACTCCCCATCAAACAGAAAGCTGTCATTCCCACATCAAGGAAGCCAGCTGTGGCTGAAGGTATGCTCACTCCCAGGCAGGAAGCAGCAATCAGGAGCAGAAGGCCAGCCCTGTGGACATCAAACAACCCTATGACCACTGCCAGTCCCTGTGCAGTGTGTACTTTGGGCTATGGAGGGATGTAGGAGGGTAACATTCCCCTCCTCACCGACAGAGAGGCTGAGAATAAGGACTTGTCAGAAAATAAAAAAGTATATGTTTTTAAAAATATTTAACAGAAAGCAGCATGATGTAACGTATTTGAAACATTATTGTGTTGTTTATGGCACAAAGAATGACTGTACAAATTCTTCTTGCCCTTGTCTGTGCTTTCCTTCATGTAAAATTGAAAATTTATTTTCCCTTATGAAGAATATATTTTTTAGCTAACAGAGCTGCAGCAAGGGAATGAATGACCTTCAAAGCTTTCTCTCTGCATCCATGATACCATTTTCATTCCTATTAAAAGCAATAGAGAGCTGTGGAAGATGAGAGCCCAGATGAATAAGTGTGAAACTGTTAAAGGCGGGCAGAGCTGGAAGAGGAGGTGAAAGATGTGAATTCTGCTGTTTCTAGACAAAACCCAGAAACTTTTTCCTCATGTCTAACTACAACATATGCCATTGTCATCAGAAAGTAGAAACAGTTGGCAGCAGCATACAAAACATTTCCCAGAGCTACTACTAGTAATTTCGATACATTAACCATAGACAATAATGGACAGAATCTTCAATTTGAGTAGACATTTTCTGGGTCTCTGAACAAAGATGTGAATACTACTGAAGAGCCGTGAGGTACAGAAATAAAAAAAGAAATACTGATGGAGATTATTTCTGTCCTTAATTGTCCATAGATTGTATGAATTCCACTTCTTTTTAGAAAAGGTAAATCCTATATTTGCTCTTACAATTACCTGAGTCTTAATAAAAAGGACTAATTTTTATAAAAGCCACACTATTTCTTAGATTTTTCACAATTTAAAATTTATTTGTAAAAAATAACTTGTTACAGCTAAGTTCACAGTAAACTTAAGCCAGAGTCAGAGGCAAGTTTAGTTAAACATGTCTTTAAAGAATTTTTCGTGAAAGACTTCATTCTCCTTCACGCCATGCTTGAAGACCACAAGAGGAAATAGGAACTTTCCAACTACTTGATGGGTTTTAGAGCAAGTTGGTAACTCAGTTGTGCCTATTCGTTGATTTTTTCTTAGCAATAGAACCAGATTTGTAATTAAGTTCTTCAATTAGTATGTTATGATTACACTACAAGAAGAATAGTTGTTTAATCTGACTGTTACTAAATGCTGTCACAAAACTCTGTGGGTTCTTTTGTTTGGTTTTTGTTGGTGTTTTTTTTTTCATTTGTGGATATTCTTAATAGCCTCTTTATCTTAGGGTGTTTCATTCAAAGACATAGAATTGTGTATCTATTTCAGTGTCCTGTCTTCCACTGTTCTTTTAGTTCTAACTATTTCTTTATGTACCTAGAATTTAGCTCAATTATTTTTTCTTCAAAAGTCTGGGTTTCTTTTTGTTGTAGTTGACATATAGAATCCTTTTCCAGAATAGCTATGTTATTCTATAAAACCAAGTATACATAAAATGGAAATATTTAATTCTGTAAATCTACATAAAATTGATGTATAATTAAAAAACCCACATACCTTAGTGTCCTTAAGTATAAATAGATGGTAATAGAACCAGGTCCTAAAATTTAAGAAGTGAAGTTCTGCCACATTATCTAGATTAAATATACTTTATTTTCCAAGATCAAAAAATTAATAGATGCAGTAGTCATGATCATGGAGATATATTGTACTCTGTTATATGACTTTGTATTCAATGGTGGGAGAAGAAAAATGGATGTAAGTGGAGGACAGAGACAAAGTAGGTTTCTGCAGAAAATTTTAGTCAACTGACATTTAAAAACAGATAGCACAGATTAGAAAGTATATTGTGTTTGTCTGGTCAAGCTGATGAAGCAGATCTAGTGATGGCCGAGCAATGCATATATTTACAGTACTGTAGCCCACTGCAACAGAAACAAACAGAAGGAACTGGAAGTTAGTGTGCAGTTGCAGAGCTATAATATCATTGGGATTACAGAGGCATGTTGGGATAGCTTCAATGGCTGGAAGATTGTGACGGATAGATAGCGGTTATTTAGAAAATACAAGCTAGGAGGGAAAGAAGAGGGGCAGTGTGTGATGTAAAGGCGTAGCTGAAATACAAGGAGTTTCCTTTGGGACAGGTCATGGGACAGTCAAGAGTTTATGGATAAGGGTCAGAGGACAGACAAACAGAAGCGATGCCAAGATGTTATGTTATGCCTAATCAAGAAGAGAAAGGAGATGAAGCTTTCATTAGACAACAGGAAGAAACCTCACAATGGCAGGAATTGGCACTCGTGGGGGCCTTCAGCCACCCAGACAGCTGCAGAATGAGTAATATGGCTGGATACAAACAATCCAGGAAATCTCTGGGGTGTGTTAATGGCAATTTCTTGATGCAGGTGCTTCATGAACTGACTAGAGGAGATTTTCTGCTGGATCTGTTGACGCTTAAAAAAGGAAAGAACTGGCTGAATAAGTAAAGGTTCACAGCAGCCTTGGTCAACAGATTGTGGGCAGATGCGAGCAAGAAATGTTAGACTCAGAACCATGAAATTTGGGAGAGCAGATTGTTGTTTGTGGAAGGACCTGCTTGAGAGGATATCATGGAAGACTGCCCTGGAGGGCCAAGGGGCCCAGGAGACCTGGTTAATCTTCTTGGATGACCTCAGAGCACAGGTACAATACACTGAAAGCAAGGCAGGCCATCTTGGATGAACAGGGAATTCTTAACTGTGCTCAAATTTTAAAAGAAATTATAGATAAGGGAGGAACAAGGATGGGCTACTGAACAGAGTCAGGAATGTCAAAACTCAGCTGGGTTGAAAATTGAAAAGGATGTGAATGTTAATAGGATAGGTTTTAGTACCTCAGCTGCAAAAGGAAAGTTAAGGAAATGTAAGCTTGATACCCAGAAGGACTTGGGATGCAGTAACAAAAGGCATGGAGAAGGCCAAGGTGGTCAAACACTGGAACAGGTTGCCTAGAGACCTTGTGGTGTTTCCACCCTTGGAGATATTAAAAACTCAGCTAATCACAGCTCTAAGCAACTTCATTTAAGTGGACCTGATATGAACAAAATGTTGGACTAGATGGCTTCCATAGGTCTCTTCCAACATACATGATTCTAGGAAAATACTCTTTAATATTCTAAGGAGTTGAATTAATAAGAAAATAAAATTAATTCAGTGTTGTGGTTTAGCCGGCAACTCAGCCCCACAGAGCCGCTTGCTCACTTCCCCACCAGTGGGACAGGAGAGGGAATCAGAAGGGTAAAGCTCATGGGCTGAGATAAGAACAGTTTAATAATTAAAACAACAACAAAAATACAATGGAAAGGAAAACAATGAGAGGCAAGAAACCCAGGGTGGGAGAAATGAACAATCAAAACAACCTGCATGTGACACAGCCACTCACTAACCCACCACCAGTCCCAGAGCCACAACCACCCTCCCAGCATGCCAACTGCCCCCATTGATATACTGGTCATGGCATCACATGGTAGGGAATGAACGTCCCATTGGCCAGTCGGGGTCAGCTGACTTGGCTGTGGCCCCGCCCCTCCCTGCCTCTTGCCCATGTGGCCGAGCGCAGGAAGCTGGAAAGGTCTCTGATAGCTACAGGCACTACAGTGATGAGAATTAATCTTTTCTCAGCCAAAACCAGCATATTCAGTTTGGGTTCCCCCCAACAAAATTATCTTCCTAACAGGTATTCTTTAGTTCATAAATAAACAAATATATAAAACTATAGTAGCAATATAATGGTTAATTCTATTCACAGATATTCTGAATTAATTACATGTGTCTTTACCAAAATTTCTTGAAAGTAATGAAGAGGAGGTGATAAACACTTTTAATGAAATTACACATAAAAGAAATGGTAATATTTTTCATTTTCCTTTACCAAGTGTTGCTGAGAATGTATGATATTTGAGAGGCATTCAAATGGAGTTTTAAGCATATGTATGTATAAATTTTTGTTTGTGTTCTTGATCATCACATTTCATTCCTTTTCATATCTTACTTAGAATATTTATAAACAAAGGAAAAGTCTATTTTACTTTCTTATTAAGATGTTTGGAATGCTACTTTAAATAGTCAGTATTGGTATGGAAATTTACTGATAAAATACGGACTTTCTGTTGATATATGTATGCAGAAACCTATATATGGGATGTTACTATATTGGAAAATTAACAGTTTTCCCTTTAATAGCTCAAGATAAGCAAAACTGTTTTTAATATATAAAACAGGAGTGACGTTTTGAAACTTTTCCTACGGAAAAAGGACCACAACTTTTCTGTAACCATGATTGGTTTTTTTTTCAGATTAGGAAATAGAGAGTAGTCAAAGATATGTAGAGTTAAAACAATTATTCTGTAAGTAACAGAATAATTATAGATTTCAATTTGCCTTGGCACCTCCCTCTTCCAGAAAAGAAAACAGTGTTCCTATTTCTTTTCCAGATCTTTTGTGAAAACAAGGAAAAAGGGCAGCAGAATTTCAGTAAAAGTTATTTTCGATTTTCATTCCTTTTTAGATTACTTTTTTCTGGTTTGTGTATAGAATTACTTTAATTACATTTCTTAAATAACAGTATTGTACAATAAAATAATCATATTGAACTTCCTGATAGATAATTTTCCATTTTTTAAACTCTTTAATATTTTGTTTTAAGTAATATTTATCATACTGGTTTTGGTTCTGATCTTTATTTAAAAAATAATAAAAAATGTAATTATTTGATAAAATGATCATGTCAGAACACTGTTGAACTACTAAAAATACTTTAAAACTATGGAGGAAATACAGCAACAGAAGGTTCAGAAACTGATTATCATGTAGGAATTTGTTTATTGAAACGTATTTACAGGTATCAAATTACGTAAGGATTTTAAAACAACTTTGCAATATCAGCACAGAGAGAAAGACAAGCTCTTAACCTGAAAGAATCTGCAGCTATGAAACAGTGATGAGAAAACCAAAAATAATTATGGACTAGTGGAAAGGGCATCAACTATATCAACAATAGAAGCTTTAGTTAATAAGAAAAATGTTCAAAGTGCAATGCAAGCAGTGAGGGAGGGTCTGACATTTTCTTTTTAAACATCACTGTAGGTAGGAACTTCCTCTTTATAGTTCTCTATAAACAAAATAGTAAACAGGATTTGAACTGTCCTGTAAAGGTGATGAAGTCACAAAACTATATTTAAAATGGAGTATATTCAGTTAGGATCAAATTCACAAATATCTCTGATATCATCCCACTTAAAAGTTGAGAAAAAAACATACTGAACTTTTGTGATAAGGAATCTAGAACTACTATATCAGAATTAGGACATAAGAATTGACGGTTGGACTTGATGATCCTAGGTCTCTTCCAACCTTAATGATTCTGTGATTCTATAATTAAGAAAAATAACGTTTTTCTGAATTAGGGCCGCAGTGAAAAGTTGGTATGCTAAGATCCCATAAAAATTAAATAAAATAAAATAAAATTAAAGTGTAAAGAAAACAATGTATGACTGTACGGTTAAAGCTCTGGTCTAATACTAAAACCATACATTTTGATTTTTGGTCATAGATAAAGCATGTCCTTGAGCAAAGGAGACTCTGATTCTCAAAGTATTTAAACATAAAATTGCCAGATCCAGAGCCCGTAAAAGTACTGATAATTTTTTCATGTGCTTTGGATCAACTTTTTAATCATATCATGCCTTTTTCTTCCTTTACTTCATGGTTTGTCCTTGCTTTCTTTGTCCTTTTCTACTTACATATTGTGAAGGGGGCTCCAATCTAAGTGAGACTATATTAGAAAAATAAATCATAAGGCTACTGTGAAGATTTATGCAATGTATTCACTTTCCTATTCATCCGACTTCCTATTAGTGGAAAAAGAAACAGTAGGACAAAAGGCAGAAGCCTTTTAGCAGATGGTAAACATTTATGTTTCTAACACATCTTTTGGCTGGATTGTAGAGAGCGCACTCTGTGCCGGTTTGCTAGTCAGAAATCAAAATAAATCTTCCAAATGGATCTGCTTATGTTAAGCTGACTACACAGTGGTGGCAAATAGATCTTAGCTAATAAGGCTTTACACCCGTCTCATCTTACGTACCAGGACAATGCCTCATGTACCAGGACACTTTGTTGCGACCACTGGAACACTTGGGTGGCAGAAAAGATCTTGAAAACAGAGGAAATAGTTCCAGCCTCTTAATCACTGTTCCAAAGATATATCTGATCTGATCTTATGCAACAAACAACAATATTGTTATTTGACCCATAGTTTAGCACTCTAGCTGTTGTGTATCTCAGTCTGAGAATTTAACTGTCTCCAGATAACTTGCATGGCTAATTTGCTTTTGGTGAATTACATGCCTGCAGCCAGGGGCCTTTTAAGTTTTGCAATTCTGAACATTGCAACGTCTAAGTATTCTTTTCGGATCTCTGCATTCGCCCTCACTTCTCAAAAAAAGTTTCTCACCTGACTACACACATTTTAAAAGTTGAGTGTTTTTTTTGTTTTGTTTTGGGTTTGTTTTTTTTTTTTAATGAAGAAGAATAAATGTTTTAGCCCATGTTCAAATCTAAGAGCAAAAGATATTAGGTGATCCCATCTTCAGATTTCACCAAAGCTGATGGAAACGTCCTATGTAGAAGTTATCTGTATTTCTGAGAGAAAAAAGATTAGGTGCTTTTTCAAGTAAAAAAGGAGCAGAGAAATATATTTAAAGCCCTAAAATCTTATTTATAAGCATAAAGTAATGTTCCAAAGGAAAAGAATTATCTGTTTTTAACCTTTGCTATGTCTTTGTCCATCTTCCTATTTAATTTCAAATGGTAAGGACATTTTCATGAAAGCAAAATTTTTTTCTATTTAACAGTTCTCAATGATGGTACGTCAACTGAAGTAATAACCTGTGCTGTGACATCAAAGCCATTTACTCCTCAGCCAGTTGTAATGTTACAAACAGATGATTATGACTAGCTGGAGATATAATAGTGCAAGCGAGAAAGCTCTTTAGAAATAAACCCTATGTTTATTCAAATATCTTTAGTATGAAAAAATGATGATGGAAAAAAATAGTCAAAATTGATTCTAAATATAATTCTTATCAATGTCTTTTGTCAAGATGTAGCTGGTCTCTAGCAAGATTCTATAAAATGCTCTCTGCATAGCTCTCCCCTAGATCCTTTTTGAACTTACATTTTGAAAAAAATTTTTTTTTTGTATTTGCACTCAACAGAAAGCTATGTTTTCATGTTCAAGAGGAAAAAACAAACAAAAACCCCCTTTTTGCCCTGAAACAAGAGGCCAAGCAACCCCCTTTTAATAAATATAAAATGAATGTGAACACCAGTAATTCATGTATTTCAAAATTACTACATTGTGTATAAATACATGACAGTTTCCAGACACATTTCTATGACAATTAGAATGAAATAGTAAGCTTTATTTTGATTCAGAGTAATTTTTGACAGTGTTAGATACAAACAAATTGTTTATTGGTATTTCTCTGTGTTTGTGGTGCTTTCCTTAATTTCCTTTTCATTCACTTTATTTTACGTATGATGCCAAGAAATCATAACATTTAAGTGAACATGGCATTTTAGTTTCCTGTAGAAATGGTATGATGATTGCAAATGGATGATGGTCATGATGGTGAGTGATTTAACTGAATGATATGCTGGAAGTCCTGAATCACAGTCATATAGAGAGGATTGTTATTTACTAGTGTTTCCACTGTGTATATTTGTGTACACAGAAACATGAAAAGGGAATTAAAATGAGGATATTTTTCAGCTAGGAAAATATCTTACCCCCCTAAACTATATCCCAGAAAAACATGTAGGTCTTTGTGAAACCAAAACAAATCAAAACAAACAATAATCTCCCTCTCCCCTCAAAAAAAAAAAAATAATTGTATAACATTTGTTTCTGTATTTATTTAGAACTATGGAAAAAACTTTCAAATATAGACAGGACTGTACTTTCTGTACTTTCAGCTAGGTATTTTTACATTTGTCCTGCTAGACTGCATATAGACCACCAGCCATGGTCTCAAAAACTACATTACACATTTACATAGCTATATATTCACCAATCATATCTACTGGGGGGGAAAAAACCAACGAAACAAAAAACTCCACCTCAATTACATGTTCATTAATTCCTTTTTTCCTATCTTTAAAAATGTACTTTTTAAAAAAGCTTTCTAGAGGTATAGCATTACATGTCAGTAAATAACCAGGCAACAGATAGAAGAAATAACTTTTGAGTGAGTACTGAATCACTAAATTTGCAAGCAGTCAAAACAAAACTTTATTAATTACTTTTATCATACACTTGCCATTTCTTTTCTCTCCTGTTCTCATTTTCATTTTATATTTTTATAGTAGTGAAAATTCATAGGATTTTTACTTTTAAAATGGGAGATAGAAGCAACAGCTTTGAGTTTTTATTTTCCTCAGTATTGAAACAGATATATGAAAATGACTACTGAAAATAAGCTAATTTATCAAACAGTATACTCTGAGTTTAAAGTTGAAGTAGTTTAGTATAAATCTTCACTTGAAAAACTAGATAATTTTGACAAACTCTAAATACTGGTTTTATAAGATTAAGTTCCTCTTAATTCACAATAAAAGAACCTGTACAATTGTCAACTACATTTTTGAAATGTAGATAAACTAATGGCTTCAAGGACACTTAAACACATACAGTATAGTTTAAAAAGAACTGCCTCATTGCTCTATCCAAAAAGTAGGGAAAAAACAAGCCTACCAATTTTACATTAAGAAGAGAGATAATTTTTCCCAATCCAATTGGAAATATTGATGTGTGTAAAGATCTTCAGCGATCACAAAGAATTACCTGTCTGACCAGCATGGTATAGTCTTATCTCGAGAATTAATATTTTGATCTTGGTATAGAGACAGAAGTGTATTATGTGTGTAGTAATGTATAATGATATATAATAAGAAGCTAACAAAGCTACCTTATGCTAGGTTCAGTCTTGTAATACACAGCCGCAGGGTGACTGGGTATTTTGTGATCAGAGCCCTAAAGGGTAACTGTGCTTGCCAAGTATTTTGAGACACCTCTCGTGTATGTTGTTTGGTATCTCTTTTTTAGCTCTGAATCTCCTCTGTATCCCCAGTGTCACATCAGCTGTCTCATTTTAAGAACCATTGAAAACATAACTCAGAAAGTAACTGGAATTTGGGTACCATATCAAGTATTTACTGAACAAGTCTATATTTTGTTATGTTCTAATGAAAAGCACCACTATGACCATTTCATTTTTATCTGCTCTTAGCAAGTAATATTCACTCAAACAATATTACAAGCAATGGATAAAGAACATTGCTATTAACAGCTGCACGTGCATTTCCTGGAAGAAACATTCTAAATTTAAGTATAAAGGTTCTTGCAAAAACACACATATAATCAACAGGATTTCTATATTTAAAGCAGAGAGTTTGAAAAATATCTCTTTTTAAAAAAATGTTGCTCACTTTTTTATCATTTTCACGTTTTCTCATGTTTTATTAGATAACTGAAATGAAATGTCACATCTAGAGTTGAATGAGAATCCCAGTTTTCCAAATTTCAGTGCTCATATAAGACTCAAAGATACTACTGAATCATTTATTGAGAGAGCAGCCAAAAGAAAAAAGGTGTCACTGCATTTTTGTTTCTCCAAAGTCAGAAGGCAGGAAGTTCCTGAAACAGTGTCTAGTTAAAAATAATTTCCTACTCTAATTACTGTGGTCAGTGTTGACACTGAGTAGTGAGTTCTTAAACAGTAGATCAGCTTCTTTCTGTGCCATTTAATCTTGCCATACACCATAATAAGAAGGAAGTGTTTTCCTCCCCCATTTTTATTCTTTAAACACAGGTTCTTAATGTCTTCAGGACACTGTTTGTCTTTAAGACTTTGAGAAACACAGTAACAGAGAATTCACAGAGTAACTGAAAGTCTGAATATCAATAAATATGTGCTTTATATAAGGTAAAAATTCCCTAGAAAAAGGTTTATGCAATATGGCCAAAAAGGTAGCACACTTCTCATGTGGTAAAATCAGAATGAATTAACCAAAAGATGGACTTTCTAATTCTGACACTCAAATTCCAGTACTAGGAATAAAAGATGCTGTCCCACACTCTTCCTATTCTCATTTGCCTTAGATCACTTTCAAATATATAGCCCGAAGTAATCCAAGTTTTTCTTTGTAATGATTCTGATGGGATGTCAACACTTTGAACTGGCAATATCTAACACAAGTGTGATGTTTATGTTTTATTGTCATTATTAAAGTGAAACGACAGCAGCACGAAAAAGATACAAGTACAAACTTATCTCAAATTGAACAAACAGTTGTTACATTCCCTGTTTTTATGGAATTTATGTTCACCTTCAGGAACAATAGAATAAGTTAATGGAGTCATATTTTTTCTTAAGGGACACATCAACTTCAGCAGCTTTGATTTGGTGTCAACACTTGGAGATATAATGAAGACTAATGTTGACTAAGTGTCAAACAGAAAACATTTAGAAAAACGGAAAGTGATCAAAAAAAGGTCTTCCATTGCTCTGTGAGATGCTTCTGAGTTTTACAGGTTCTCTTGTGGATCTGTTGTGTTATCAGCATGGTGAGCAGATTGTTCATATCATATATGCCAGGTTCTACTCTGAGATGCACACATGGATGTCTCAAATACCATAGAACATCTCAAATAGTAACAAACAGCTATGGATAGGAAGTTGAACTGAATAGCTATGAGGTATACTTTCAGAGCTCAAGCACTTGGTTTACATGAGGTTACATGCATTTGGACACCCACATTTTGCTGTCTGCCCTTTGGGTTCAAATCTGCCCTGTAAGACTGTCTCAAGTATATTTCTGTTCCTATTCTTATTCTCTTTGTTTTAAATTAATTATTTCTAGTTGCTCTGTAAAAAATTATTTTGTCATTTTTTACTGACCAGTCTAAGCATTTTACTAGTGTGGGAATTTCTGTCTTAGAATAAGCTTTTGATCTTTTTTCTTTCCTATCTTATCTTAAGGCTTCTGAGCCAAGTTGTAAAATGCAACACAAAATAAATCCAGCATTTAAAAATAATTGAACCTTATAGATTGAAGGGAAGGTTATAGAATTATATAATCATAGAATATAATCATAGAATGGTTTGGTTTGGAAGGGACCTTTAAAGATCATCTAGTTCCAAGTCCCCCTGCCATGGGCAGGGACATCTTCCACCAAGACAAGTTGCTTAAAGCTACATCCAATATGAATTTGACCTCTTCCAATGATGGGGCATCCACAGCTTGTCTGGGAAACCTGTTCCAGTGTCTTGCCATGATCATTGTAAAAAATTTCTGTCCAATCTAAACCTACCCTTTTGCAGCTTAAGACCATTGCTTCTTGTCCTTGGTAAAAAGTCTATCTCCATCTTTCTCATAAGTCACTTTTTAGGTATTGAAAGGTTGCAATCAGGTGTCCCTTCTCTTCTCCAGGCTGAACAACCCTAACCCTCCTAGCCTGTCCTCGTAGGAGAGATGTTCTAGCCCTCTGATCATTTTTGTGGCCATCCTCTAGACATGCTATAACAGGTCCATATCTTTCCTTTGTTGGGGACTCCAGAGGTGGATGCTCCAGGTGGGATCTCACAAGAGCAGAGTAGAGGGGCAGAATCACCTCCCTCAACCTGCTGGCCACACTTCTTTTGGTGAAGGCCAGGACATGGTTGGCTTTCTGGGCTGCAAGCTCACATTGCCAGCTCATGTCCAGCTTTTCATCCACCAGTACCAACAGGTCCTTCTCTGCAGGGCTGCTCTCAATCCAATCATCCCCAAGCCTGTACAGATACCGGGGGTTGCTCCAGCTCAGGTGCAGGACCTTGTACTTGGCCTTGTTGAACGTTATGAGCTTCCCACAGGCCCGCTCGAGGTTCACATTAGTTCACTGGCAGTGGCCTAAAACTAGAGAATCTGTGTAAAATTTCCTCTTCACAGATATGCCAAGTAATCACGTATATTTAAACGACATTAACCATGCCTATACGACATGATATATCATCAAATAGATCTGAATGGAATTAGAAACTTTGTACACTTTCAAAATGAAGTTGAATACTAAACTTTCCAATATATTTGGAAAAGCTTAAACTATATACAAACCCCTGAGTTTTGGCATATGGGTACACCTTTCTCACCAGGGTTAAACCACTGGGAATTTTGCAGTGTGGTTTTGATATCGGATTAAATTTTGTCTAGTGATACTCTTTCAGTTCTATTTCATACTTCATATAAAAGTTCCTTATAGAAATTTTGATATTCATGTTCTTCTGTAAAATGGGAAGTGGCTATTTAACCATATATGTCTGTAAATAAGTTTCACTCTCCCAGATATTCTGATATATGCAGAGTAGAAATACATTAGTAAAATAATGCAACTGGTTTTAAAGAAGTTTAATGAAGATAGTGCATTGCTTTTATTGCAAGCAGACTCCTGTAAACTTATAACAGTTTCTGAATTTAACTTTCTATTTTATGCCAAATATATCAATTGGTTTTTGCTACGATTCTTGTCTCTATACGTAATTTTGTACCTTTAAAAATACAAAAATCTCCAATTTCCACATTAGTTTAACTTTATATTGGATTGTTGGATTTCTAAGAATAATTAATAGACACTAAAAATTATTAATTTTATCACTGTTTTCTTGCAAAATAGTTTGCTATAGACAATTAGATGCATACTTGTTATATTTGAAATCCATTTTGCAAATGTAAAGATTTGAGGGTTATTTTCCCATAGACATTATTGGGAATTCAGTTCATGGGTCAACAGTAAAATAGCTGAAAACTTTATATGAAGAAAATATGCAGTAGTACTCAGAGATGTAAATTACCATCTTATTGAAATGAATCTTGCAGAGTTCATTATTATAGGGCAGTTACTTCATTAATCGAGGTCTCATTTTTGTTTCTGAGAAGTGTGAACATAAGAAGTAACTTCTTTTTTCTGTAATGTAAATATATATGGTAAAAAGATACATTTTGTATAAAATATATTTTTGGATAATAGTTTTACTTAGTATGTATAATCTATGCCTGAAAAATCTGTGGTTATAAAATTTGAAAAAGGAAAACAAGGAAGAAACAGCAGGGGAAGGCACTCACAGCCGTAGCTAACGTAGAATATAAGGACTGCCAGATAGTTACTGTAACACTGTTTCTTTATGTGTATCAAAAAATACTTGTCAGATGTAGTGTTAAGCAGCAAAACTGTTGATTGTTACAGTGCAATTATATTAATTTCCATTATTCATAAAACTTAACAAGTTTTTGTTTTTAAACTGTGAATAAAATACCTTGTGTGTGAACAACTCTGTACATAGTTTACAAGATCTTCTAACCACTGTCATCAGCATCCATCTCTTTTCATACAGAAACAAGGTGAAAGATAATATAATGTGAAAACAAAACACTTTAATACTAATAGGATGCATCCAGAGCAGGGCCTTAACTCTTAAATTGGCACCTAAGTGAAAAATGTTCTTAGATATTCCTTCAGCTGTCCTGGCCTTTAGCCCACAAATCAATGCAGTTGTAAGTGGGTTTAAATTTAAAATTTACTGTTTGCCTAGAGTTATATTTCTATATTTATTTAGAAGAGCTTCACCAGTGATACAGTTAAGTAGTTCAGTAGTCTTTTTTTCTACCTGAACACTAATTGGGTATACAAACCAGAGGTTGCTCACATGAAACATTTCCAGATTTTCAATCTGTTAATAAATTTAGACACCTTTTCAGTAAGGACATTTCTGGTCTTTGGACTAATGAGAATGAATAAAAGCACAGCTGTGGGCAGAAAAGGTGTTCAAGAAGAGTTACCTCTGCTCAGTGACTGTTATCTTAAAGTGACATTGCCTTAAAGTGTAAGAGCATGTTTTCACCATCATCACCTCTCCTGGTCAGTGAATTCTGAGCTACCTTTCAAACTAGATAGTCTTCTGAAGTAAGACACCAATGATTTTAAGATGGGTGACTTTCAAACACCACTATTTTAAGCACTTTCTGTGAGCTTTTAGGAAGTGCATAAAGAACATATTGACTTTAGCTGTCTTTCTGTTCTGTATGCCTGCAGATTTTACCATTCTTCTGTGTCCTTTCCTCTCTTCATACTATGAGAAGTGCCTTGATTAGGGTCAGGTAACTCTTAGGTGTCCATTTTCTTTACTAAATCTAACAATTTATTCAACTTAATAGCTATAACTTGAGCTCTAAATTGCTTACTTTTGTATGTGTTTATTCTATACTTCATTCTATGTTTCTATATTTCCCTAGTGGTGTGATTTTATTTAAAATGTAATCTTCTGCCAGTACATACAATACTACTATTGTCCCCAGAGAAAGTCTGTCCTTTTCTCATTCTTATAGTCTTCCTGGATCTCCAATAGCCTGTCTTCAGAAAGAATAGGATTTCTTCTTTTTCTTTTTCTGTCCAGGGGAAATTATTTTTAGGTCTACAAGGTCGGTTCTACTGCTTTCAACTTTCAGTTAATGTAATACATGAGAAATATTAAAGGAAAGATTGGATCCATAGATTGAGATGCAGAATCTTTCCATCAGTTAAAACAGCTGAAGAAACATTTCATTAGCACCCACCATCTGATGTGTCAGTGATAATAAATATATGTCATATTTGTGCTGATTTTTTCAAATTATTATAAGATATATAAAGAACTGAAAAAAATTTTATCAACTCAGACTGTAAAAATCAGATTTTAAAAAAACCCAACTATTGTTGCCTCAACGATTGAAACAGAGAAAAAAAATTAAACTACAAAACTACAGAGGTTAGAAAATTATCTTTAGTGTAATAGAAGTATATATGGCATATTTATTCAGCTCAAGGGGAAAACGATGGGCATTTCCATGATTTGACTTTTCAGTACTCTAATCAGTCACCAAACATACATGATTTTCAGCATGAAATGAATGAACCAAAAAAACCCCAGTCACAGCAACAAGCAAACTTTTATAGCCTTAACAGCTGACCTAATCACAGGAGGCTACTTTTCTTTCAGTATGTCTAACATCCACCTGAGGCATTGCAGTAACAGTTCCCAGCTCCCTGTCATCCATTTCAGCTTTTGTGTTACCTCTGTGCTGTAGGCAAGTTTAATAAAACAAGAACTTGGGGATTTGAATGATTTATATTTAAATAGTTAAATATTTGGTTACAGATTAGGTCCATTCAGTATTCCCTACTGTTCTATTAATAGTGTTCTCATCTCTTTCTTTAAAAAAGGAAAAAAAAAAGAGAAAAAAAAAAAGAACAAAAGCTAACTTTCTTTTTGACTTATCACATATTCTTAAAACAATCCCATAAGGATAAGAGGACTATCTTAGCTAAGAAAAAATTGCATAGGCTTTTTGCCAATGTCACCTCAATGATATAGTCATCAGTGTTTTCACAGTAGGACACAAAAGATGGTGATATTTTTGCTTTCCCCAGGGTTCATTTTTCAGCTATAGGGTTGACATGGATACATCTAAAGTGATTGGACTAAGATGCTGGTTTCCTGTTGGGAAGTGAATAATAAATCTGCTACTACCAAGTATGACCTCAGTAATCCCCTCCCAGTAGTAAAAATTATTAATCTTATGAAGTACAGAGAAGCATTTTTTTTAGGTTCATACTCTAATTATCACATGCATTTAAAAAACATTCCAAAATAAAAAATCCACTCCACCATGAAAACTGCAGCGTGATTGTTGACACCATATATTTCCAAATGATCCTGAAATTACAACTACACAAAATGTGAAGAAAAAAAAGTGATATAAAAAATATTTAATCTATTCCAAGAATCAACAGAAACCTGAATTTCTCATTGTCCTCTGAATTGAATGCAGACACTGTGCAGAATATACAACGTCTTCTGGGAAAGAATGAGAAAGAAAAATACCTTACCATAGCCAACAGTCCAATCTGTCTATATTTATATCTGTCAAAAAAAGAACTAAAATGCTTTATTGTATTTCCAAGACTATTTCTAGCATTAGTTTTGAAAAAAATCATAGAAAATGGCTCAGATTCTTCACGTCACAAACACTGCTACTTTCAGAATGTTTCAGCATGAATACTTAGCAGGCAAACAGGACTAGATTCTACTACCTAAACAGAGAGAACTTTAGAAGTAATCCTTCCTGTGATACTATAAGATATACAAAATATTTATTCTGTCCTGGTAAATACAATACCGAACTCCTAGCTGATCTGTATCCTTTGGACCGGGCACTGGAGGCCAGTCAGAATGAATAAATACTGAGAATTTCATAGAATCATAGAATTATTTGAGTTGGAAAGGACCATTAAAAATCATCTAGTCCAAACCCCATGCCATGGGCGAGGAACATCTTCCACTAGATTAGGTTGCTCAAAGCCCCATCCAACGTGACTTTGAAATCTTCCAATGATTGGGTATCCATAACTTCTCTAGGAAACCTGTTCTAGTGGCTCAACACCTTTATTGTAAAAACTTTCTTCCTTATGTCCAATCTAAACCAATCTAAGAGCAGAAAAGAGGGGGAGAATCACCCTTCTTTTTATGCAGCCCAGAATACAGGTGGCTTTATGGTCTGCAAGCGCACATAGTTGGCCAGGTCCAATTTTTCATCCACCTCTACCCACAAGTCTTTCTCCCCAGGGTGGCTCTCAATCCATTCATCCCCCAGTCTGTACTGATACTGGGGATTACCCTGACGCTTGTGCAGGACCTTGCATTTGGCCTTGTTGAATTTCATGAGGGCCACACATGGGCTCATTCCTCAAGCCTGTCAAGGTCCCCCTGGATGGCATCCCTTCTCTCTAGTCTATCAGCTGCACCACTCAGCTTGGTGTCATCTGCAAACATTGATGAGGGTGCTCTCACTCCCACCTCCTACGTCCTTGATGAAGATATTAAGCAGTATTGGTCCCTATACGGACCCTTGCGGTGACACCATTTGTTACTGGTTTCCAGTTGGACATTGCCATTGACTGTAACTCCTGGGACAGAGCCATCCAACCAGTTCCTCAGCCCTGTAACAGTCCATCCTTCAAACCCATCTCTTTCCAATTAAGTAACAAGAACGTTGTGTGGGACCACGTCAAAGGCCTTACAGAAGTCCAGGTAGGTGACTTCTGTAGTTCTTCCCTTGTCCACTGATGCAGTCACTCCATTGTAGAAGGCCACTAGATTAGTCAGGTATGATTTGCCCTTGGTGAAACCATGCTGGCTTCGTCTCATCGCCTGTCATCCATATGCCTTGATATGTCTTCCAGGAGAATCTGTTCCATGATCCAACAGCATGGAGGTGAGACTGACTCTTCAGTAGTTCCCATTTCAAATTGCAGGAGAGTTCTAGGTTTTAGGTCATTAAATCAAACTCATAGGGTAGATGATTATGTAATTAGTGTCAATTAATTTCCAAGTAATGTGAAAAAATATTTCACTGTTTTACCAAATACTTGGCTTGCCAACTAAGAAGCAAGAGAAAAGGTAGTTGACTATTTTTCATCTTAACTACTATGAAGTGAGTAAGCCTAAAACAGAAGAAAACTATTTTGGCAGAACTGATAAATCAAGCAAGTAACCAAATAACCTAGATGGATTTTTTTTAATGTACTCTTACACTGTAAGGATATGCTAAAGCCTCAGATTTTATATCAGATTTATTTCCTCCCTCCTTTTCACTTTTCTTATCTCCTTTTAGAGTCTTTTTAGTGTGCAGCTTGCATTATTCTTCTTCATTCAATAACTACTAAGAAAAGTACTAGTGAGAATTTTTTCCAAAGAATTGGAATATAAGTACTAAAAAATGAAGAGGAATGAAATGTCTGAAAACTCCTCCAATAAACCCCATCTTCATTTTTAGTAAAACAAATATTATTTATTTTATTTATTCGATGTATTTATTTGATCAACTGTCTCATTGGAGATTCCACAGGGCTACATCCAACCATTCACGGTCTACTTAGTTAGTTTTTATTACACAATTTTCAAGGAACTTTGATATTTAAAAAAAAAAACCAAAAAGGACTACAAACCAGTAGCATAAGATAAATTACTGTATATTAGCTTTCTATCACTGTTCATCTTCACATTGCTCTAACCTTGAGCTTTACAACCAAAGAGATGGACTAAATATGACTTGGGGCGTTGGTAAAAAAATGAAAAATCTTCAGCAAATAGATAACTTGCTAAGTTTTCTATTTCACTTCATCTTCCAAATGTGTTCAATGTCACTTTCTTTGGTCTGTTAAAAATCAGAAAGATAATAACCACACATACTTTAAAAAGAGGGAAAAAAACCAAGAATGCTCTACTAAATTTGGAAGAATCCATAAGTAATCAAAAATGAGATTTGAGAAATAATTATTACTTCAAAAATCCAAACTCATGCAAGATAAGGAGATACTAAGTGATCTCTATTTAGGCAGGCAGACAACATATAGGACATTTAAAACTATATGCTGAATACCTAACCTATTCAAATGTAAGCAATAATTGTGACAGAGAGGGCAAATATTCCAAAAAGAAGTGCACAGATTTCAGTTAAAAGTGAAGACAGCTACTAATGCTAGTGATCCGTACCTTTTAAAAATTTATGAAATAATTATATATTCACAAAGTGAGTAAGACAGGTTGCCTACTCCTTCAGTCTAATCTAAGCAAACTACACTGGCTTTCCAGCCTTAACTGTGATTAAATATATCTATCCTCTCTCCAACAAAGATTAAAGGAAAATTTTACTATGGTGTTATTAATCTTCCTTCAAAGATCCATCCAGTAAAGGGGAAAAAATTAAAGAAATAATTTCCCAAAGATATGAAGAAACTATAGATGATTTTGCAGAGAGTAAAAGTGTTTTATGGCTCTAGCCTTTAGAAATATATCACCTCAGGTTAATATTAGATACCTATGTGGCAGCTCTTCCTTTATTCTTCACAGTCTGGACTTTGTCTGTTCTTACAGCAAAGGATTCTCCATACCAGTAAAGGAGATCAGATACAGTCTTTGATGCTCTGGAATGGTTTATTCTAATAGTTTATGCAGGCTTAAAAGGTTGCAGAACAACTAGCTGGGGGACTCTGGTGTGTTTGTATGCTAGAATGCAATAAATGATATTCAGCATAAAAACTCTCCCTTCTCATCTAACTCCATTACTTCAGAAGGGGAAAAAAACAAAGCAAAACAAACAAACAAATAAATAAAAACCTGAAGCATGGAATCAACTTGTTAAAGAACATGTTTATGAATAGTTTTTCTAAACCTTCTCTTACTCCTAATCCATCTTGTCTACATGGCTTTTAAGGTAATGATCTTGTCCTACTTCTTTTTTTCCTTTTTAAAATTTTTTTTCCTTTTTGTTGGTTTTGAATTGCATCCACATGATTAATGGCATTGTTACTTACAGGGGTAAATAAAAATAAAAAAGATCCCTTAGAGATTTGGCAAAGTAAGCCCAAAGTTAGTAAATAGTACAGTCACATTCAAGGGAGTAACTAAACACTGAACACTTAAGAGCTGAATTCCTAGAAATTAGTGAATGTGATGTTTCTTTTTATAAAAAAATAATGGTAGCACCTGACAACTCAAAAAAAAATTTTCTTGTACTTCCTCAATGCTCACAATTTTAACTACAATTACAGTAAAAGAGATGTGTATACAAGTATATGTACATATAGTAAGGTATATACAGGCCAGAGGCAGCCCTGGTTCCAGCCAGCTCCAAAGGTCCCAGTGCAGGGCACAGGTGAGCCCAGCAGCCAAAATGGTATTGCCTTGGGGAAAGCGTATTTAAGAACAGGAATAACACTTCACAAACAGTGAGAAGAGAGGAAAAAAAGTGTGAGAAAATAAACAACCCTACATACACCAAGGTCAGAGAAGAATGATGGGGAAGTGCTGCTCCAGGTGCTGGAGCAGAGATTCCCCTGCAGCCCGTGGAGAAGATCATGGTGAAGCAGGTTATCCCCCTGCAGTTCATGGAGGACCATGGGGGAGCAGATACACACACTGCAACCTGTAGAGGATCCCACACTGCAATAAGTGGATGTGCTATGAAGGAACCTGTGAGCTCTTGGAGAGCCCACACTGGAGCAGGGTCCTGGCAGGACCTGTGGCCCATGCAGAGGAGCCAAAGTAGGAGTGTTTCTGGAAGTAACTATGACCTGTGGAGGTGGGTCCATGCAGCAGCAGGTTTTCTGTCAAGCCCATGGGGGACCTATGCTGGAACACTCTGTCCCTGAAGGACGGTACTCTGTGGAAAGGACCCACACTAGAGTGGTTCTTGAAGAACTGCAGCCTGTGGAAAGGACCGGTGATGGCAGGGAAAAATGTGAAGAGGAAGGAGCAGCATAGGGGAACTGATCTTGATATTATAGTATCATTTTCCACAATGTTCAAAATGTTCTGCAATGTTGGATGATGTATTTGCCAAACTGCTCTCCATCACATTTGCAAAGTCACGGCAGTCAGGGGAAGTCTCCAGTGACTGGAAAAGGGAAGTATCACACCTATTTTTACAAAGTCTATAAAGGAGGACTCTGGGAACTACTAACCAATCAAACTCACCTCCATGCCATTGGATCATGGAACAAATTCTCCTGGAAGACAAAGCCAGCATGGTTTCACCTTCCTGAGGACCCTTCCAACCTGTGATTCTGTGGTTTCACCAAGAGATTCTGTGGTTTCACCAAGGGCAAATCATACCTGACTAATCTAGTGGCCTTCTACAATGGAGTGACTGCATCAGTGGACAAGGGAAGAACTACAGAAGTCACCTACCTGGACTTCTGTAAGGCCTTTGACGTGGTCCCACACAACGTTCTTGTTACTTAATTGGAAAGAGATGGGTTTGAAGGATGGACTGTTACAGGGCTGAGGAACTGGTTGGATGGCTCTGTCCCAGGAGTTACAGTCAATGGCAATGTCCAACTGGAAACCAGTAACAAATGGTGTCACCGCAAGGGTCCGTATAGGGACCAATACTGCTTAATATCTTCATCAAGGACGTAGGAGGTGGGAGTGAGAGCACCCTCATCAATGTTTGCAGATGACACCAAGCTGAGTGGTGCAGCTGATAGACTAGAGAGAAGGGATGCCATCCAGGGGGACCTTGACAGGCTTGAGGAATGAGCCCATGTGTGGCCCTCATGAAATTCAACAAGGCCAAATGCAAGGTCCTGCACAAGCGTCAGGGTAATCCCCAGTATCAGTACAGACTGGGGGATGAATGGATTGAGAGCCACCCTGGGGAGAAAGACTTGTGGGTAGAGGTGGATGAAAAATTGGACCTGGCCAACTATGTGCGCTTGCAGACCATAAAGCCACCTGTATCCTGGGCTGCATAAAAAGAATCATGGCCAGGAGTGTGAGGGAGATGATTCTCCCCCTCCACTCTGCTCACATAAGACCCCAACCAAATTAATGCATCTAGCTCTGGGGTCCAGGTTTGAGCAACCTAATCTAGTGGAAGATGTTCCTTGCCCATGGCAGGGGGTTGGACAAGAAGATCTTTAAAGGTCCCTTCTAAGCTAAACCATTCTATGGTTATATAATTGTACAATTCTGTGCTGGGAGAGGGGGACCAGGACAGGAGCAGGGAAATGTGAGGTGAAAGAAATAGCAGAGAGGAACTGTTATGGCCTGACTGCAACCCTGATTCCCCATCCTCCTGCACGGCTTGTGGCAGGAAGGTAGAAGAATCAGAAGTGAAGTTGAGTCTGGGAAGAAGATTAGTGGGGTAAAGTGTTTTTAGATTTCCTTTGTTTCTCACTATCTAACTCATTAGGCAGTAGATTAAATTATTTTTTCCAAGTTGAGTCTGTTTTGCCCACAATACCAGCTAGTAAGTGATGTCCCTGTCTTCATTTCTACCTACGAGCTTTTCCATCTCATTTTATCTCCCCCATCCTTTTGAGGAAGAAGAGTGAGAGTGGCTGGGTGCACATTTAGCTCTTAGCCAAGGTGTACATACCACAATTATATAGACCTGATGCTCTTGGTGGGTTAGGTAGGTTCGTTTACTCTTTTCTAGTAAGATATAAGTTTGTACTACTGTGTGGCCAGTCACATGTTTGTCCCTTATTTAATCTCAAAGCCACACAACAAAAAAAGCAGGAAGCCTATATGAATGGTAAGTAGATTCCTGACACTCATGTTTATTCCTGCTACCTTTCTGATAGGAGAATGAAATGGTATGAAACATTAGTGCAAAAAAACCACATGCATGACATCTCAAAAAAATATTTCTTAAAGAGGAAGTTTCTAAATTAGGCAATAACTAAACATAAATGAGAAAAAGATGAAAAATCTTTATTATCAAGGTTATAGGGAACGTGTATGTAACAATGAAGCAGATAAAAATATTTTGTACACATTAAAAGGAAAAATAAATAAAAAATAATGGAGAAATAAAGTTGAATCATACAGGAATAGTTTATCCTTATTTGGTCTTAATTCTAGTTCCACTGAAATCTGTATTAAAATATAAAACAAAAAGCCTGTGTATTAGATACAGTCAGAATAATACAGCTTCCTCTGCGAACTGAGATAATGGCATTCTCAGCTTGCCCTATGGAATCTGAATGTCATGAATTTCTGGTTTGAAACATAATTTAATAAAGGTCACTTACCAAGGTAGAAAACAGGAGAGATAAGGAAAAACCCTGCATAGCACATCTGCTTAGGATGAACTAATCTGACACGGTTATTAATTATCATGGATGCCTTAGGGTTGGAATAAAGCTGTCAACTCAGGAGCAAAATGCTTTCCCGAAGTTAGAGTCTTAAAAAATTGCAATAAACCCAGAAATGTTCAATCAATTCTGCCAAATATCTCTTCAGATTCTGTGACAATATTAAGGTACAAGACTAAAATG
This sequence comes from Phalacrocorax aristotelis, assembly GCF_949628215.1. NCBI lineage: Eukaryota > Metazoa > Chordata > Aves > Suliformes > Phalacrocoracidae > Phalacrocorax > Phalacrocorax aristotelis. The sequence continues at coordinate 39,728,142 of NC_134276.1, forward strand.
TGTTACTTAAGTCTTAATCAAATGGAAAAAAGATTTTTTTTGTCTAAGATAAACTGTGTTTGATTCAGGTGAAATAACTTTGTATTAGATTTATGAAGGCAGTGACCTAAAATATTGGTTAATATTTTAGCACTCATTAAAGAAATCAATTAATATAAGACTTGGGATTTCAGTAGCTTTAGCACACACAATGATTCAGCTAAGCTCTATCTATTGTATTTGCTCAAATAGATCACTCTTATTTTCAAACAGCATGGGCTGTTGTGGATAAAAACAGGTTACAGAACAATGTAGTGATGTGGAACATATAAATAATACCTACACAAATACTCATACAGTCTTGTGTAATTAATGTAGTTTGGTCCTGATATTTTGGCCTGGCAATTTTCATCAAATCATTTTGTATGATATCTGTAATATTGTATTATGTTATAACATTATATCTCCCAAAACATCTATGATATCATACAGGAAATGAATGTGACTGCCCTAATGGTACCTACCGTTTGAGAAATGCTTGACCTTGACACATATTTAGATAGGAAAATACTTGGGAAGATAGGCAAGTAGGTAGGTAGGGGTCATGACATCAAAGTAAAATGTTTGACAGGAATAGGCCATACTGCTCAGTGAGTTGTAACACTTAGTTTACTGTGATTATCAGTACTGACCATATAGACCAAGAAAATAAGGAAGGGAATAAATGTGCTTGTATAGTTGCTTTCACTTAATAATAAAATACATTTAACATTAGCATTTAATATCCGTGGTTCTCATATACAGTAGGTATGAGGCCCTGGAATTGGAAGGACAAACAACCGATGATGTGGACAAAGGTCCTTCTGGGATGGAGCAGTTGCCTAGGCAGCCCACCCCCCGCATCACAACCACTTATGTTAAGAAAGAAAGGGTAGTTGTTATAGGTGACTCCTGAGGGGAACAGAAGGTCTGACATGCCAGCTGGACCTAACCCACAGAGAAGTCTGCTGCCTCCCTGGAGCAGTGTAAGAGGTATGACTAGGAAACTCCCTAGTTTCGTAAGCTCCTCAGACTATTACCTGCTATTGGTTCTCCATGTCAGCAGAGAATAACTAGCAAGGAGAGGTCCAAAGGCTATCAACAGGATTTCAGAGCCTTTGGGCAGATGGTTGGAGGATCAGGTGCTGAGGTAGTATTTTCCTCTATATTCTCAGTAGCAGGGAAAAAATATTGAATGGAACAGGCAGGTCCAGCTGATCAACACAGGGCTCTGAGCCTGGTGTCCTTCAGCTTTTTTGATCATGGGATGGTCTACCCAACACCAGGTCTGCTGACATCCAATGGGATGTGCCTTTCTCAGAAGGGAAAAAGGGGTTTTGCTCAGGAGATAGCAGGGCTGATTGACAGAGCTTGAAACTAGATTGGAAGGGGGAAAGGGGTAATACCAGGCTAGTCAGCGATGGGCAACGGGAAGACATGCCAAAGTTTGAGGACCTGCATGCTAGTGAGACTCTACAGACTGCTCTACATGGTGATGGGCACAATGAGCTGCACTTGAAGTGTTTTTATGCAGATGAATGCGAAGTGAGAAAAAAGCAAGAAGAGCTGGAAGCCTTAGCCCAGTCCCAGAGATATGAAATCCTTGGCATAAGTGAAACTTGGTGGGACGAGTCCTGCAACTGGTGTGCCATGATCGATGGCTACAAGCTCTTCAGGAGGAATAGACCAGTCAGGCAAGGGAGCGGGGTGGCATTGTGTGTAGTGAAGGAGCTGGAATGAATGGAGCTTGCAGCTGGCAGTGGCGCAGTTAAAAGCCTCTGGCTAAAGATTAAGGCACAGACAAATAAAATGGATGTTGTTGTGGGAGTCTGTTATAGATCATCCAGCCAGGAGGATGACACCAATGAGTTATTCTTCAAGGAACTAAGGGATGCAAGTCATCTGCCCTTGTCCTTATGGGGGACTTCAACTTGCCAGAGGTCAACTGGGAATACCACACGGCTAAGACAAGCAGGTCCAGAAGGTTCCTAACCATCTGGATGATAACTTCTTGGTACAGGTACAAAGGGAACCGACCAGAGAAGGTGTCTGCCTCTATTGATTGCTTATTAACAGAATGGGCTCGTGGGTGAGGTGGCCATTGGTGGCTGTCTTGGCCTCAGTGACCATTAAGAGCTCAAGTTCAAAATCTATGGTGACAGGAGGAAAACTGTCAGCAAGACCTCAGCTCTGGACATGAGGAGAGCAGAATTCAGGTTGCTCAGGGAACTACTTAGTAAGACTTCCTGGAATAAAACTTTTGAACATGCTGTGGTCCATCAGTGCTAGCCATTTTTTAAGTACCACCTCCAAAAAGCACAGGAGCAGGGAAACCCAAAGTGTAGGAAGCCAAGCAGGTGAAGCAGAAAGCCTGCTTGGCTCACCAAGGATATTATTCCAGAGATAAGGAGAAAAAAGAAAGTGTATGGCCAGTGAACGCAAGGTCAGGTGACATGGGAGGACTACAGAGATGCTCTTTGGCAATGCAGGGAGGAAATATATGCAGCCAAAGCTCAGTTAGAGTTGAAGCTGGCCAGTACTGTGTGGGACAATAAGAAGGGCTTTTTAAAATACATTAATGGCAAAAGGCAGGACAGAAATAACATTGGCCCATTGCTTGATGAGAGCAGTCATGGCACAAACAAGGACATAGACAAAGCAGAGATGTTTAATGTTTTCTTTGCCTCGGTCTTCAACACCAACGATGGGCTTTGGGACCCCCAGAGCCCTGTGCTAGAGAACCATGACTGTGGGAATGGTAAACTCTCAATCAACCCTGAACTTGAGTGAGACTTGCTGCTCCCGCTGGATCCCTATAAGTTGATGGGGCCTGATGGGATTCATCCAAGGGTACTGGATGATCCAAGAGCTGGCTGATATCATAGTGAGAACTCTCTCAGTGGTTTTGCAATGCTCTTGGGAATCTGGAGAGGTCCCTATTGACTGGAAGGTGGCAAATGTTGTCCCAATCTTCCAGAAAGGCAACAGGGAGGACCCCAATAACTACAGACATGTCAGTCTCACCTCGGTGCCTGGCAGAATTATGGAGAAGATTATACTGGGAGCTATTGAAAAACACCTGAAAGACAACACAGTCGTTCGTTCCAGGCAGCACGGGTTCACCAGGGGAAAGTCCTGCCTAACAAACTTAGTTTCCTTCTATGACAAGGCTACCCACCTAGTTGAATGGGGGAAGCCAGTTGATGGAATCTTTTTGGATTTCAGCAAAACATTTGATACTGTCTCTCACAGTATCCTCCTGGACAAAATGTCCAGCATACAGCTGGATAAACACGTAATGCAGTGGGTGAGCAACTGGCTGATGGGTCGGGCTCAAAGGGTCATAGTAAATGCGGTTACATTGGGCTTGCGGCCCATCACTAGTGAGGTTCCACAGGGTTCCATCTTAGGGTCAGTAGTCCTTAATGTCTTCATAAATGACTTTGATGGAGGACTTGAAGGAATAGTAATTAAGTTTGCTGATATCACAAACTTGGTAGGAGCTGTTGACAGTCTTGAGGGCAGCGAGGACCTGCAGAGAGGTCCAGACAAATTAGAGAGCTGGGCAGTCACCAACAGTATGAAGTTTAGGAAGGGCAACTGCCAGATTTTCCACCTGGGGCATGGCAACCGTGGATGTACATACAGACTGGGGAATGAGATGCTAGAGAGCAGCTCTGCAGAGAGGGACCTGAGGGTTCTGGTTGACAGCAAGCTGAACATGTGTTCAACAACATGCTCAGGAAACCAAGACAGCCAACCGTGTCCTGGGGTGCATCAAGCCCTGCATTGCAGCTGGTTGAGGGAGGTGATTTTCCTGCTCTGCTCTGCACTGGTGAGGCCTTGCCTTGAGTACTGTGTGCAGTTTTGAGCACCACAGTATATTAAGGATATAAAGCTACTAGTGAGTGTCCAGAGGAAGGCCACAAAGTTGGTGAAGTGTTTGGAGGAGAAACCATATGAGGAGGAGCCTAAGTCACTTGGTTTGTTCAGCCTAGAGAAGAGGAGACTGAGGGGAAACCTCATTGCGATCTACAGCTTCCTCACAAGGGGAAGAGGAGAGACAGGCGCTGATCTCTTCTCTCTGGTGACCAATGACAGGACCTGAGGGAAAGGCAGGAAGGTGTGCCAGGGGAGGTTTAGGTTGGATATTAGGAGAAGGTTCTTCACCCAGAGGGTGGTGGAGCACTAGAATAGGCTCCCCAGGGAGGCAGTCATGGCACCAAGCCTGACAATACTGTCCAAGAAGCACTTGGACAATGCCCTCAGACACATGGTGTGAATTTTGGGATTGTCTTTTGCAGGGACAGGAGTTGGACTCAGTAGTCCTTGTGGGTCCCTTTCCACTCAGGACATTCTATGTTTCTGTGAATCTGTTTTTCTATGATTTTGCCATATTGATTATTATTAACAAGAAAGGTGTAATTTAACAACAAAATCTCCATTGCATATTCTTTAGATCACTTCTGCTTCATTTTTTAAAAATGTGGATGTCTGGAATTTTTTCCAGAAGTGCTTTTAGACTGGCCTCGTTGGCTATGTCTGTATGCAGCTGGGGACATTCCTGGACCCTGAGACCAAACTTTACAAATTAGTTTACATTTAGACACATGAACTCTCTTTACCCCTAAAACTGGCACATGTCTCCAAACTCTTGGGAATGGTCCTCAGCATATATTATCCTCCATATGCATAATCTGAGTTAGATAGTGCCAGTTAGTTTGAGCCAAATACATATGTGGGATCAGGCTAACAGTTAAGAGGTATGACAGTTTATGGGCCAGTGTTCGAGTTCATGATCTGACATTGTGGGGAATTTTGTGTGGGTTTTTTTGTTTGTTTTTAAATGGGATAAGTGTGTGATATCTAAAACTGACTGTATACCATCTGAACCATACTGCTCTGTTCAGGCAGCTTTTAAATATTTTGATGCCATAGTTAAGCAATCCTAAGGCAACCGGACTAGATCTTACCTATTTGGATTTCTTTACAAAAGCTGGGTCTGTGTAGGTTCATAACAGCTGAGAGATGGAAAACTAGTAGAAGGACGTACTGCTTCACACAACATCTTGTCAAGAAGATACTGTTGATAACAATGCTGTTGGAAGCTCAAAAAGGAACTAAGCAAATTCATGGAAGAAAAAAAAAATCACAAAAGGCTATACTATGTATTGTGGAAAAAGTACCTAAACTGCAAACTGATGGGAACTGTCACTATGTATTTACCTGTTCTCATACCCTATGCTACTCATCAGCATTGGACAGAAGTCAACAACTGTTTGATTAACATAATTATAAATGATGAAAGAAAATGTGACAAAATTTGCAAAGCTAAAATACAAAAATTAGTACTGTGGACAATAATTGCTGAGGTATTTCAAAACACCAATTAAATTCACAGGACAAAAGCATTTTCCAAACTGCCAAACAAATAAATGCCTAGGAGGACATGCAGCAATATAGGAACTGCTGGGTTGGTTATTATTATTAGCATTTCTTTTCTGTAGTGGGAGTTTAATAGGTTTGGTTATGGAGGGACTTAAGCTACTTTAAAATGGAGAGAGTGGTCATCATATATGATAGGATATATTTGTAAAGCTAACTTAATCATCTGGTCAACATCTTTAGAGGCAGATCTTTTTTCATCAAAATCAGTTCACTAGCTCAAACACATTTTTATTTTATTGATGTGATTTTAGTAGTGGTGTTACAAGTAACCCAATTAAAAACTCAATGCATTTATCACCTAGGCATACTGCAGCACAATAGTCTTCTTGATGTCTCTTGTGAACAAATTAGAAGTGATAATTCAAAGCATTTTTAGTAATACTGACAGGGTGGGGATTTTTTTGCCTGCTTCTAGCCACATTAGAAAAACCAGCAAAAAACTCACACTACATAAATGTTTTGTGGCAATATTGAAAGTTTCTGCTTTTTCATTTTGGTTTTATTTCTCTGTTAAATTTAAAAGGAATGAAACTCTATGAAAGGACTTTGTAAAGGCAGAAGATGAAGAATGCCTATTAAGAAGCTCATTTATGACAGTAAAAAAAAAGAAATTATAATGTCATCTTGCAGAACTGGCTTATTACCAGGAGAAAACATTTATTACTCTTATGTTTTTCTTTTTTTTTCTCACTTTTCAATTATTATTTGACTCCCGATTCTACCTCTATTTTCACTATTGTAACATTTACAAAGTAGTGGTCCCTAGGGGCCAAGTAAATCTAGCTTCTATTAGGTGAGATTTTTTTGCATTTATATCATGATTTGTGATACATTGATTGTCTTTATACCTGTTAAAGTCTTCAGGAAAATTTGAAGCAGGATATCTGTGAAAGACTGGATGCAATTTTCTCTCAGTAGAAGTGGAAGGCACATTCCATGCTGACATTATAGATAGAAGAGGAAAACAGTTTAGGTTCACTCTTCTTTATTTTATGTGTTGATAACACACTTTCCCTAAAAGTCTTTTGATGATCACATTTAGAGTCAAAATTCTGGGTGAATGGTACCTTTGATTTGACCCAGAGCAGTCATGCACAAGACAGAATCATGTGGTCATACTGAAGCATTTGAACAAAATAAGGGCAGTTTTAAAGTCCCTTCTTCTTGTACTCTTAAGCAGTATCACCCACAATCCAGCTGCTAAACTGCAAATCTTAACTCCTTCTATATTATGGCTCCATCCATTGAAAAAGTAGACGTCTGTGGAGGGGCAATAGTGAGCTTTAAGTTCATTTAATTCAACAAACTTCAGGCATAAAGAGAAACACTACTGAAGTGGCTCCAGCTGCAATGGTGGTGCTTTCAAAGCTTTTTCCGTTCACTCCTGGAGCACACTGCTGATTCTTTTCTCCTTTTCGTAAGCTGTCAGAAAGTCATGCAAGTGTACAGTTTTTTACATTTACTACAAGGTAACAGTTAGGCAGCTGGAACAAGTTCCATAGTATTTATCACAATTAATTAAAGGGAACGAAAAGAGGGGAAACATATGTAACTTTCACCAGGTTCAAAGGAGTAGGTTGATGTTTTAAAGATTTTCTTACCTTTCTGAAAACCAGATCATAGATAGTTCAGAGAGAATTAAGGCTCTTTTCTTAATAACAAATGAGAGATTTCGAAGCTCTATTTTAGCTACCTGTCAAACCCCAGTTCTCTTCCCCAAATTTTTCCTCATATTGCTTAGCACTTATATAGCACTCTTCATCTTCAAAGTGCTTCACACCACATTAACTAATTAATCCTTTGAGCACCCCTAAGAGATTAGTAGAAAACAATGTGATCTCTGACAGCCGTGAGAAAGCCTTGAGCAAGGCAATGAATCCTACATCCAATAGGGATTACAGTAAAGGTGTCCTAAAGTCCAAAGCACCCTGGACTTATATTCTGTTGAAAAGAAAAAACATAAAGTAAAACTATTTAAAAATTAAAAAGCCAAATTCAAAAAGGGTATGTGGAATTGAAGGACAAATTTACAATCTGGAAAAAATGAGTCCCTGAACAGTACCTCTTATTCATCTTATAAAGTCCATATACTCATATAATAGGATCTTTACATACCTGTAACCATCCTGCTTGAGAAATGAAAGTCCTACCTTCTGTCTAAACCATTCTGTTTACGATAGTAAACTAAACTGGACAAGAGTACAGGATTCAGCACTGACGTGTAATTCCCCATAATGCTGAAGTCTTTTTTAAAGCTTGCTGGCACTTTTTTGCTAAAGCCAACTTACACTCACAAAAAAAAAAAAAAAATCTGTTGACAGGAACAGAATTTGAATGCAACCATTGTATTCTGAGAGGTAAGAGAGTTAATTCTATAGAAATAAGTACTTCCAAGTCCAAAAACTAGAGAATGGACCCTGATCCTATTCACTTATTAAGATGGATGTAGTCATCAACTGCAAAAACATAACAATACCATAATAGCAAAGATCCTGAATATCTGATCTGATGCTGAGAATATTCTTAGTGTGCTTCAAGAGAGTTGCTTCATAAGAGGCTTTCATAGCTGGAGGAGTGACAATCCACCTTATTACAGCCTAACCACTTGGCTTTGTAGTCATGCTTATCCCTACAAGATATTTTCTTATTTTACAGAAACACCAAGAGAAGGAAAGGAGATAAGTGATTTCTCAGAATACTCAATAGACTGGTGGTCACAGAGCACTTGTGAAATACCTGAGTTTTAAATAAATCTCGGTTTACAATTCCCAGTTATGGCATGAGTGTTCTGCCTTAAAAGTATCATCTTTTTCTTTCTTGGAATAATTTTGGAAATAGAGGGTCTTGAAAAGGTCTTGCAGAGCAAATATGTAGAATTCTGTTCTGCAAGGTTTTGTTCTGAACAGCAAACTTTGAACAAAAGGAAATTTTTCTTGAAGCCTCACTTTTTGGGTTGTAGTCTCCAAAGAATGGCAGGAACTTGGATTTTCCATTGTGCTCAGTATTTCCTGTTGGTTATCTCTAGAAAGCTCTCGTACAATCAGCTCTCCACTCTGAAGAGAGCCCAGCAGAGAGCTACCAAGATGATCAGGGGACTGAAGCATCTCCTTTATGAGGAAAGGGTGAGAGATCTGGGTTTGTTCAGCCTGGAGAAGAGAAGACTGAGGAGAGATTTCATCAATACCTATAAATAACTGAAGGGTGGGTGTCAAAAGGATAGGGTGAGACTCTTTTCGATGGTGCCAAGCGACAGGACAAGGGGCAATGGGCACAAGTTGGAAAACAGGAAGTTCCACCTAAACATGAGAAAAACCACCTTTCCTGTGAGGGTGCCAGAGCAGTGGCACAGGCTCCCTAGGGAGGTTGTGGAGTCTCCTTCCCTGGAGACATTCAAAACCTGCCTAGATGCGTTCCTGTGCCCCCTGCTCTAGGTGTGCCTGCTCAAGAAGGGGGGTTGGACAAGAGGATCTCCAGAGGTCCCTTCTAACCCCTACCATTCTGTGATTCTGTGATTCTGTGAAATGCCTAGCTCCTCCCATATACTGTCCAGGGTGATTTAGCTACCTTCTTTCACTGTTTGAGTTCAGTGCTGAGGGACAAGCTCCTAAAATGTAAATATATGTTGCCTGATGACTGCTTCTCAGTCAATGTACAACCTCCTGTACATGTGCCTCCAGCTAATGATAATGTTAATCATGCTTCAATGTGTTAGAGGGACTAGAAACTGCTAAGCAGGGTGTTGTCTGACTGCTAAGACTGTAAATACCATTTGAAGAAACACAAATTCAGAATACATTATACTCAACTCTGTGAATTTATGTTTATACATGTACTTTTCCCACATCCTTTTCTCCTTTCTTTCTCCCAAAGTATTGTGTTTATTTATTGGATATAAAACATAACTCACTCAATGGTTTTACATGAACATAAAGCTTGCCCTAATTCCCACCAAAATGCATACCATCACATCACAACATACTATATCATAAAAACCTTCTTATGGTGAGAAGAACAGGTTGTCCAGAGATGATTTGGAGTCTCCATCCTTGGGGATATTAAAAAACCAACTGAACACCATTCTGAGCAACCTTCTCTAGGTGACCTACTTTCAGCAGGACTACACTATTTCCAACCTCAGCTATTCTCCAATTCTACTTACAGTTTAGAATACAAACTGGAAACTTTCTGAAGAAAGGGAGAACAAAAGACTGCAGGATATTATATCACAGAGCTTAGTTATAAGGTTTGGGGTTGGGTTTTTTTACACACTTCGTTCTGATCAAATATGTCTGCTTTCAGATAAGATAAGCTCTATTGGCTGCAACTGTAGTTCTTCACTGAGTGTGATGAAAAGTTAGACAAGTAGCACACATGTAGAAAATTAAATAGGTAGACAGAAAACTTGGATACCTAAACCTGGAGTTGAATTTTCTATCAAGTGTTGAATTAACCTTCTTTTCTAGAACAAGAATGACTACTGTCACTGTATAAAACTATAAGTATCTCTTTTAAGGCCAACAGATTTTAAGACTTTAATTTTATTTTTATTATTTTAACTGTGCATCCATATTAATAAAGCATACTCTGTATCCTACAAATCTGCAGAAGAGTAGAAATCAAACTTACTTCACAACAAAAATTGCAGAAAGCTGACCTACTTCAAGAATAAAACTGGTATAAATAAGTGTAAGCTATGTTTTAAAATTTAGTTGTTATGAGTTTTCAGTGCTAGTCTACTCTTTTCACAGACAGAAAAGACAAAAGCTTAAAGGTTCAACAGGTCAACACAGATTTTTACTCAAGATTTCTCATAATTAAAAAAAAAAATTTCACGTACTTCTATGGTAAGATGATTAAATAAAATCAGATTACAAGAGAAAACTTCAGATGCTGAGAAACTAAGATGTAACACACACAAACAAATTTTCAGGTAAGATTATCCGATGAATTTCTTTTTCCTTCCTGCCTAGCAAGGTTTGCTAAAATTTATGGGTTTATATATTGTACAGTACAGCAACAGGATTACCAGATGTTATTCTCATCCTGATTTAACATCATGTTTTTGTGTGCTTAAGTAAGACTCTTAAAACTTTTTTAATCTTTTTTTTTTTCCTGGGAAAGAAAGCTAGTGAATCTATCAGGTCAGGTTTTTTTTATTTGCTTTTAAAAAACATTTCAGTGTATAATGTTATTCATTACTGGAAGAATCTTGTTCTAATTTAAAATAACTCAGATAATATTTTAGGTTTTATAATGGAGCACTTGTCTAACTCAGTCTCCAGAAAGATTGCACTGAAACTGAGCAAAAGCCAGGAATTTGATTACAACTAAACTGTAGTGCAATTTTTAAAAGAAGCACTTTATCTTTTGTTAAAAATAGATTCAGGGCAATATCAAATATAAACATCAAATATTAGTTGATCAACGCATGGCATCAAGGGTGGTGTCATTGGTGGAACTTCTTTTTTGATTCCAGGATGGTCTAGAATAATAGAATCATGGAATCATAGAACAATTAAGGTTGGAAAAGACCTCGAGGATCATCAAGTCCAACATCACTGTGCCTTCTAAACCATGCCCTGAAGCGCCACGTCTACATGTTTTTTGAACACCTCCAGGGATGGTGACTCTACCTCCTCTCTGGGCAGCCTGTTCCAGTGCCCAACCACTCTTTCAGAACAGAATTTTTTCCTAATAAACAACCTAAACCTCCCTTGATGCAGCTTGAAGCCATTTCCTCCTGTCCTATTGCTAGTAACTTGGGAATAAGAGACCAACACCCACCTCACTACAACCTCCTTTCAGGTAGTTGTAGAAAGCAATAACATGTCCCCTTAGCTTCTTCTTCTCCAGGCTAAACAACACCAGTTCCCTCAGCTGCTCTTCATAAGACCTGCTCTCCAGACCATTAACCAGCTTCATTGCCCTTCTCTGGACATGCTCCAGCACCTCAATGTCCGTTTTGTAGCGAGGGGCCCAAAACTGAACACAATATTCAAGGTGTGGCCTCACCAGTGCCCAGTACAGGGGCACCATCACTTCCCTACTCCTGGCCACGCTATTCCTGATACAAGCCAGGATGCTGTTGCACTTGATCCCCTCATCCAGATCATTGATAAAGATATTAAACAGAACTGGCCCCAACACTGAGCCCTGGGGAACCCTGCTCATGACCAGCTGCCAACTGGATTTAGCTCCGTTCACCACAACTCTCTGAGTTTGGCCATGTAACCAGTTTTTTACCCAGCAAAGTGTACGCTTGCCCATGACATGAGCTGCCAACTTCTCTAGGAGGGTGCTGTTGGAGACAATGTCAAAGGCTATGCTAAAGTCCAGTGTAGGGGAATAGACAGGGATCGGCGACCGGAAAATCACGGGATGTGATGGAAAGATAGGCTCCTCCCCATAGGAGTGGCAGGAACAGGAAGCGCAAGAGCTATATAAGCATGTGGCGCAGCTAAATAAACGGACTTTTTGTATCCATCATATTGATGTCTGTGCATCACTGTCCCCAGGGTGGGTAGAGCCCTGTGTCCCCGAGATATGCGGCCCAAGATAAGTTGTCCCATAGAAGCGTACAGCAACAGTCCAGGTAGACAACATCCACAGCCTTTCCCTCATCCACTCAGCAGGTCGTCTGGCCATAGAAGGAGATCAGGTTAGTAAAGCAGGACCTGGCTTTCCTAAACCCATGCTGGCTGGGCCTGATCATCTGGTTGTCCTGTACGTGCCGTGTGATGTGTGCCAGTGGGATCGGGGAAAGAAATGGAAAGGCAACAGTAAGAAACCTCATGGTTTGAGGTAAGAACAGTGCAATATTTACAATAAAATAATATTAGTAATAATAATAATAAGAATGATCTAATGATAAGGAAAAAAATGAGAGACAGAAGTGAAACCCGGGGAAAAAAGAAAGAATTGATGTAACCACTCACCACCCACCAACCAATGCTGCCAGTCCGTGAGCTGCGACCATTGCCCTATCCGGGGCAACTCCCCATAGTTAATATACACTTAGCATGACATCATATGGTATGGAATATCCCTTTGGCCTGTTTGGATCAGCTGCCTTGGCTGTGCCTCCTTCCCTCCCAGCTTCTGTGCAGGAATTCTTTCCCGCTTTGAGATAGGTGTACCCAATCTGACACCAGCAGGCCCTGTGTCGTGTAAACCTACCCATGATCAAAAAACCCAAAATTCCGCCAGTGACACCAGGCTCCCAGACATATTGATCTGCCAGCTCTTCCTGTTTCTTCCCTCATCATTCCTTGCAACCAGAAGGATAGAGGAAAATGTTACTTGTGCTCCTGGTCCCTTAACCAGTCATTGCAAGGCACTGAAGTCTCTCTTGATTACCCTGGACTTCATGTAGCAACTTCATTGCCGCCTACATGAAAAAGCAATAATGGATAATAATCTGAGGGCCGTACCAGGGTAGGACACTTTCTCTTTACATCTTTAACCTGGTCCCCAGGTAGGCAGCAGACTTCCCTAAGAAGTGGTTCTGGTCTGTGGAGAGCAGATAGGAAATCCTCCCTATCGTGCATCCTGCCTGCCTGACAGGCCTGTCTATGGGCAGGTAGGGTGGTACGATTCCAGTAACATGTCTCTCTCTCTCCTGCACTCCCTGGTACTCCTCAACCTACTCACCTCCTCCCGGAGCTCTGTCACTAATCGGAGTTCCCCTACCTGGGCGCAGCTCCCACAGGTGTGCTCACTGCTGCTGTCCGGTACTGCCGTAAGAGTAGGGCACACCCTGCAGCCTGACACCTGGGCGGCAGCGTGTTCCTGCCAGAGCTCTGTCTGAGAAGCTGCATCAGTCGTGGTAGGTGCAGAGCTCAGAGAGGCCATGGCTTTCTGCTGGGTGGATACCATTTCCCCCTGGCAGAGCCTGCAGAGCTTCAGTGCCCTTCCTGCATGCCCTTCGTGTGAACTGCCATGCAAACTGTCCCACCATGCCCTTGCTGACACGTCATGCCCTGTTTGCCTGCGCTGTTTGTGTTGTTTCTCATTGCTAGTGCTCCCTGGGGCTTCTTTCATACATGTTGGGGGCTTGGCCACCTTTGCTGCTTGGCCTGCCCAGGTCTTCTCAGCCACTGTGACGTGAGCTGTGGGTTTCTTGGCTCTCCCTGAGGTTCCCCCACTTTGGAAACCTCCCATGTGCCCTGTGCTAGAGTGCTCAACTGTGGATCATGCCAGCATCAGAGCTGCTCACTTTGACAACAGAGTTTAAATTTTAATTGTGTAATTGTGTTCACATGTATTCACCTCTTGGACATCCATTTTTTCTCCAGCATACACGTGGTTTTTTTTCAAATATAAGGAATAGATCTTACTGGAACATCAAAATAAAACAGACAAACCAATAAACAAAACAACAAACCCCCCTATTTTTCTATCTAAAGGCAGCATATTCTCTCTTTCTACATGTAAACCATATGTCTGTATTGCTGTCTAGCTCTCTGTAATGAAATGCTACCTTTCTCTGTATTGCAAAATCTTGACTCTTCCCTTTTTATTTCTTTTTGCATTAGCTGGTGTTTGAAAAACTGCATTTGGGATATAAATTTAGTAGACAGACATCCATCGGCTTAAACAATGAGTTAGAACTCTAAGGTATTCAGTTGCTGAATAATAAGATTACAAAAGTATAAGAGCTTCTAGATACCCCTGAAATTCCCTTTCATCCTCTGGATACAAATCTAATGGGTTTGGTTCTGACATGAAGGATGGCATTTCTAATATTTATGAAAAATTAATTCACTAGGGTAAGGTGAAAGACATTGTACTGCCAGTGGTCATGACTTCCTACTCAGGGCTGCCATACAACATCTTGTTTTATTTCTTAATAAAAAGAAAACTTTTTGTCAGTTTGTGATTATGTTATGTTCTCTCCAAGGAAACATAATCAGCCTTTCTGTCTGTTTAATCAAGAAAATAACAAAATTATCATTAACTATGCACAATTCCCTCCTATCAACTAAATAAAGATAATTTCCAGGCAATTGTTTACTCCTAGTCTGAATTTTGTTGGCTGAAGTACTCTCCCTTTTTCAAGTTCATTGTGTGTACATTTCTGCTTGTACACCTGGGTATGTATATACCACATATGCATACTTACATCCTCTGTTCTCCCAAACATACATATGTGTATTTGAGGACACCAAGGTTTTTGACTCCTAATGTCACATGGAATATATGCAGTATAATTTGAACACACAGTGCAGATAATCATATTCTGAGAAACTAATCACAAACGAACAGGACATGGATCTGTTGAAGAAGATCCAGAGGAGGGCCAAGAAGGTGATCACGGGGCTGGAACACCTTTCCTGTGAAGACAGGCTGAGAGAGTTGGGGTTGTTCAGCCTGGAGAAAAGAAGGCTCTGGGGACAACTTATAGTAGCCTTCCAGTAGCTGAAGGGGGCCTACAAGAAAGTTGAAGAGGGACTTTTTACAAGGGCATGTAGCTATAGGACAAGGGGTGATGGCTTTAACCTGGTAGATGGTAGATTTAGATTGGATATAAGGAAGAAATTGTTGATTATGAGAGTGGTGAGGCACTGGAACAAGCCCAAACAAGCTGTGGATGCCCCGTCCCTGCAAGTGTTCAAAGTCATGTTGGATGAAGCTTTGAGCAACTTGTTCTGGTGGAAGGTGTTGCTGCCCATGGCAGAGGGGGTGAAACTAGATGACCTTTAAGGTCCCTTCTGACTCAAACCATGCTATGATTCTATGATTCTATGATTGATAATTTGTAAAATGAAAATTGCTGAACTCCTATCTTTCTATTCCTCTTTAAATGCATATTTGTTCTTGTTCTATACATCTGAAGGGATAAAATGACTTATGAATGACCAAATGCTACCTTGCCAGGTAAGTATGTGTGCTGGTTTTGGCTAGGATAGAGTTACTTTTCCTTATAGTAGCTAGTATGGGGCTATGTTTTGGATTTGTGCTGGAAACAGTGGTGATAATGCAGAGATGTTTTAGTTGTTGCTAAGTAGTGCTTACACAGAGTCAAGGCCTTTTCTGCTTCTCATGCTGCCCCACCAGCGAGTGGGCTGGGGGTGCACAGTAGCAGGGAGGGGACACAGCTGGGACAGCTGACCCCAACTGACCAAAAGCATATTCCGTACTGTATGAAGTCATGCTCAGTATATAAAGCTGAGGAAAGAAGAAGGAAGGGGGGGACATTCAGAGTGATGGTGTTTCTCTTCCCAAGTAAACGTTACGTGTGATGGAGCCCTGCTTTCCTGGGGATGGCTGAACACCTGCCTGCCCATGGGAAGGAATGAATGAATTCCTTGTTTTGCTTTGCTCACGCATGCAGTTTTTACTTTACCTGTTAAACTGTTTTTATCTCAGCCAATGAGTTTCCTCACTTTTACTCTTCCAATTCTCTCCCCCATCCCATCAGTGAGGGAGTGAGTGCTTGGTTGCTGAGTGGGTCTAAACCACAACACAGTTACTCTAGGAAATTAAAGGCTGGAGGTCTGCATTTCAGATGTATAGGGATATAACATGATAAGTACTTTGGAAAAAGAATTACTAAGAACTTACTGTGATCACCTAATGAAGGGATATAAATTTCAAATTAAAATATAAAAGAGTTATTAGTAGTATCTGATTCTGTGTAGAGGCCTTGGGTTAATAACTTGTTCATCAGGAACAAAACTTGAGCTCAAGACTCACCACAGTCTCTAAGACTAAACCTACCACTTCTGTTGGAAGAGGCTGCGATGGGTTTCTCATGTCATCAAAGAAAGTACTACAGAGAGGATGCAATGAGTGTCAGTCACTGGGCACTGTCTCCTGTGCTGGAAATATGCAGAACACCTATCACCCAGTATGCTTTACTGCTTTGCTGTAGTGGATCTGTAATGTTACAGATATCGCCAAGGCTCACTCAGTTTTCTCAATACTATTCTTGCTGCTCATCTGTGTATGCATAAATGATACTGAAAGGATCTGCTTGAGAAAATCAGTCACTATATGACTTTGTGGATAAAAAGGATGGAGTCAAGGTCCCAGGTAATCACCTCGTCAGTCCTTTCAGTGAGGGGGAAAGACACAGGTAGGAGCAGACACAGTCAACATACCAGTGTATAGCAGTTGTCACCAGTAAAAATTCAGCTCCCTCAAACATAGTGTCTCATTTGAGGAAGAAGAAGGACTGTTTGGAAAAGGTCAAATTCATCTCACCAAAAGAGGAAAGAAACTGTGCAAACAGGCTTGCTAAACTGGTAGGAGGTATAAACTCTGCTCATCAGGGAACAGGAACTGAAGCCCTATAGTAAAGAGGAAGAACTGTACCTGTGGGAGGGTCATGAAGAAGGCAGCTACAGTGAAGATTTTTACATTTCTCCTTAGAACTGAGGATATTTTTACATTTCTTCACAGAACAGAGGATGTTCAGGGGCATTTACTGAGTGTCTGTATGTTAATTCTTATAACCCAGGCAGCAAACAACAAGAACTGCAATTTCATGCACTGTTGCTGGACTGACATGATCAGAAGCACAAAGACTTGGTAAGATAGCAAGACTGCAGAATGTTCATGGGTAGGTTTAAGCTATACATAGTCCTTGGCACTTTTGAGCTACTGAGCTCCATAGTTCTGAGACTATGAACTGAAGCTGTGCTTATTGAAAGCCTCTGGTCAAGGTTAGAGAAGGGAGTAACATTGGTGATGTGATGAGGTTTGTTCTCGTCACCTGATCAAGAGGAAATGGTAGAGAGTGCGTTTTATAAATGAATAGTAAAAGTCTCCTGATAGTAGGCCATTATCCTTATGGGGGTTTTCAACCATCCAGACATCTGCTGGGAATTAATAAAGCATTGTGCAATCAATTTAAGAAATTCTTACACTGAGTCAGTGATGGTTTCCTAATGAAAATTCTAGAGGAGCCAAGAAGGGGTAATATTCTACTTGACCTGCAGCTCAGAAATAGAGAAGAAACAGGTCAATGTTGTCAGAAATGGCAGGTTGGTTGGCAGTGACTGTGAGATGGTAGAATTCAAGATCTGGAGGGAGGCTGGGATGATAAACTGTATTCATAAATCTCTGGACTTTAAGAAATCAGATTTTTGATTATTTGAGGATTTGCTAGGCGAAATCTGTTAGGAAGCTGCCATGATGGAGAGAGTGGACTGATTTTTAAAGAAAATTTTCTGAAACATCAGGGATAAGCCATCCTGTTGTGGTGGAACATGGAATTTGGCAGAAAAACCACTTTTCTAATTGAGAAAAACTAAAACACATAATGTGAGCATGCCAGATGTGAAAACACGTACAGGTAACAAAGGAGGAGAATAAAAATATTGGTTTGGTATTTAGGGATGAAATCAGGAATAACCAAGCCTCACTGGAGCTAAAACTAACTGGAAACAGAGACAGCAGGAAGGGATGTTATAATGTGTTAGTCACAAGAAGAAATTCAGAGGAAATGTAGGTGTGTTGGTGAAAAGGTGGTACAAATTACTGATATGGGAAAAAGCTGAAAAGATCAACACATTTTTTTCTTCAGTCTTCATACACAAAACCTAACCCCAGATTCTGGGATATCAGTATAGTTCAGGAAGGAGAGGGATAATCAACAGTGATAGAAACTCTTTGGGAAAGCTGAGTGTATTCCAATCCATGAGGCCAGACAGGAAGTATTTGACAATGCTGAAAGAATTTTGGTTTGTGAAATATTTTGTTGATTGGAGGAGGTGTCTGATGTCTACAAAAGCCTATAAGATATGCCTGTGTTCAGAAAGAACCAGGAAAGTGTAGACCAGTCAGTCTTAGCTCAGTTTCTGGAAAGATAATGGTAATTTTCCTCTTAGAATTCATTTACAGGCACCTGAAAGAAATTGACACAGGAAGTCAATCCAGTCAAGACAGTCACAGTTCAGTCAGGAGGTGAAACTAGATGACCTCCTCCAGGCAAAATTTCTATGACTGTATGACATCAGGTTTACTTCTCTTCCACTCATAAATAGGTTCATTAACTAAAGCAGGCTAAGACATCTCATCCTGGAACACAGAACACAAGGTGATTGTTGCATTGGGATAGCAGTCTTGAGTTCAACCTTTGTCAAGTATAGCAATTTTGCATTTACAGATATGCTAATTTTACATTTTTATTCTCTGAACTTGTACCAAACCCAGCAATCTTCCTCCTGCAAAAAAATTATATATCTCTTTTCTTTCCAGGTAAGTGTGTTTGAAAAGAGACCATATACTTGCTTTCAATTTATTTGATATTTATTCTTTTTTATTCCCCTCCCCCAATTCTTCTTTCATTATCTATTGTAATTTTTTTTTTTATTCTTTGTTTTGCCTTTGAAAACTCACTAGGATACTAAATAACTTGTAGCATACTATGGGTCTTATAGCTGTAAGAACATGCACTGTGGAGATAGTATTCAGATGATTAGAAGAGCACAGTTTGAGCTGTTCCTTTAGAAAGCAAAGTATAACAACACTCAGCTATTCAGTATGCATGATATTATGACATTTTAGATAGAATGCTTGACTTACAGTTTTTCAAATGCTGCAGAATTAATGTTCCTTAACTAATACCTTTCCTGGGAGATAATGTTTTTTGCTGTCTAGAAAGACTACAAATTCTTAGGTGCATTTTCTTTTATTTCACTGTAATGTCAGAAACAATAAGTACAATCTTTTGTTATTTTAAGGACCACTGACTCAGGGCAGTAGGATTTGAGAAGGATCCCAAATAAGATGTCTGGGGCCGTAAATACCAATTGCACATTGTTATTCAAGCGGTCTGTAAAATGTCCAACTGTTCTTAGCACTTGTTAGTGTAGATATCTCCTATGTAGTGTGCTAGCTACTGTGAATTCTGTGAAATAGATCCAGAAATTAGATTTACTCCTGTCTTCAAGCTCTTTGAGTCCGTATTATTACATAATTAAACACATTTCTTTTATTAAAAAAATATTAATCGTACCATTTTATATATGAGAAATAGTCTGAACAAAGAATTTAAATCTTGGGTGTTTAAAATTCTAAAACTGATTAGTCTAAGAAATAGTATAAAGCCAGTGCTTATGAAAGCATCCTATGCAATTTACACTAAGCAGGTATAAACCAGTCATCTGAGGTAGTTATTAGGAATTACACCAGCTAAGAATTTTTCTCTATATTTTCAAATTGGTGTACAAACAAACACACCCCTGCTAGAAAGGTAAGCTGTAGTATCCCTGTACTCAAACACACACAGAGCTTCCAGACCAAAGCACTGAGTGCAAAACTCATACAGCTGATCCCTGTATGACGTGGTATGATGTGGTAGTGTCCCTATACTCAACACTAGTGAGGCTGCACCTCAAATACTGCGGTTTTGAGCCCCTCACTACAAGAAGGATATTGAGTTACTGGAGCATGTCCAGAGAAGGGCAATGAAGCTGGTGAAGGGTCTGGAGAACAAGTCTTCTGAGGATCAGTTGAGGGAGCTTGGGGTTGTTTAGTCTGGAGGAGATGAGGTTGAGGGGAGACCATATCACTATCTACAACTACCTGAAAGGAGGTTGTAGTGAGGTGGGTGAGCGTCTCTCCTCCCAGGTTACTAGTGATAGAACAAGAGGAAATGGCCTCAAGCTGCATCACAGGAGGTTTAGATTGGATATTAGGAAAAATTTCTTCACTGAAAGAGTGGTCAGGCATTGGAACAGGCTGGCCAGAGAGGTGGTGGAGTCATCATCCCTGGAGGTATTCAAAAGACATGTAGATGTTGCGCTTTGGGACGCTTTAGAAGACAGGGTAGTGTTGGTTTGACAGTTGGACTTGAACATCCTAGAGGTCTTTTCCAACTTAATGATACTATGATTCAATGACTCCTGCCTTTGATTTCCCCACATATCCAGCTCATGCAGGCTAGCAGAATGATCTTCTCTGCTTTGTGAAATTTTGTACCAGACAGCCTGTCAGAGAGTTTGCATCTGACATAGACAAAAACAGGAAACAAAGAAATAGAGGATCTGTCACAGTCTACTTTGGCAAGGGGGCCCTGATCAGAGAAGACAACAGAAACCCTCCCTCCATGGTTTTGATATATACATCTCCCACCAAGTGACCCATTCAGTCCCACCCTATCTCTTGACTAGTACCATTAGATGTGCTTGCCATCATTGTGTCAACATGTCACTCAGGAAACAGGCACCTTTGAATCCTCATTAAGATATATAAAGAAATAACATCTAGATGTTAAAAAAAATCTATATTTTTGCATGTCTCAGATGCTTACCTGTGATGACCAAAATATATGTTCCACCTCTGCCATCGATTCCTTTTCACAGAATCATAGAAGTGCACTGATGTCACAGGCTGGGCCTTTCTTTTGCTGTTGTATCTTTAAAACTGAAAAATCCATTGCAGAGAAGAGCAGAAGATGACTCCAGCTGAAGAAAAGCCATTGGGATGACAGTCATTATAGCCCAGGCCTAGGGATCTGTACCTCAAACTATCTGCTACTACTGTTTTTCTGTTTTGTTTCATTTTTGTGGTGTATTGGTATTTGTTTTTTTGTTTTTGGTGTGGTTTTCTCTTTTTATCACAGCAAGAAGAAAATACAGGAAAATGTAGCTGCAGAGACCAAACTTGGTCCTAAATAGCTTTCAAAGGCTTTGCCAATAGTGGGAAAGGGCTAAGGAGACACTGGAAACATTTTATTTCCTTACTCTCTACCAGCCACATCTTCCTTACAAACCACGGAATTTTACATCAATTTTTAAGTCATATAAAAATAATTCCAGATGACCTGTTGATACCTTGTGCAAACTAAAGTCTTCTTTCAGGGAAAACCTGACTGGTTTGTATGGTCCTTGGACAAGGAATAAAATATGTGTCCCACTTCTGCAAGGCTTACTTGAACATGAGTTCTATCAGGTTAATGCCAAAAATACCCTCAGCTTCAAAGATGCAGGAATGACACCCCTAAAGATCTAGTTTCTTAAGCTAGATAGCTCATCTAAAATCCAGTCACGTTATTAAAGCTTCAACTGTATTCCTACTCAGCTATTAATTTTTTTTACTTCAGTAATATTCTTACTTTCTCTTCTTGAAATTTTCTGAAGTTATAAGGCAGCAGTCCTACATGTGCTTTTACACTGTAATTATTACATATGTCCATTTCTTCAATTAATTAACCTTCACTTTCTTAGTTGTTAAATAAAAAAACCAGTTATTAATGATTTTTGTACTTCACTATACTATCAAGCTTCTACTCTCTGTAGCTATTGGTGTAATTGAAGTACAGGAAACTGTAAAAAAATGTTTTCTTACCAGTATTAAATATGTATCATGTTTCTAACAGCCATATAATTCACTTGGTCCTGCAGTTAAAAAGTACAATGTGATAAATGTTTGATTTTGAAGATTTTAAAATATCTTGTCAGATGTATTATTATAAGTTCAGTCAGGATTTTTAGGGGAAATTAGTTAACATTTAATAAGATGCACAGTGTAATATATGCTAGAAATTACATCTCAGTTTGAGTGAAAAGCTTTAGCTAAAACTATAAAAATAACATTTTCAGCATTTTTCTGTTAGGATCTCCATTTTGCTTAATGAAACATTTTGCAATTTAACTCCTTTTAATAATGAATGATACCATCAAAAGCCTAGACATACAAAAAGAAGATTATTGTGGCTACGATTACGATGTTGAAAAAATGAGCCACTATTATCCTAATAGAATCATAGAATCATGGAATCATAGGTTGGAAGGGACTTTTAGAGGTCATCCAGTCCAACCCCCCTGCAATGAGCAGGGACATCTTCAACTAGATCAGGTTGCTCAGAGCCCTGCCCAACAAGACTATGAATGTTTCCAGGGATGGGGCCTCCACTACCTCTCTAAGTAAGCTGTTCCAGTGCTTCACTACCCTCACTGTAAAAAGTTTTTCCTTATATCCAGTCTAAATCTACCCTCCTGTAGTTTAAAACCATTACCCCTTGTCCCGTCACAACAGGCCTTGCTAAAGAGATTGCCCCCATCCTTCCTGCAGTCCCCCTTTAAGTACTGAAAGGCTGTAATAAGGTCTCCCCACAGCCTTCTCTTCTCCAGGCTGAAAAATCCCAAATCTCTCAGCCTGTGCTCATAGGAGAGGTGTTCCAGCCCTTGGATCATTTTTGTGTCTCTCCTCTGGACCTGCTCCAACAGTTCCATGTCCTTCCTGTGCTGAGGGCTCCAGAGCTGGGCACAGCACTCCAGGTGGGCTCTCACCAGAGCGGAGTAGAGGGACAGAACTACCTCCCTCGACCAGCTGGCCACACTTCTTTTGATGCAGCTCAGGATACGGTTGGCCTCCTGGGCTGCAAGCGCACATTGTTAGTTCATGTCCAGCTTTTCATCCACCAGTACCCCCAAGTCCTTCTCAACGGGACTGCTCTCAACCCCTTCATCCCCAGCCTGTATTTATACTGGGTTTTCCCCAGCTCAGGTGCAGGACCTTGCACTTGGCCTTGTTGAACCTCAAGATGTTCTCAGAGGCCCACATCTCCATCTTGTCCAGGTCTCTCTGGATGACATCCCGTCCTTCTGGTATACCAACTGCCCCACTGAGCTGGTGTAATCTGCAAACTTGCTGAGGGTGCACTCAATCCCACTGTCTATGTCCTTGATGAAAATATTAAACAGTACTGGACCCAGTATGGACATTTGAGGGACACCACTTTTCACTGAGTAATAAAAACCACAGACGTTTATTTGGGTATTCTCACCTGTTCTGTAGTGAGACTTTCCAACAGATATTTCACTGTGACTGAAATGCTACTTTTTATTATGGAATATGAACCTAAAATTATAAGCTTCCAGATTCACAGAATGAAAAATCAATCAATAAATTATTATATAAAGAAATACTTTTAGGGTTATTAATTTTACATATTCGGTAATATTCACCTAAGGTCAAAAGGCTCTGGAAAGGATTAGAGAACTAGAAATGACAGAAACAGATTTTCTTTCAATGTGGACCAACTGCTGGATGTGGCCATGTGTGTTTGCAAACAATAAGGGATATTCTTTGAAGAAAAAAAAAAAAAATTGCTTCTTCGAGTGCATTCTGCAGTTTCTGAGAGCATCAAAAATAGTTCATAATCCAGCTGTTAGAAAGCTCCCTTGATATCTTTTGTGCTTGGAAGGAATTCCTCATTGTGCTTAATTATCTCAGGGACTTTAATACCTTATTTCGATACTGTACATCAATGCCTTGGGGTAGGTGTCCTTTGAAGCTGCTCCAGTTTGCTAAAGCAATCAAAATTTAGAAAAGTACAATATATCAGCTGGTTTTAATACAAATAACATAAATTAATGGAAACCTTGATAAAAGATGCTACTAAACTCACCTTCAGAATAGCCACAATGTACTTTCTTCACATGCTTGTGGTGTAGTCTGTTTACCCCTACAGGAGTTGAAACGTTCAGACTGGAAATCAGTTCACCCCATAGAGGTTCCAGGTTATGGTTTGCCTCAGCTGACTTAACTGTCCAGCAGCAATTAGAGTCAGGCACACAGGCCTAGCAGATGCAACACAGGAGCTTCAAAAAGCCTTTACGGAGACACAGCTGATTGATTGTCAGTGAAATCCTTTAATCATTTGAAACAGTACAACTGTTTCAGATATGCAGCACAGTTTAAGGAAATTGAATTGAATTCTTCCTTCATAAGCAAACAGCTACAGTAGACAATTCCAAGTTTAAGTGTTTACAGTCTAGAAATGAATCTTAGGTTTTATGTTCATGCTGCACAGAAAATATTATCTTCTGTTGTATGGAATGCAACATACTTAATACAAAGGGTGATTCACATCCCATATACTATAAACCATAGCTATTTTTAAGTATTCTTATTTTCTCAAGTATGAAACAAGAAGTACATAATAGAAGGCATATTTTAACATGAAGGTGTAGCCCACACGAAAATTTACCATGGAAGCATAGGAAAAATGAAGTATTCCAGTTCCTTTTGAACAGTCAAGAATCAGAGGTACAAAAATACAAAGTAGCAGGATAAGAAATAATTACAGATGGTTGGAAGTAAAACTCAGAAGTTAACTCAGAGGCAGCTTCTGATTTATTAAAAAAGTAGTTTTCATGTATTTCAACAATGATAAAAAGTGTCGCTACATATCAGCTTCAGAAAACAATGTCAATATGAATACTCAGGAACATAATAGATTCTGGAGAACCACAGTCCTACTCTAAAATTATGGTAGGTATTACATAACCAGTCCAGTAACAGATTAAGAAAATTATAGTTCTTTTTCACTCTTTAATAAAAGAGCTTTTCTGAAAGCAAAAAATATTGTTTCCCGTTACAGTAGGTTCATGTTATACACAGACAAAGCAGTAATCAACAAAACAGCACTGCTATCATAAGAATGTAGCTTAGTCCAGTTAAGTTAAGGAATCAGAAATTTCTTTAAACATTGTATCTCTGGGTTTTTTTGTGTGTAGAAGATCAATACCAACAATCATTTAAACAATCCAACGAGGTTCAGATTAACTGTAGTGATCTAACATAGGCTTGTCAGAGAAAAATATTTTCTATATCTGACTTGCTGTCTGTTTTAAAAAGGTACTAAAGGTCTTTATCCACCAAGTATATTGAGCTAACAGAAGCTTTGCCTTGAGAATGGAGGTGCAAAAATATTTAGCAATATATAATTTCCTTTGTAATTTTCTTGGAGATTTCTTGGTCACTTTTTTTTTATTTATTCTGTAATCCAATACCTCAAACAATTTCCCAATTAGTTTTTGAGTTCAATATTATTGATTATTAATTGACTGATGATTATTTATTGAATATTATTGATTAATAATTACCACACTATTGCTTGCTTTTGTTTGTACAGTGCCAACAAGACTTTTTTTCATTGCAGCGAACACATTTGCTGCATGTAATTGCTATAACATCACAGTGTGATGAGTCATTTTCGTGAACAAAACTATTCATTTGCTACCTTCAGAACACAGTAAAGAAGAATTCTGTCTGGTCCAGATCCCCAAGGTAGTAAAAAAATGGGCTTTTGTTCGTTCATTTTACCATATTTCTAAAAGATTTAGGTTGACAATCCCATTTTAATCTGAGTTACATAAGGAATCCATGCCATACTTCCCTGGCATAGTTTAAATGCCAGGTGGAGTAAAGCTATGTGGCAATTGCATAGACTCCCCTCATCCATTGTGTAGAAGTGTATCAAAGACACTGTGATACCATCCATACACTCAAGCGTACCTGTCATCAACTGGTGTGACAGCCAATTGAGATGTGATGACAGTGGCACTTTATAAGAGTAACCCATCAACTTCTCTTAGTAGGCCCTTCTTTCTTCTAGCCTGGAACTAAGGAAATTGAAGAACAAAGAAAATATTACATTTAGTTGTCATAAAGAACCAAAAAATATCTTTCCTTCATTTTGTTGTCCATAAAAAAAATCAAAGCTTCCTTATCATATGATATTTTAGCACTGCTGTTCAATACTTTCAAACAGGAAACAGGACTCAAGCTACATTGAAAATAACTTCCGGTTTGTTTCTTTGTAATTTCCAGCAATATCTTTTCCTGGAAGATATTGGTGTTGGACCCTGAAAAACTGCAACTTCATCGGGATCTATTATTCTATTAATACTAGCAATGCTTGATGAGGTTGTGTGAGAGTGATTACATTCTCAAGGTTCCAGTGGTATCATGGAACTAAAGGAGTGGTAATGGGATTTATGGGAACCTTTTACTGATGATGGAATGTTTCTTTGTATTATTTAAATTTTGATTTACTCCTACATAATTATGTATTTCAGTCAAGATGAATCAATGCATTAAACAGATAAATGTCAGACTGTAATTGGCAAATACATGTCACAGCAAAATAGAAACAGGCTCTTAATTTTAAATTACACTGAGTATTCCACAAGAACCATCTTCAACATTAGAACCCCGCGTAATACTACATTTATATTCCATTAATGTGCACATATAATAGACAAAAAAATATCCCCAAATACGTTCCTCCTATAATATACCCTGCATGACAAATAGAATTTGGAATTTATAAACCTATAGGAATAGATAGGGGTCACACATAATCAAACATAAATCATTTAGGGTGGGGAGAATGACAGGTACATCTGTGTTTTTGTTGTTCAGTACAATAACAAGAACAGATGCAAAATGGGTAGGAAAAAAGTGACAAAAGTAAAATATTACATCAAATAGCATTGAACAATTGGGAGAATTTTTTTGTCCAATATTGGACAAATTTAAGGAAGATCAGGATATGCAAATAGACAGGTGTCACATCCTTTCAGGATGTGTAAATAGACAGCAAATCTTTATGAAAGGAGTTATTTACATTCATGATGGAACTGGAGCTCATGATGTAATCTTTATAGATAAAGATTGGGTCTTTTCCAAGCCATGCTTTTTTTCAATGTTCTTTGTCTAGATTCCTGTATTACCTGTGGCAGTTTTAAGTTCTATTGACCTAAGCATATGATTAAAGTTAATTTTTTTAATTCAGGGCCACTGTCTCCCCTTGCTATGTAGTAACAGGAGTAATGGAATTTGGCATCCACAGCTTTCCTTACTTCTTTGGATGCTGTCTCCGCAGATTTTCGCCTAACCTTTTGATTGTTAAAAAAAATGGGTTTATGTTGAACTGACAGACTGGCTCCCAGCTCCAGAACTAGTGGAATGAGAGGGTTCTAGTTACCCTTTATTGCTGATAATCAGCCTCAAAAACTGAAAAGGCAATGTTCTAGATATTCTTTTTCTCAATTGCTGACTTTTTTGAGAAGGAAAAAAGGAGAGAGAGAAAAGAAGCAATAAGGTCTTAAGAGAACAGGAAAGTGACAGTTTTCTCTCTATGGGGTCCAACGTTGCAATCCAGAAAATTATGGATGGATTTTTAGTTCATTTTTTCTGATACTATTTTCAGGTTTGTGATACAGAATTTTGATTGTTAGATATTGATTACATTTTTATTGCATGACTTGCAACACCTACTACAGGTACAATGAAGTTTTACTTTCCTGTGTTAAGGATCTTTAGATATCTATTAGTGGATCTTTCATGAATGGAAACCTTGTCCTCAATATTTACAGCATGAGCTGGTCACTTAAATAACATCATATGACAACGTCATGATTGACATTCTTAGCTCCCTCTTCCTGGAGTGTTATATTTTTCAAACTTCATTATAACTTAAACAGAAAATTATATGCAATATTTTACTTTCTTCTCTATCTCTGATATTAGGCAGGATGTGAGGTAACCTAAAGTCAGAATAAGTTCTCTGAAGAAAGAATTTAATGGATCCAGGTTGTAAAGGAAAATACAGTTCTGTTACAATGATTGGCCCTAAGAGAAAAAAATAAAAAACGTTTCATTAGAACAGTTGCCATTTCCAAGACAGGCATGAGGCAGGTGCTGGCAATACTGATTAAGGCAGTCTTGCTTGTAGCCTTCTGGTGACTTATAGGGAAAAAAAGATCTAGGGAATTATTTTGCTGCCTAATCGAAATGTTCAGTGCCATTTCGAATGCCATGGGATTAGTCATCTGCCTAAGTGTGAGATCTTAGAGTCATACAGTCATAGAATCATTAAGGTTGGAAAAGACCTCTAGGATCATCAAGTCCAACCCTCAGCACAACATCACCATGCCTCCTAAACCATGCCCTGAAGTGCCATGTCTACACATTTTTTTTAGCACCTCCAGGGGTGGTGACTCCACCACCTCTCTGAGCAGCTTGTTCCAGTGCCCGACCACTCTTTCACAACAGATTTTTTTCCTAATATCCAGTCTAAACCTCCCCTGATGCAGCTTGAGGCCATTTCCTCTCATCATATCACTAGTACCTTGGCAGAAGAGACTAACACTTGGAAGAAGAGACCAACAACTTGGGAGAGGAGACTAACCAGATGTGTGTATTTACAGAAGTCGCCTTTGGATCAACCCTAGCTGCTTCATAAGTCAGTATTTCACTTAATATTCCAGCCTCTGATAGGAACCGATTCTCCCATATAACAGAAACCCATACAGGTTAAAGGTCCTTCCTTTGCTGGTCCATTAGTACACATTTTTTGTAATGGGTAGTAAAGTGTGATTTAGGAGGGTTTTTTCCTGAAAACTTTTATCCTTTTAATTAGCAAAAATACCTCAGTGGTTGTTTACATTGCATTGTCTGAGACACAATATGTCTGCTTCAAATTCTAAGCATATTTGCAAGAGAGAAAGAGGAAGGAACACATTTTTTTCCTTGGACATAAAACATTCTAATAAAAAAAATACATAATTTATTAAACTTTACCCAGAAAATACATAAACCTTGAAATCTATCTTTGGAATACTTTTTGAAATTATAAAAGTCACCTCTAGCATCGTTTCACACTTGAAATGCAATCACAGCGACCCATGCGTAATAAGATATTTCTACTACAGCACACAGTCAGTTTAACGGGTGGTAATTTGAAGTAACTTTGATAAGGTTAGGTCATAGTTTGAGTGAGTTAATCTAAGTTCAATGATAAATGAACATGCTGTGTTAACTGGTAGGAGCATGGGAAAATCAGAGCTAATAGGCATTATTTTAACAAATTGCGATTTTAAATCACCTTCCTGAGGGTATTTAAGCAGGATTTCATCAATTACATGCTTATAGCTCACATTAGTGATACACATTAAAAAATTTCCCACATGATTAATTTAGAAAAAAAATTGACTATCAAACCCTTGTGTGAGTTAGCTCTTGTCTATTTAAGTTTTACTTAAATGATGCATGACATGCAATATTTCAGAAACCTTCCTTCTGAGATCATGAAGACAAGATACAGAGAAAAATAAGTCCTTGCAATGGTTCTATATTTTTTCATGTGCCTTTTAGTTTTTCTTATGTTTAGCACCTTGGCATCTTTGCTAGTTCTGTTATTTACTTCTCAGGACTAACTCGCTTTAAAAAACTTATTTTCCAGTAACACTTCCTCTCTTTGACATTTTCTGCTAAGTGAATAGAGTCACAATGTCTCTATTAAGACAATATCTTAAAAATGAAAAGTGGTAAGAATTGTTTGTCAAACAATTTTCAATAACAAAAAAGTAATTTAAAAAATCACAACTCATTTTTTGCTTTAAGAACAGCAAATTTCAAAAGCTATCTGGAAGAGAGTGTAGAATTAGTTTTACACCATGTGAAGATAGCTTTTTCCATTTTTCTTTAGAACAAAATTGGGTTGTTTCACAACCTTTTTTTCATGGCAAGACCCAGAACAAGAAACAAAGAACAAAACTGAAAGGTTTTACCAATTTCTTAGAGCAGATTGCATTTATGAAAGTTGAGTTAAGCTTCCTAGTGTTACTGAACCAGGAAGAGAACCTGGACCTGTCATAGCCAGCAGTTTCTCATTTCCTTAGGCTTGTATTTTATTCTGATGTGAATCTCTGGTTGAAACAGTAACCTATGACAGCTTGTTTCAGGAGTCTTTCACAAAGAAACGGAGTCTATAGCTGTGCATTTTAGGCAAATACAGCACTGTGGAAAGTTGTTGAACATGGGGAGTGTTTCTTTTAGATAACTGTAGGGGGGGTGGAAAAGATTCCAGGCTAAGAAGAATATTCAAACCGTATCTTTTCATGTTGAAGGATATAGCTAGTCAGCTCTGCACTCAGACATGATGACATCTAACCTTTCAAGCTCTCCATAGCTTCCAGGAGGATATCCAAAATAGAAAAGGCACTTAGTCCTAGATTAACTTCTAATCAAGGCACAAGAGCTAGGATCTCAGGGAAAAAAAGTGTTATTGTCACAGGGAAGAATCATTGCCAGAAAGCCATCATGCAGTGATTTATATTGAAGGTAGAATAAAACATCCTCTGGAGGGCTCTGTCTGTGTTTACTACAGATAAAGGCAACCTTTCACAAGTGTAATTCTGACTTCTCTGCCTTACTAGATTTCTAAAGCTAAATTCTAAATTCTAAAACCTAAAATTCTATGTTGAACTACACTTGATTGGGAAATTAGAATCTAAGACCTAGAGGAAAACTGGGTGAGAAAAAATCCAGATCTAGTTCACTGGTTACGAGATTTCATTTGGAATGTGGAATCCTAAGTTTCTGATATCTGCTTTTTTGATCGTTTAAATCTTCTTGTATATGGAAGTGAGTTACAGAAATGAACCCCTCTACATTATTAAAATCCACATTATTTTACATATTCCCCACAGTAGAAGCACTGCACACCTATCTGGAAGTAACTTGGATGGCAAGGAATTTTAGCTACATAAATAACAGACTGTTGGCCTTGCACAAAGATCAGTGATTCCTGGGCTTCATCCTTTAAAATGAAAATTGGTCACCTATACAGCATTCTGTATTAAGTTTTGACAGTCACTCAAATGTGGGGTTTTTGAGATTCATTATAATTTAACTAGTGAAATCCATTTAATAACTTATTCATAGTTTCAGTATTAAACAGTAACTGATTTTGGTGAATTTAGAAATAATAATTATCTATTATTTAGCAATAATAAATAATTTTAAATACCATGGCCTAATGAGCAATATTTTATGCAGTAATATGTATTTGAAAAGTGAAAGATAAAAT
Source organism: Phalacrocorax aristotelis (assembly GCF_949628215.1). NCBI lineage: Eukaryota > Metazoa > Chordata > Aves > Suliformes > Phalacrocoracidae > Phalacrocorax > Phalacrocorax aristotelis. The sequence continues at coordinate 39,759,223 of NC_134276.1, forward strand.
AAGTTTTGGCAATGATATCTGTTTATGCATTTCTATTACTAATGTAAAGTAATGAGATAAAACAATTTCAGGGTTTTTTTAAATTAAATAATGAAAATGAAATTTCCATTTCTTAGAGAATTCCACAGAAACTGGTTTTCCATTGTAAGATGAAAACACATGTAATGTCATTATTTGCCGTGAAATGGAAACCACCTAAATTTTGATCAGCTTTTCTGTGGATTGTATATTAGGGGTTGGAAGATATTTTATTTTACTTATTGCTTAAGTATTTTTACACAGGTTTCACTTGCAATGATTGCTGAGATTCAACCAGCAGAAAAGGGGAAAGTGATAAAAGAGGAAGAAAATATTGCTTCAGACAAGAAATTTTTTGTCAGTACACCTAGAAATGCAGATTCATTACAGAGGTCATCTTCATTTTCCTGTAGAATTCCTTGAAGAATCAATTTCCCAGAGCAGCTGCATGAAAGTGTCTTGGTTTTGGCTGGAACAGAGTTAATCTAGATCATATAGTGTGTTTTGGATTTGCTATGAGAATAGTGTTGATGGCACGTTGATGTTCTAGTTGTTGCTAAGTAGGTGCTAAGTGTTACTAAGTAGTGCTTATACTAGTCAAGGACTTCTCCAGCTTCCCATGCCAGGAGGGGAGGGGACACAGCCAGGATAGCTGATCCAAACTGGCCAATGGGATATTCCATACCATATGACGTCATGCTCAGTATATAAAGCTGGGGGAAGAAGAAGGAAGGGGGAGACATTTGGAGTGATGGCATTTGTCTTCCCAAGTAACCGTTATGCATGATGGAGCCCTGCTTTCCTGGAGATGGCTGAACACCTGCCTGCCCATGGGAAGGAGTGAGTGAATTCCTTGTTTTGCTTTGCTTGTGTGCGCAGCTTTTGTTTTATCTCTTAAGCTGTCTTTATCTCAAACAATGAGTTGCCCCAGTTTTACTCTTCTGTTTCTCTCCCCCGTCCCACAAGGGGGGAGTGAGCAAGTGGCTGTGTGGGGCTTGGTTGCTGACTGGGGCTAAACCATGACAGAAAGATACTCTACCCTGCTGAGATTCAGAGATACAGTCAGAAGTACTCTGAAAAGTGAGTGAATTCACCTGGCATTTTGAGATCAGAATGATTTATTTCTGTCTCTTCTGGAGCCTTAATACCATCCTGGATATGGACATATAACAATAAAAGTTCAACAGCTACCATCCACATGAATATGTACTTAGCCATGTCTTCTGCTGCAGGAAGATGGTAAATCATTGCTAAATATACATATGCTAACTAAAAGCTGTGAGAGGACCTCAAATTGACAGTATACCTGCTGCCACTTTTCATTAAAGTATCATAAATCACAGAATATCCTGAATTGAAAGGGACCCATGAGTCCAACTCTTGACTTAACACAGGGTAACTTGGAGGTTAAACTGTACATCTAAGAGCATTGTCCAAACACTTCTCGAACACTGGCAGACTTGGCACCATAACCACTTCCCTGGGAACTTGTTCCAGTTTTTGACGACCCTCTCGGTGAAGAACTTTTTCCTGATATCCAATCTGAACGTCTCCTTATGCAGCTTTAACATACCCTCTCATCCTGTCACTGGACACCAGAAGGAATTGATCAGCACCTTCTCTCCATTCCCTGTCATCAGGAAGTTGTAGACAGTAATGAGGCACCCTTCAGCCTCCTACTTGTCTAAGCTGAACAAGCCCAGTACTCCCCATCTCCCCCCAAAAAGTGTTTTCTTAAAAGTTCTAAGCTAGAAAAATAATCTTTAAAAACACAATAAATTAAAAAAGAAATATAACAGAAATTATTGGTTTTTCTGTAAGTAAGCCTCCTCTGTCTCAGTAAGGCGGATCTCTTCCTCCAGGGTTACTGTCAATCTTCCAACTTAGCAGCTTGCAAAACTGCAGCAAAGTATACATCTTCTCTGTAGGAAAAAAGTGCTCTTTCTGTTCATTAATGTAGAGTGTTGGCTACATATTTGCTTCTTGTTCCTAATCTCCTTACCTTGCTACTCTTTGTGGAGGCCCTATTGTCTGCTTCTCTCTCTCTTGCTCATCTCCTTTCACACTGAAGTACAGAAGTTTGTTTAGTGCACGGTCAGCTGGTGTCAGTGACAGCATAATCACTTTCCTTTCAGGGAGTTTCATCTGACCAAGAATACAGTAGCTAAGCAACTGGAAGTAGCTTCTTTCTGTTTTGCTGCCCCTCCATACCTTTTTGCAAAAATGTAACATAGTCAATTCAGAACAAACAAGCCAAAACAAATACCGTCAATCTGATAAGTTAATCATATAAATCCAAATACATAATTTTCAGGTGTAGACCAGTAATATTTTTGAGAAATATGTAACAGCAGTCTTCTCATCTATCTACTTAGAATAACAAGTACATCACAAAATACATACTGAAGCAAGCATCCATCAATTTCTTAAAGTTACTCTACCAGAACAAACATTAGAATAATGTTGTTGGTCCTAAATTTATTACCATTTATATTTTTGTCCCAGAAGAACGCTTCATTGACTGACAAATGTTCATATTAACTTTTTTTGCCCTTCTTTTTTGTCTTGTTGCGGAAGTCAATGTAACAAGCTGCTGTTAGCTACAATGTGCCTGGCCTATTCACTTGATAATGATATACGGGCAGGTCAGTATTTGCTAGGCACTATTCACTGAAATTATTTCTTCAGGTAATGAACTTTATGGCTAATTAACAGTTTAAATAATATTAAGAATATGCAGTTTAAATTCCACATTAAAAATAATAATTAGAAATTACAAATGAAGACAGCTATGATCCTGTTGATTTAAAATTTTCCCTTCAGGAGTCTTTAAGTGGAACATGGTGTTGGGAGGTGAAGTGCAGAGGATTTTTTTAAGATATTTATTTTAATTTAAGTTCAATCTTTTTTATACTACTGATAGTGCCATTGGCCATTCTATGAGCGTTGCTTATCTGAAATTATTATGTAGCTTCATAAGAGATGTATTTTAATTTCTTCATTGTTTGGAGTATAATGCCTCTTATGCTAAAAATATTTAGCTTTCTTCATTCTTATCTACCACTGCCTTTTAAGAAATTAAATATTTTCTTCAAAATAATATTTAAATGTGTATATATATGTTCAATTATCCCTAGTCTACAGAATTTTCTCATAATCTGTGTATGGGTACTGCTATGAATCTAATTCCTTGCTCTGTTATGCCATTTATATTGTATCCCATATAGGGATATAATGCAGCTCTTTTGGACATATCATGTTTTTTGGGCCTTTCCATCTTGCCTCCAGGCTGGACTGCAAGAAGTCACAACACAAGAACGTATTTTTCCAAACAATACATGCAAAGGAATGATGGAGGAAGAGATTGCAGTATCTTACTTAGTGTGGAGACTAACCAATGAACAGAAAGAGACTAATGTCAAAGATGATAGATGTTTTCTTTTATAAGTCCTCTAGCTCTTTTCATATATGCACTGAATTGTATGAAAGAAGTATTCAAGCCTAACTTCAGGCACCTCCTTGAGCAACACAAGTCAGAAGCCCAGCTGCCTTAGTCTACTGGTCTATAATAAATTGTACCTTAAAAAAGCAATTTTAATCTTGAATTTCAAACACTCTGGTAGCTGTATTAAAGGTTATGCCTAAGCTACACCACTCTTCATTTCATTTCTTTACTTGGTCTGGCAGCAATGCTCAACAACGAAGAAAGTTCAGCCTGAAAAAGCATTTGCTCCACCAAGCCCTAAGGACTGAGAGTGCAGTTTCTGGTGTGTTTGGCATTTTTCCTTCTCTGCCTCCAGTTCCATCACATAGTCTGTGTGTGTTGGTGTAACAATGAATTAACTTCATTCTAGGTGTGACTCATGGAAATGTGGCACAGACCAGTGTACAGAGTTGTGATGTATCTTTTCAAGGATACCTTCATATAATGCATCCTACTGCATTCAATCAATTCATATCATGATGCATTCATTAAGAAATAATAGAAGACAGCCAGCTTTGTGTCTGAGGTATCATAAAAATTCAGAAAGACATAAAATACCAAAGTGCTGAAGCATTTAAATTGCTTTGAATTTGCAATCAACCTCACTCATCAAATGCTTAAATTGCTATGACAAAGATTTGAGTGAATAATTCTAGAGTAACCAACAATGATGGAATAGTTAACTGCCTCACCAGCTGATAGATTTAAATGCATTGAGAATGAGTGAATTTTGAAGAAGGGACCAAGATCCACCTTAACGAAATATTAACAATTATGTGAAGAATTTCCTTAAGCAAGGCTTTGAAGAAAAGATGACTGGCTAAACGAAGTTCACTTCTTCTAATTAAACTCCATCTCTAACTATTTTTCTGGGTGGTGGACTGTTTCTTCCATGTGTGTGTTGGGGGTGGGGCATGTCAAAGTGCTAGTGGATAGAGTCAGACTGGAGGTCTGTATGTTGGTGGTGTCAGCCACTGGAGTGACTGTGGGTCTGCGACTGAGTGTGTGAGTGCTAATGAAAAGCAAGCTGGATAAGGTAGCAAGGAGGTTAAGTGTCCTGGGAGCCAGGGAGGTATTTGGGTCTCTAGGGTAAGGCCATGGGAGAATTGATCTTTGGAGGGGAGTCTCAGCTAGCTGCTGGAGAGACCATGGGTTCTGGGGTGTCTAAGTGTGAGATAAGTGTGTGTGTATGTGAGAGAAGGGGTCTGTACCAGCAACTGGAGTGGGGCTGCAGCTTCAGGGACTCCTATGTCCAGGTGACAGAAAGTGGGGTGACTGGGATCCAGGTGCAGCTACTGGGCAGACAGGATTAGAGCCCAGCTTCTGGAGGGATCCACACTTTACTTGTGCACATGTATATATGTGTGTGTGTGTGTGTGTAAATATATGTATATATATTTCCCAGTAATGCATCTTCATCATGCTCAGGCGGAAAGGGGAGCAGGATGAGTCCACTGGTGCTATTTGTGTATGTGCAAGTTCTGAGTGGCTGTGTATAGGTACACATAAATACATGTGTGCGTGTGCGCCCACTGGGAACATTTGCTCAGACTCACTACTGGTTGGACCTGGGGGCATTGGGCTGCAGCAACCTCACCTCCCTTGTGCTTCTGGATTTTGTAACTCTCTAACACTTTTCCTTCTAATTGTACAAGACAGGACCCTTGAACTACTCTTAATTTAGACACCTCCATTCATCACCTAAAATTGTATTTGATGAATGTTAGCTTAAAACTCAGATGGCAAGATGAAATATGTAAAATCAAAGTCAGATCTATTGCCTCTGACTATAAGAGATGATGTTTAAAGTAACAGGGATTGTATATTCCCTCCCTCTGAGAAACAAAATTCTTGGACCTTTTATAGTACGTTTGTATATATTTCATCAATAGCATTAGTTATTGCCACTTCAGCTCCCTAAATGTTTTGGGTTTTATTCATCAAACTAAGAAAGTGATACTTACTCTCTTTCTTGGATGCTGTGAGGTATAATTAATTCTTCTATAGCATCCAAATTGCTAGTATGACATATTATATTAGTAGAAACCATGCCTATTAAAATAGAAAAAATAACTTTAAAAAAACTTTTAAAACCTTTAAAGTTTTTAAAAACTTTTCTTTTAATTGTCCTTGCTTTTGTATGTCTATGTCAAATCTGCATAATTCCTGAAGTTTAGTATTTTATGCATTACACTAAAAGTGTTCAGATCTCATTCTCTGAAGTTCTAGAAATTATCCAATGCATGTTTTTTTTAGCAGATAGCTGATGCTTTGATGGAAGTGGGTATTTACGCCTTGTTTGCAGTGTGTCACCTTTCTGCTTCAGTGTGTTGCATAGTTTTAAATCTCTCAGATCACATCATCTTGTGTAATGTCAACTCACATTGGCTTTTCTGCATGACACAATATAACATGATGGGTGGTGACACAGAAAATGTAATGCAGTATGACACATCAGGAATGCAAAGGGTACTGCAACTGGATAGTTGGTGTCAATTTAGATAGGAGTCTTCAAATCCAAAATGAATCTGGCAGACACTAATGGAGTGAATGTTACAGTAACTACTGCATGTGTGAAACTGTGAGTTCTGCAGTTCATCATCGTGCACTGAGCAGATGCAGAAATAAAGTCTGAAATATTAGGAAGAATGAGTATTTGTAGTTGACATAGGTATACGGGTTTAAAGTATACTGGAAGGTTATATGTTGCAAAATGTCTCTCTCCCTGCTTTTTAATATTTTCTGTAGCCCATACTTGTTTATTTTAAGTCCTTTTCTAAACTGCAGGCTACCAAAAAAAATTAAAATTTACATGTTGTTGTTAGATTACACCAAAAGTAATCAGCATCAGATAGTCAAATGCAAAAAGTATGGATGGAAAAGTGGCACACGGTTATCCCAGAGAACACTGTTAAATAATGAACTCCTTAATGCTTCATAGTTTGAACATTCCAATGAACTTTCTACAAGATAAATCTGCTGCAGAAGTAGGAAGTCCTAAGAATTTTGTCACAAGATATTCTGTGCCTTTCAGGTTGTTGTCTTATTTCATATAAACAGTGTAATGTAATACTACTGTACTAGATTTGGTTGGGTTTTTTAGGATAAAAAAGAGTAGAAAGTGCAAAGAAGAAAAGGAGAGAAGACACAAAAGTACAAAATATCTTGTTCTGTATCAGATGGCTGTGAAGTGATATGAGAAGTTTATAAAATTTTCGTTCATTTTGTTCGCTTGTCAAATCATCTGTAGAGCTGAGATGGTCGTTCACCTAGGTAAGTCTTTTTTTTTTTCCTTTTTTCTTTTTTTCTTTTACTGTGACAACACATTTTCTGCCACATGTTAACTATCCCTATGGTTCAGCTCTTTTACAGGGCAGGAACTCAGTAGTTTTCCCAAAAGATCAAAAGTATTTTAAACTATTATAAAACTCTCACATTTTCTCATAATCTGTGCTTGAGAAGAGGAGAGAATTTATAAATGTTTAGAGACACTGATTTTCTTTATTGAAAAAACATTAAATCATCTGTAATTAGACTCTAGAAAAAGACTAGGTAGGAACTGCAATGCTTTCGTCTTTGGAGTGTGGGAGGGGAAAACTCAGCATGTGGGACAGGAGTTCTTTAGGGCCATATTTAATATTTTGGGTGAAATAACCAAACGTAACCTCAGAAGTCTGTTGTGCAGGACAGCAACTCAGGGGATATCACAAATAGATTTTTTGGCTTGGAAAATGGAAATAAAGAAAAAGTGTGCTACAGAATGGAGCTGAAAAGTAGGGTGCAACAGACAGGGGTGATACACTGCAGCTGATAAGAAACGAAGAGAGGTTTAATTCCTTTTATGTACCATGTAGTTTTAGCCCTTCAACAAAAGATGTTTTTAGTGATAACTGCTACCATCCTTCAATGATTCTTTCTTTTGTGAGACTCACAATTATTTTTGCAAGTTTTTTTTCCCACTAGCGTAATAGGACAACTTTAACCGTTAGAGGGAAAAAATAACAAAAAAATCCCCTTTAAGTGTTTTTACCAATATTTCAAGGGCAAACACCACAGCTTCACTGTTTCTGAGGAACAAGAAAATCAACTTTACTGCCAGTTTCACCAGCAATGATTTATTCCCCTGCTCAGTTTTTGCCGTTACCACTGCTTCCCATGAAGTTAGAGTAGCATGTAATTTTTGCAAAATCACATGCAATGTTTCCTGGTGAATGTTATTTGCCATCATCATTTTGACAGGATCAATATGATGATGTGTTATAGATGAGACCAGACAAACTACTAAAGTTAAATTGTAGGACACAGTCTCACTCAGCAGCAGACCATCTGGAGATGGTGATGGTCATTCAACTGTTTAACATCACTCACCCAAAGAAGGGTATTTACAAGCTCATGGTTTCCTACAAGTCCCGCTTCTGGTATGCCATCAGCTTGCTGCCTGAGGCCCTATACTGAATATTTCTGTATCATAACTGCATTAGCAGCCCAGTGCAATCTTTTGGAAAGAAGTTGTCCAAAAAGTGGATTCATCTCACAGTGTGCAATGACTCAATAATCACTCAGGAGAGACATTGCTTATTTATTTCAGGGTTGCACAAGACTGGGTGCTCGGTAGTTTCCCACAAATCAAGCACACCAGGTCAAAACCACAGTAGGTATTTATACAATTAAACATGTTAGTAACACATAATATTCATGCCCCCCCTCCGCACCCTCCACCCCCAGCTAGCCATTGGTTAGTTTCTTTCTCAATTCATTTTAAAGGTACAGTTCTTTTTAAATTTACTACGCATACTCAGAAAGTAAGAGCCTTATCTGAGTAGAGGGCTTTCTGACCTATGCGCATGATTTTTAGCATTATAATGAGGATAGTTCACTCAAAGGACACTTAGTTCTTACCAAGTTGGCAACATACATAAAGCATCATGATTAGTTGTTCTCCTTAAGGTCTAATTGTCCCAGGATGTCCTTGGTTAAAGGATACCGACTTCGTACTTTATCACCCAGCTGAGGCGGGAGTTTTCCCTTTTATCAGTCTCTTAGTCCTTCTCCAAGGATATGGAATGCCTGTTCTGCTAATTAAAGATAGTTTATTGTCCTCTAGTTTTGACATATGCGAAGAACATCTTAGCTAAGTTTTTTCAACAAAATGACTCAGCAATCACATCCTCCCTATCTGTAGAATCAAGATTGAAGAGGGAGGGTAGTAGTGTGATTCCATGTCCCCATAAGGTAGTGTCTTATCCTAAAGATATTGATTAGCTTGGACATGACCCACGTTAACCTATTAAATTACTTCTGAAGTGGCAAGTAACTGTGTATCCCTAATGGAGGTGGGATAAGGGGAAGACTCAGTATATTTTTAGTTGTGGTCCTGGGCAACCAGATTTAGATAACCCTGGCTGAGCAACAGTTTTGGACCAGACCTCCAGAGGTCCCTTCCAACCTCAATCATTCCGTGATTCTGTGATATCCAGTGATGTGAAATAACCCTCAGTACTTATGGCTGGAAATCTGAACTGAGTTCTAGTTAACACTTGTGCCTAGGGAGGTATTAACCCATCCTAAAGTAAAAATCTAACATTTGATCAAACACTCCTTTTAATCCTATAGTTTATATGCCTACATGGGATTTAGCTCCTCTGGGCTCGCTTCATACTCAGTGGAAAGAAACAGGCACCTTTTTAATGTAGATTAATTTGTCCTTTGATAGACATGTAATTTTAGGGCATAATTCACCTTACCCTAAAATTCCAGCCTCTCCATTGACTGTAAAGGGAGGCTACCAACAGTCACTTGGATTTAAGTGTCTTCTGATTAAATCATATTTGTTTAGATAAACACACCCCTAAGTTACTATAACTGTGCAGAACATAATTTAATTTTAGCAACTTGTGGCTGAAAACATTCTTGTTGTATACCAATGAAAGAAAATTAGCTTTATGAAGGAAAAATGCTCATTTTCATGCTTGAATACATTCAAAATACAAACCAATTGAGGTAGCTCTCAAAGTAATAGTCATGAGATTCATGGTATTTGTATATCAAAGACCGTGTTCAATGGCTTGGCAGACAAGATGTTTATGGGGCATTTTTGTTTGTTTTGTTGTTTGGTTTTTTTAAATGATTTCAAGCTGATGAGTCACAAGCCACATATGAACTGTCATGTATGTAGATATGTAGATAACTATGCCAGATATGGAAGTATGGCTACACATTAGAGTTGTGTTATCTTAATTCTCATCTTCCTTGCTCTGAGAGCAACATTCTTATGTATCATTCAAATAAGGCAATTCAGACCTAGGTTCCTGTCCCAAGGCAGAAGAAAAATTAAATCTGAAACTAACTGGAAAAGTGGTCTCCTGTTGTTTGAACAAAGTTTTTGACATGGTGAGATGAGCTTGGCTATGGAATCTCAGGAGTGTGCTGTGCAATTGTTATATGAAGAAAAAAATAAATATTATTCATTTAAAAAGAAATAAAGTTTTGTACATGTGATAGGATTCAGAATAAAGTGTTTATTTATTCATTATTAGCCATTATCTGTATTCCTTTAAATAATTCAAAAGCATCCTATTGTTCCTCTTGTTGACTGCCATTGATGGATATCTTTTTTCTACAAATATGTAAGTTTATATATTCATTGAAAATAGTTAAGATTATGTTGTCCATATGTATTGTCTATAGCAAGGTTTTGGCAATGGGGTGCTGAAGGGGTGGCCTCTGTGAGGAGAGGCCAGGACTGTCCTGTGCCCAATTCAGCTGGTTCCAGCTCACTCCAAAGGACCAACCACGAGGTACAGTTGAAGCCCTCAGCCAAGATGGTGGTGCCTTGGGGAAAGCATACTTAAGACAGAGCAAAATGCTGCACAAACAGTGAGGAGTGAAAGAAAAAAGTGTGAGAAACAGCCCTGCAGACACCAAAGTGAGAGAAGAACAAGGGGGAGGAGGCACTTCAGGCACCAGAGTAGAGATTCCCCTGCATCCCATGGAGAAGACCATGGTGAAGCAGGTTGTCCTGCTGCAGCCCATAGAGGACCGTGGTGGCGCAGTACACACTGCAGCCTGAGGAGGAGCCCCATGCAGGAGCAGGTGGATGTGCCCTAAAGGATGATGCAGCCTGTGGAGGACCCACTCTAGACAAGGTTTATCTTGAAGGACTGCAGCCCATGGGAAGGACCCATGCTGGAGCATGGAAATGTGTGTGAAGGAAGGAGAGGCAGAGACAAGCTGTTAGGGACTGACCACAACCCCCTGTTCTCTACCCTCCTGTGATGCTCAGGGAATGGGGGAGGTAGAGGAGTTGGCAATGAAGGGGTGACGTTAATCCTGAGAAAAAGGGAGTGGGTGGGGGGGAGTGTTAATTTTTTATTTTGTTTCTCAGTATCCCAATCTATTCTAATTGGCAATAAACTAAATAATTTTCCTCAGGTCAATTTTGTTTTCCTTATGACAGTAATCTGTGATTTGTAAGTGATCTCCCTGTCTTTGTCTTGACCTGTGAGCTTTTTCACCCTATTTTCTCCCCCTGTCCTTTTGAGGATGGGGAGTGAAAGAGTAGATGGGTGAGCATCAGGCAGCCAGTCAAGGTCAACCATATGACCTGTATGGTGACATAAACGATCGTTACATGGGACCTTCTATGAATTAGCACAATTTTCTTAAGATGATGATATTCAACTTTTAAAATAAGAAGAGCTAAATGGGTTTATATTATTTTTATTTTCTAATGTTCTGGTCTACGTGTTTGTTTTATTTTCACTAATTATCATTATAGTTTTACACCAGCAAATTATTCACTGTAAGAAGTTACTATACTAATATGAGGCTAAATCCTTCTCCCAGTTATATCTTTGTTGACTACTGATTATCATACTTAAATAATTGGGTTACAACAGAAAAAACTGAAATCAGAAGTTGGTCTTTATCTCTCGATGCATAGAAGCCAATAATCAGGCTTATAGCAAGAATAATTAATTAAAAAATTATTTAAAAGAAGTTGTGTTTCATTTACAGTATTCTCACTCAACTGGGAACATGCTTATGAGTATTCCACATGCGATGACCGAAGAAAACTCACATAATCATGGCCAGGATCCCCCAAAAGAGTTTTTGTGAGGAACCATGTCTTTAAAGAAGAAACTGAGTCAATTGAGCTACTTAATCAACTTCTGACAATTTTTAAGGTTGTTTTATATTATAAAAATAAGCAGATCTAAAGCTTTGAAAACACTAAATTAATACCAAAACAATCTGCTCTAAGAAAGCAGAAGTCTTATATGAAGCAGATCCCTGCAATGCATTTTAAACAGAATCAGCAATAAATGCAAAATGCTGGATTATCCTTGCCTCCTTTATTAATGAAAAAAGGTGTTGAATTGAATGGTGAAAGACACTTTTCTCATAATAGCATCCAGACTTCATTCAGCCCAGAGATGGCTGCAGTCCCTGTCCTAAGGAAAATAAATGCAATTGTTGCAGTCTCCAACAGTTAGTGCATATTTTTAGGGTGAGATGATTACCGACAGCACTTTGCCAAGCACACTATTCATCCAAGGTTTCATAAAAATAATAACCTGTGCACTATGATAGTCTTACACAGCTGAAAATGGTTTAATATCTCAGAATGGTATGCAGAAGATGTATAGAATCATAGAATATTTTAGGTTGGAAGGGACCTTTAAAGGTCATCTGGTCCAAGCACCCTGCAATGAGCAGGGACATCTTCAACTAGATCAGGTTGCTCAGTCCCACCTGACCTAGAAATTCTCCAGGGGTGAAGCATCTACCACCCCTCTGGGCAACCTGTGCCAGTGTTTCACCACCCTCATTGTAAAAAATTTCTTCCTCATATCTCGTCTGAATCTCCCCCCTTTTAGTTTAAAACCATTACCCCTTGTCCTATCACTACAGGCCTTACTAAAAAGTTTGTCCCCATCTTTCTTACAAACCTCCTTTAAGTACTGAAAGTCTGCAATAAGGTCTCCCTGCAGCCTTCTCTTCTCCAGGCTGAACAACCCCAACTCCCTCAGCCTTTCTTCATAGGTTCCATCACTCTGATCATTTTTGTGGCCATCCTCTGGACCCGCCTCAACAGGTCCATGTCCTTCCTGTGCTGAGGGCTCCAGAGCTGGATGCAGCACTCCAGGTGGGGTCTCACCAGAGCGGAGTAGAGGGACAGAATCACCTCCCTCAACCTGCTGGCCACGCTGCTTTTGATGCAGCCCAGGACATGGTTCGCTTTCTCGGTTGCAAGCGCGTATTGCCAGCTCATGTCCAGTTTTTCGTTCACCAGTACCCTCATTAATTTAAATTAATGTAAATGAAGAAAGTTTTGTTTTAAAGCATGCCAGAACAGAAAGACCTTATCTTTATTTTCATAGTCAGATGCCTATAATTTGTACTTCAGTGCAACCCACCCTCATTTCTATATGTTTTTGACGTACTAAATCTTGATGTTCCATTTTCTCTTCTGAGTAAAGTAGGTTTTTGTTCTTAGGTTTCTTTTTCCAGTTTGCTTTCGCCACTCATGACATTGTTCTGTCTTAGGCATTTGTTACTGAACATAAGCAGAAAAATTTAAATACAGTAAGAATTTACCTAGTGCATGAATGCCTAAATGTATATAACAGGCAAAATCTTGCGTTTCAGATTCTTGTATAATTGCTGTGATAAATATGGAATAGACTGCCTTTGCGTCCTTAAGATCATTAATTAATTGTGAATTACTCTGAAATTGTAGGATCTAGTTGTGACATTTTAGATGAATAAAAAAGAATAAATTAATAAAGGTATTTTTCCACTTGTGAGTTGTTATATTTTAGAATTTGAAACTGTATCACCTCTATCAAGCATAAAAAAGAAAACCAAAACAAAACAAAACAAAAACCCAGTACAAAATGCACTTGCCATACTTTTTTTTCCCCATCAGTGCTATTATCAAACTCTTTTTATTTGACAGACAAAATGTTTTTTTTGCAAAAACAAAACAAAGAAAAATAAAATTATATATGTAGAACACAATAAAAAAATAGATATAATCCTCCACATATACCTGAAAAACCTGTGCAGGGACAAATCCCATCCTGTACTCCCCTACTGCAAGGATTTAAAGTGGAGGGTCTTAGGCAAATTTCTCAGACTACTCAAATTCAGAAAGTATTATTCTATATCCCTTGTGTATTGTCACAGTACCCTACATAAACACCATTAAAGTCAGGTTTTCTTCCAGTTCTGCCTTCAATTGATTTTCATTAAGTCTCTAATGCCACAGAATCATAGAATGGTGGGGGTTGGAAGGGACCTCTGGAGATCATCTTGTCCAACCCCCCTGCTTGAGCAGGCACACCCAGAGCAGGGGGCACAGGAATGTGTCCAGGCGGATTTTGAATGTCTCCAGGGAAGGAGACTCCACAACCTCCCTGGGCAGCCTGTGCCACTGCTCTGGCACCCTCACAGGAAAGATTTTTCTCATATTGAGGTGGAACATCCTGTGTTCCAACTTGTACCCATTGCCCCTTGTCCTGTCATTGGGCACCACTGAAAAGAGTCCAGTCCCATCCTCTTGACACCCACCCTTTAGATATTTATAAGTATTGATGAAATCCCCCCTCAGTCTTCCCTTCTCCAGGCTGAACAAACCCAGCTCTCTCAGCCTTTCCTCATAAGGGAGATGCTCCAGTCCCCTGATCATCTTCGTAGCTCTCTGCTGGACTTTCCTAAAAAACCTGTAGCCATCCATGACAGCTTTCCAGTACTGTGAGCTATCCCACCATGTCTCTGTAATTGCAGCCCTGTGAGAGTACACAGACCTCTAGTTCCTCCCGTTTATTCCCCATGCTGCATGCACTGGTGTACAGGCATTTCAGAAAGGTACTTGAGCACACAGGTTTCCCTGGAACAGTGCACAAGAATCCACTGTAGCCATCTACAGCCTTGAGGTAGTTCGTCTCCTGACTGTCATCTTGTGAGGCTGCTAAGGCACCTTTGTCACTGCTCTGGTTGGCCTGGCTTATTCCCACGTTGGATGTGATGGCATTAGCATTGCTATTTTGCCCCCTAACCCCTGAGTCCCTCAGTTTAAAGCCCACCTCACCAAGTTGGCCAGCCTGCTGCCAAAGATTCCCTTGCCCCTTCCAGACAGGTGGAGTCCATCCCTCCCTAGCAGCCTATCATTGCTGAGGAATGTCCCATTGTTATAAAAGTGAAAACCCTCACATTGGCAGCAGCCACATAGCCAAGATTTGATTCTAATTTCTTTTGATTGTAGCAGGCTAAATGGAAAAACTAACAAGCAGAAATGTAGTGCTTCATAGTTTATTGTCAGCTGTAACAACTGGTGATATTTTCATGAAAATATGTGACGACTAATGGTAGAGGTGTTAGATCACTTCTCATCTACTAAGATTATCCAGACAGTAGAGCAATATTAGTGGTTATACTTTTGTTCAGCTTATTCCAAGGTGGTCTAGAGATGGCGTATTTTGTATAGATTCATACTTTCATTGTTTCTTGCAGTGCATTAGAAAATCAATTTCTTAGATTAATGTTGTTCCTGCACATTCTCTATTATTTCTGATATCAGCAGCTTTCAATAATATTGACAATTTGTGCTGTCACTGCTCAGTGCTACACATAATGAGGCCACTCCTGCTGAGAAAGACCTGGTATCAGAGAGATGCTTAATTCAAGCTATAAGCATTGGCATTTTATATAAGCACAACTGCTTGAACAAATAATTTTAGTGCCCAGAGAGTCAACGTAAGGCCAGAGAAAGCTCTGACCATTTAATGATTGCCAGTAATTTATTTGTTACAGGCAAACGAGACAGTTGTATGGTGTTAGAAATAGTTGTTATATCGTAGAAGATTACTAAGTCATTATGATATTTGGAAAAAAATATTTTAAAAGGAGATAATAATAGTGGAGTTCCTTCAGTCTAAAAGTGCAAAATATATTTGGGAAGGAAGAACAAGATGGTAAAGTAACCAGTTTATTGAACATAACAGCACATAGACATTTGCTGAGGGTGTGCAGTCCCAGTTTGTATGCTCGAGACAATAACAATGTTAGGTCAGGTGATAAGGTAAAGTAAGTAAGATATGTTTTAATATTTGAAATCAGGAAACAAAACATCGCTTGCATTATTGAAAGGAAGATCATGGAAATTTAGGAGTTCTTAGAGATACACAAATTACAAACAGGATTTTTTTGAGTGACAGTAACATCCCAGCTTCATTCCTTAGTGTCTTTTGTGTTTTGTAATAACATGGAAAAGTCCCATGTCTTGAAAACAATCTATTCTTTTCCTAAGGTGAAATAAAATTATCTTGGACCCAGCGCTGAAAAAAATGAATTGCTGTCTTTATAAATCCTTTGCAACAGAAATGCCTTTCTGTAAGGTGCAAGAAGCTTGCACCAGTTATTAACATTTGATTGCCCAGGCTTTGTGATTAAGGCTTTTGGCTTGTTAGCATTTATCTCTTCAAAGCACTTTATTCTTTTCAGAATCTAATCCACCCATTCTTGATCCGTGCTCAAACATGACTCAAATACCCCATTACCTGCGAGACTACTATGTCTTCCTGCCTCTGGAAGAAAGCTGACTGGAGATTTAGATTATTGGCATGCTTCTGACATTGTGGTCCACAATACCCACCCAATATTTCCTAAGAATTCTATAGGCTAAGGCATTCTACTCTGAATTCCCATGAAACAGAGGTGAAAAGAGATAACTTACTAGTTTATTTGCATGTAACTATTACTCCTAGCAGCTCACACATACAAGATTTAACAATAGTTAGTTTCTTATAATGAATGGCATCATTACTGGCAAAAAGAAAAAATAGGTTGGATTATATTAATCCTGTAGCAAATTACTACATTTTCTTTTATGTTATCCTATATTAAGGCAGTAATTCTTTTAGCATAGTTTCCTGTTGTGATTTAGCCCCAGCCAGCAACTCAGCCACACACAGCCGCTCGCACACTCCCCCACCGGCGGGATGGGAGAGAGGATCAGAAGGGTAAAAGTGAGAAAACTTGTGGGTTGAGATAAGAGCAGTTTAATAATGAAAATAAAAAAAAATGATAATAATAAAAACAACAACAATATAATAAAAAAGAAAACGACGAGAAAGGGACGAAACCCGAGGGGGGAGGAGGAATAAACAAGTAAAACAAATAGCATGTGATGCAGCCACTCACCACCCACTGACCCAACATCACCAGTCCCAGAGCCACAACCATCTCCCCTGCACACCAACTCCCCCAGTTAACATACTGGTCAAGATGTCACATGGTATGGAATGAACATCCCATTGGCCAGTCGGGGGTCAGCTGACTTGACTGTGGCCCCGCCCCTCCTGGCCTCTTGCCCATGTGGCAGAGCGCGGGAAGCTGGACTTCTACAGGTGCTACTTGGCAACACTGAGCCACTACTTAACAGCAACTACAACATCAATGTGTCATTGGCACTTTACCAGCTGCAGTGAAGAGAATTAACTCTATCCCAGACAAAACCAGCACATTCTCTACCCCTTATCCCATACCATTCATGTTATGCTCAGGTCCCATACCATCCAGTACAGCCTTACCAACCACCACACCCTTTCCCACCCTTTGACATAATACACAGATGTCATACCCTTAGTCTATGGACCACCCCTGTAAAATGTCTGTAAAATATCTACAGAAGTCCACAAAAATGTCCACTGAGTTCATTAAGTCCATGACTTAACATTTATCCTAACAGTCTTTCAGGGCAGGTGAGATGGTGTGTGTGGTGTTATCCTATCTATATTAAGGCAGTATTTTTTCCAGCATAGTTTCCCTTGGAACCAAAGTATTAAAAAGGTAAAACAAAATCACAGGAACCACATTAGATTTATTGATCCAGAAATCTTCACATGGATCTGCATACAGAAATGACCATCAATGAACAAATCTCCATCTCTTGTATGTGGGGACTGAGGGACTGTCATCTGAAGTACTGTGCCTCTCACGTTCAAACTTCCAGTGGATGCTCTCTGAGGACGTCAACCTGTTGCACAGCATGGTAAGAGTCAGCTATCACTCAGTACAATTCACAAAGGAACAAATCTGTTTGCATTTTCTTGCAGTGATTCTCAGATCAGATAATTATGACAACTGAGTCCAAGGATGACAAAAGCTTATATTTTGTTCCTTAACAAAGTGCCTGTTATAGGCATGGACACTGTTCTACTTTGAATAAGGAGCACATAACTGTAATGTGATCAAGTCTATGTGTGCCACCTTAAAAATGAAAGCTACTTACAGGTCAGGAAGAAGGACGATTAATATCTTGGGTCTTCCCTCCACCATTAAGTATATAATGGATCCTAGGAAGGATGCTTTCTTTAGTAAAATAAAACTTGTATTTTGCTAAAAACAATCATACTGAAAAATTAAAAAAAAAATCCCACTTGATTCAACTGTATATATATTTAACATATCCTGCCATCTGCACAAAACATTCGGCATTCTTATGAAATACAGAAAAGGTCACAGAAGGCCATTTCAATTAAATTGTAATTCTTGGCAAATTAGAGTTTTCTTTGACTCATATTCAGGTAGATAGAAACCTCAAAGTGGAAAGTATTTTTAAAGTAATTTTTTTTGGAAATTATGTGTATGCAGTGGTATGAAAATGAGCGGTTGGTTGATTTATCTTCACTTTCTGAGTTTTTTGAGATCCATGCCTTCCAATCTAAACACTTAGTCTGCTACATATGAGATGATTTGGGAACAGTAATGAATAGCCTACATAGGCAAAGACTATCCTGAATATTCTCTATTTACTTCTCATAAATTTATCACTGAACAACCTGCATAGAAGAAGAAATTACTATTTTTTTCTTTCCCTGGAATTTGGTTCAAACGTAGCCTCGGGTTTGGCATAGTCACTGAAGATGTCATATATCCTAATTTATAATAGGTAAAAAATTCAGATCTGTTTCTCCTACTCTCAATGGAATTCCATGTTGAGAATATAATTTAATTTTCCCTTTACAACCTTAGAAAAGGCAAAAATGCTGATCTACTAAAAAAGTCTAAGCTCTATGACTTTATTCTATTTTAGTGAAGGTAGTAACATTGTTGCTATCCCATATTTGAAATGAAAAAATTCTAAAAAATTAAAATGCATTAGAGCATGCTGAAAATTGGTTTTCCTCCAAGAATATGATTTTATTCCCAGTAGTTAAAATATAATTATCAAATAAAGCTGGGATTGTTGTTGCACTTGGGAATGATGTTTGCTATATTTTTATTATCTCTGTAATTTTCAAAATGTTAATGTATGCCTACATTTGCAGATCAAGTTTATTATGTTTAAGTTAATTATGTTTCCAGTTCAGATATTTTATTTTTGTTGGATTTTACTGTGATAGTTAATTATTCTATCACTTGATGTGAACTTGTTCCTTAGCACAGAGGGGGGTACATATTTATTCACAGAAACAGACTTTTACATCCTAAATTAGATAATAAAATCTTGCTACATTCTGACAGTATACATTACTACATTTTGCCTTAGTAATATGGCATTATCTCAGTAATATCATGCAAATACCAGAGATAAGAAATGGGGTTATAAAGCAGAAGAAAGAAGGAAAAAACAGCAGGATAGTGTGAAAGAATTTCAGACCCTATATTCTTCAGCAACTGTTTAATAATTGTCTTTTTAAAATTTAAAAATTGTCTGGACGATACAGATTATCACTAACTGCAAATACCAATGTAATAGTTGGCAGTACAGAATAATGCTAATTTTACTATCTTCAGCTTTCACTTTTTTTTTTTTTAAAACTGTTTTAACTCAATCATCCACACAAAAGCTTGTGTTGGGTTAATTTACATGTTGTGCAATTGCTTTCAGTAACAATGGTTAGTGAAGAAATTCTGACTTTGGACTTATTGTCATTACATTTGAGAGATGGAACAGTAAGAATATAAGTGTGGACTTTATGCAGTGACAGGTACACTTAATTTTTAAATAAATTAGTGGTATTGTAAATGAAAAAGATTCTGTGAATCATTATTTTTCAAATGCATTACTGAGCTATAGTTAGTACATGGATAGGACACATTTATATATTACTTAAATTTTATGTCATGGCATAATTGTCACACAAAAGTAACTTTAATTATGCCATTAAGAACTCAGATAAAAAATTAGTGTGGAGTCCTAGTTAAGAATAAATAAATAAATAAAATGGGCATTACCCAGTTTTTACAAACTGCATACCAACCATTCTCTGGTTTTAGTCCATCAGTCTGCCCAGTCTTTCCAGAAGAGTCATATAAGCTGACTCCTATGAATATCTTCTGCTCCCAAATCTCTAAACTCTCTAATACAGTTTTCAGGGATCAGAACCACTCCCCTCACTGCATGAACTAATATGTAAAGAGGATGATGAGGGGACTGGCTAAGTATGGAAGCAAAGGATTATGTATGGATATGAACACTGGCAGTAATATGCCAGAAAATCCCCCAACATCCTTTGAAACGTTTTCATTTTTGTTCAGCCTCTATTCACTCCTGCAAATCTATGTTTGTTGAATAGATAATGGAGCAACGGAAAATGGCTCCATGGCAGGTAAGAGAGGGTAAAGGCACTGGAGAGATGGCAGAGACACAAAGGCTTTTTGGAAGCAACTCACTAGAGTCCTACAAAATAAAATAACTTGGTTCTCTGTCAGTTCACAAGTTCTGTTGCCTAACTTTCACGTTTATCTTATTTTCAAGTATTATTCTGGAATAAATTATCCAGTTTGCTTTGATACAAACCCCAGGTGAAGTTATAAAGATTGCTTGTTCAGATACCCCTCCTCTTCAGCAATAAGAAGGAAGCTGTACCAGTTTTCTGCCTCTCTGTGATGAATCTACATGATTCCCTATACAAACTCAGCAAGACTTGCATCTCAAATCTCTCTCTGTGTAGGGGTATCTGCTGTCATCCACATCCCAAGAAACACATAGTTCCAGTATGTGCTACAAAATATGTCTCTGGGAGCTGAGGTTTAGTCATTCTGCACAATTCATAGAAGAAGTAGATCTATGACTTATGCCTGACTGCATTTTGCAATAAGAACTAAACAGAACTGGTGGAAACTCTTTCAGAAGTGAGCTGGAGGTGTTGCAACTCAAAGCTGATGACAGATACACCCCTCTAAGAAGACTGGGACAAGATCAATCTTATCACTGTGGGAGGGTAATACCTAACTATCCATCAGGAGGACTCTCTGGACTGAACAGAAATGTTTGTATCTGTAATAAACCAGCATGTGCCGGTTATCAGTTCCTTTCATCTCAATTATTTTTGCTCAAGATCCATTGCTGTAGTTCTTTACACAGAAAAGGAAATAAGTATTTGGTGAAAGTAACACAAGTGGCAGTGCAAAAATCATAATTTTTAATCCTGAAAACTGCTCTTGTTTTCTCAAGCATTGTTTAATTTACATATCAAAAAGTGCTTTTGAAAGATAAGATATATTCTAAGAGAAAAAAAATGTAACTTCTGTGAGATTGTAAAAATAGTATGTCAGCTACTAAGATGTTAACTGACAGGTAAAAACACGTTTAATCAGAACTAGGGAGAGATTGCCAGCTCATTCCTATGAATGAATCTATTTTGCAGACATTTTTAATGATTTTTCAAACAGAAAGTAGAAATATATAATATGGGTTTAGCATCCACTTATTAAATTCCATTGCACAAAAAATGTGAGGCTTTCCTATTACATAATTTTCATCATGAGCAGTGTGACATCTATACCTGAGGTCACAAGGTCTATTTTAGACATTTGTTTCACCATAAAATAAATTGTACCTAGTAATTGTCTGTTTCTCTCAATAGATTATAAAGAAAGATTGAATTACCTATTCATGAGTAAAAACAATTATTTTACGTTGAAAGAATCTTACACAGCATATCTGAACCTTCTAATAAAGTACGTCTTAGATACTCAGGAGTCTGTTTCCAACCAGGACTGTATTGTTGCAGACAGGGCTGAGACTCTGAGTTCTCCAAATTACAGGGAGGGGAAGGGAAGGGAAGGGAAGGGAAGGGAAGGGAAGGGAAGGGAAGGGAAGGGAAGGGAGGGGAGGAGATGGGAGGGGAGGGGAGGGGAGGGGAAGAGAAGAGAAGAGAAGAGAAGAGAAGAGAAGAGAAGAGAAGAGAAGAGAAGAGAAGAGAAGAGAAGAGAAGAGAAGAGAAGAGAAGAGAAGAGAAGAGAAGAGAAGAGAAGAGAAGAGAAGAGAAGAGAAGGAAAGGAAAGGAAAGGAAAGGAAAGGAAAGGAAAGGAAAGGAAAGGAAAGGAAAGGAAAGGAAAGGAAAGGAAAGGAAAGGAAAGGAAAGGAAAGGAAAGGAAAGGAAAGGAAAGGAAAGGAAAGGAAAGGAAAGGAAAGGAAAGGAAAGGAAAGGAAAGAAAAGAGAAAAGAAAAGAAAAGAAAAGAAAAGAAAAGAAAAGAAAAGAAAAGAAAAGAAAAGAAAAGAAAAGAAAAGAAAAGAAAAGAAAAGAAAAGAAAAGAAAAGAAAAGAAAAGAAAAGAAAAGAAAAGAAAAGAAAAGAAAAGAAAAGAAAAGAAAAGAAAAGAAAAGAAAAGAAAAGAAAAGAAAAGAGAAAAGAAAAGAGAAAAGAAAAGAAAAGAAAAGAAAAGAAAAGAAAAGAAAAGAAAAGAAAAGAAAAGAAAAGAAAAGAAAAGAAAAGAAAAGAAAAGAAAAGAAAAGAAAAGAAAAGAAAAGAAAAGAAAAGAAAAGAAAAGAAAAGAAAAGAAAAGAAAAGAAAAGAAAAGAAAAGAAAAGAAAAGAAAAGAAAAGAAAAGAAAAGAAAAGAAAAGAAAAGAAAAGAAAAGAGGGGGGGCAGGAAGAAGAAAAAAAATCCCGCCAAGTTAACCATCTTATGGTTAACCGTCTTATGGCTTCCTTGCAGTTCTGAAACAGCAGAGAAAAAAAATAAAGTATATTGACAGTTCCAACTAGGAAATTATCACATGCTCAGAAGTACCTACTTTTTGTTTTTTAAAGTCATTAGGAAAAAATAAAAATAATGTTCATTCACAGTTTCCTCATAAAAATTTATTACGAAAATAATTGTTAGATGTAATAATATTCTTACATTATCTTATCATAAAATGACTTACAAACATATTAAGTCCCTTTAATGGAAGGTAATAAGAAACACTGATAAAGCAATATGCACATTTTCTTAAAATTGTATATGTGCTTGCTATACTTAATGTATGACTTTAAGTTATGAAGTGTACTATAGAGTGCCATATAATTTGATAAATATAAAGAATTATGTACATGAAACTGCACACACAGTATAAGTAATTTCCCTGAGGAGTCTGGTGACATAATAATAAACTTCAAGAACTCAGCTCAAATGATTTGTTAATGTCACCAATAGCCCCAAATGGAATTACAGTTTCTTATGTACACTACAAGTGTATGCAATTTTTATAAATTAAAGTAAAAGAAATCATTATTTCTGATCAACACTACTAGTTTAAAAATAAATGTAAGCTATATTTTCTCCTTGCCATTCCCTCAAACTGCTCCCCTCAAACTGCTCTCCTTTCTCCTTTTCTCCTACAGTCAACATTTGTCACTTTCTCATTCCAGTTTCTTCTGCTTCTTTTCCCTCTATTCTCCATCCATACTTCTCAATCCTCCACAGCATACAATATTTTCAAAGAAATCCACTTATTGCCATGTATTTCCCTGGTGGAGGACATAAATCAATACCAGATTAATGTTATTCAGAGTATTCAGTGAGCTACTAATAAAACTATTGAATACTTACAAAAGAGATACATTTCTTTGCAGAAAGAAACACATTTAAGAATATTTTCTAGGGACCTACCTGGGATAATCCCCACCCAAGAAAAAATAATTTAGTAATTCTCTATGGTATTGCTTCCCTTCTATCAATTATTTCTTATATAAGGTATTGAAAATGAGAATAGCTTTCCCTTTTCTCTACCTCCCAGAATCTGCAGTTTAATGTTTCCTTCCCTAACAGAAAATCTGCCACTACCTTAGAGTTTTAAGAGAATAAGATCAGAATTCACTCTAAACAGGTTATTTTCACTCTCACAATCTGTAATACCAAGAAACACCACACCTAAAAGAATATCCACTCTTTGATTATTTGCTCTATGTTATGGAGTGAATATAGAATCATGGAATCATAGAATCATTAAGGTTGGAAAAGATCTCTAAGATCGTCAAGTACAACCATCAATCAATACCACCATGCCTCCTAAACCATGCCCCAAATTATATATTTCTGGATAATTCTGAAAGATATACTAAGCTGTTTTTGAAATGTAATGCTTGTTTGCTACTGAAATATTATTACTGCCTACAATATTTTATTATTGAAATTTCAACCATCTGTTGAAATCAAAATGTAATGTAGAATATCATCTGTGGCATATATACATTATAGTAACCTTCTAAAAGAATAAAACTGAAACATGAAAAACCCTTATGCACTATACCTAAACTCTTATTGTATGTATCACATAATAAGCATGTATGATGCATAGGTTCTCCTTACAGACCTTTTTCCTTAAATCTTCTAGAACTTACTAAGTCTCAGGTAAAATGTTCTGCTTTTTTAAACAGAAAAGCCAAAATCTATGTTTCATAGAATCATAGAATCATTAAGGTTGAAAAAGACCTCTAGGTTCATCAAGTCCAAATGTCAACCCAACACTACCATGCCTCCTAAACCATGCCCTGAAGTGCCATGTCTACATGTCTTTTGAACACCTCCAGGGATGGTCACTACACCACCTCTCTGGACAGCCTGTTCCAATGCATGACCACTGCTTCAGTGAAGAAACTTTTCCCAATATCCAATATAAACCTCCCCTGATGCAGCTTGAAGCCATTTCCTCTCATTCTATTGCTAGTAACTTGGGAGAGGAGACCAACACCCACCTCACTACAACCTCCTTTAAAGAAGTTGCAGACAGCAATAACGTCTCCCCTCAGCCTCCTCTTCTCCAGGCTAAACAACACCAGTTCCCTCAACTTCTCCTCATAAGACCTGCTCTCCAGACCCTTCACCAGCTCTGTTGCCCACTCTGGACATGCTCCGGCACCTCAATGTCCCTCATGTAGTGAGGGGCCCAAAACTGCACACAGTATTCAAGGTGTGGCCTCACCAGTGCCAAGTACAGGGGCACAATCACTTCCCTACTCCTGCTGACCACACTACTCCTGATAAAGGCAGGATGCTGTTGGCCTTCTTGGCCACCTGGGCACACTTCTGGCTCATGTTCAGCCGGCTGTCAACCAGCACCCCCAGGTCCTTCTCTGCCGGGCAGCTTTCCAGGCACTCTTCCCAAATCCTGTAGCATTGCATGGGGTTGTTGTGACCACAGTGCAGGACCCAGCACTTGGCCTTGTTAAACCTCATACAGTTGACCTCGGCTCATTGATTCAGCCTGTCCGGATCCCCCCGTAGATCCTTCCTAACCTCAAGCAGATCAAAACTCCCACCCAACTTGGTGTCATATGCAAACTTACTGAGGGTTCACTCAATCCCCTCATCAACATAATTGACAAAGATATTAAACAAGACTGGGCACAACACTGAGCCCTGGGGAACCCTGCTCATGACCGGCCACCAACTGGATTTGTCTCCATTCACCACAACTCTCTGGGTTTGGCCATGCAAACAGGTTTTTACCCGGCAAAGAGCACATCCGTCCAAGCCATGAGCCACCAGCTTCTCTAGGAGGAATTTGTGGGAGACAGTGTCAAAGGCTTAGCTAAAGTCCAGGTAGACAACATCCACAGCCTTTCACTCACCCACTAAGTGGGTCACCTTGTCATAGAAGGAGACCAGGTTGGTCAGGCAGGACCTGCCTTTCATGAGGCCATGCGGGATGGGCCTGATCATCTGGTTGTCCTGCACATGCATGGTGAGCTCACTGGAGATGTATCACTCCCTAACTTTCCCTGGCACTGAGGTCAGGCTGACAGCCCTGTAGTTCCGCAGATCCTCCTTCCAGCCCTTTTTGTAGATGAATGTTACATCAGCAAGCCTCCAGTCATCTGGAACCTCCCTTTTTAACCGGGACTGCTGGTAAATGATGGAGAGTGGCAAGCAAATTCAAACGAATACATACTGAGTACCATATGCAGTTCTTCAGCTTTCAACCAAGATGTAGTAGAGCTAGAGACTGTAAAATAACCCACCTGAGAATATCTGTTAGATGGAGTTTCTGACTTATGAAATGATACTAAAATGCCTAGGGCTGATCAGTTTGGGAAGAAGATGACCAAGAGGAGGCAGGACTGAAGTTTAGGGTATCATGAAGAAAGAGGTTAAGATGAGTATAAAGCTATTATTCACCAAACCTTGCAGTGCTAGACCTCTGAAGACATTTGATGGAAGAAGGACAAATAAATTTAAAACACACAGAACAAATTTCTTTTCTTATGGAGCAGGTAGTAGTGAACTTCTGGAACTTTCTTTACCACAGGAATTTTTGGTGCTAGACAACATCATCAGGCTCAGAAAGGGATTAAACAAAGACATGGACAATAGGTTCCTAAACAGAGAGACAGAGGTCTGCCCTCTAATATCCATACTACAACAGCTGTGAATGCTCAGGGGAAGAACTGCAGAAAATGGCCAGATTCATATGCTCTACCTAAGCAGTCTCATCTACTCCAGCCATCATAAACAGAAAGTTAGTGTGGATGGTTTCTTTGTCTGATCCAGGCATAGATGAGCAGGACGTGTTTTACGTTTCTATGTAGTGTCTTGAAGCAATTTTTCTCATTTTTGCCAATATACATGAAAAATTCAAAAGCAACTTAAAATACAACCTTACCATTCCCACTTAAGAAAATGTAGGAAGAAAAACAGAGGCTATGGCTACTATGGAAGAGACTTTTTTTTTTCTTTCAGTTTAGACAGGGAAGATTGGCCAGATCAATAACAAATAGTGGCAGGTAAAGTCCAGCTTAGCTGAAATAGTCCTATACTGGAGAGTATCAGAAAACCATATAATGAAAAGCTCTGACTGAGCTCTGACTAAGAATCTTTATTAGGTGTCAATTGCAAATCTTAAACTGCCTGGGAATGCTACATATTTTCAGTTGTTAGTGAGGTGATTTATCCTGGACAAAAATTATTTCATTCTTTATTTTATTTTCAGAGATCTTTGAACTATTACTTATTTTCAAGACAGTTCAAGATATATCTCTGGAATTAAAACCTAAAGTTGTCATTATTATTGGCCAAAAAAAAGTTTTAAGGTATAGAACATGACATTCTAATGTAGGAAACTCTAACCAAATGTCTGTTAATTCAAGACCAGACCCTTTAAAAGATTTGTGGGTATTATAAGCATTCTTAAAAATCCAGCAGTTTTTTATAGGGTTTTCAACATTATCAAAACTCTATTTAACAAATCACAAAAGAATATGACTGTCTCTGTCTCACACTGAATTAAAAAAAAAGGCCGTCTTAAATTAATATCACAAAGAAAAAAAATGTATGTATGGTTAATTGAAGTATTTAAAAATAAAGGAATACAGATAGATGTTAAAGAAAAAATCAAAAATCACACTGAAAATATTGTCATCTAAGATTGTAAATGAAGATCTAAGCTGAACCTCTTAAAAGAATAGTTTCCAAGAAATCCATTTCAGTCTACACCACAATACTGAAGAAGACTAGTGTAACAAATAAAACACACAGAAAGCGAAAAAAATTGCTTAGTTATTCTAGATAATCAAAATCAGAATTGTTCTGGAAACTGGTTATACGTGCTTTTCTAGTTATAGAAATTACAGAGAATTTACATTTTATATAACCTCCATTATATACTAAAATACACAGTCAAAAATATAATACATTTTAATAAATTGTGCTTGTAAATCTGCCATGACTTTTCAAATATCATGGAGACTGGCTTAGCAGCTACATCAGCCAGTTCCCTCAGGACTCTGAGATGCAACTCATCAGGTCCCATAGACTTGTGTATGTCCAGGTTCTTCAGGTGATCATAATCTGATCTTCCCTTACAGTAGGAGGGGCTTTATCCCCCTGATCTCCATCATGTGGTCCATCAACTCAGGAGGGGTGAGGAGAGAGGTTACCAGTGAAGACTGAGGCAAAAACATTGTTTATTACCTCAGCGTTCTCCTCATCTGTTGATACTGGGCCACCATTCTTGTTCATGAGGGGGGTGCACTTTCTTTGACTGTCCTTTTCTAGTTGATGTACTTGTAGAAGCCTTTCTCATTATTCTTTGCATTCCTTGCCAAATTCAGCTCCAGCCACGCCTTGGACCTCATGACTCCATCCCTACACAACCGGGCAGTTTCCCTGTACCCTTCCTGTGATACCTGTCCCTGCTTCCACTGCCTGTGCAGTTCCCTCTTGCTCTTTAGTTTGACCAGAAAACTAACTATATGACAACATGCTTTTGTTTAACTGCTTTTCAGTCTATTTCTTCAAAATAATACAACCCTAAAATTACAGATAACTGTACAACACCAAACATCAAAGGATGAATCATTTATATGATATAAAAAGATATTTTATTTAAGATATGAAAAGTGTTTCTCATTCAATCTATTATTAGTTTTGAGCAAATTATTGTAAGTGGACTTCATTTTATGTAAATTGATAATATTGTCACCTTTAAGTCTGGTTATTTAAGAAAACAAACAACTGGATTGAAATAAAATATTAAGTACAGAAAAATAACTCTAAAGCTAACATATCTGACAAAATATTGTATGCTACCTAGTGCAGAAGAACTAATAAAATGCTGTGAACTTAAATATTACTTTTTGACAATCAGCTTTTTTTCAAATCATGATAAAACATAGCAAGAAATTGTAGATAATTCAATATTTTTTTTTTTTCGGTTTTGTACTAATGTAATTTACTTGAATGAACACACTTTCAATACTCAACTTTTTTTAAAAAAAGTCTTACAGCAAAAATTAATTTATTAATTTATTAATAAACAGAATCATATTTATTTATGCATTTAGTTGTTATATACTTCTAGATTAAGGTGGAGCAAAGTCCAGGAATGGTGTACATATTTCTTTTTGTGAGAAAATAGTATCTTTTTAACTTTGAAACAGATGTAATTCTTCCAAGTAGCTTCACAGCCCAGTGCAGTCTCACAAAGATTATGTTTTTCTAGTGTTTACCTATTCTGGTCTGCTGGAAACCTTTTTCATGGACTATTGGCACTTAGAAATTTTTACTGTAGCTATGACTAGAAGTGCAGCTAAATGCTTTTTTTTCCGCTTCTCATTCAGTTGCTCAGAATATGAAAAGGCATTTTCCATCTTCTACTTCTGTTTTAAATGTTTTGACTGTAAAATTCACCAGAGAGTATCTTCTTCAATATTCACTTCATCTTCTTGAGTGCTAGTGTTTGCTTTGGGAGCTCTACATTATTGGATTGTATGGTATATCTTCACAGGTATATATCTCCCTATCTCACCAGCATATTTACATCTGAAGAGTCCATGCATGAACTATTCTACCTAAAGGCACATATAACATTCACCCCAACTGTTTTTTTAGGTCTAAATAGAGGAATCTAGTTCAGGGATGCACAGTCCTAAGCACACTCTTTTTTTTTTTTTTTTTGTAATCTGTTATCTGTTTTGACAGCTAGATGAGACCATCCTGAAGAAGAAAAAATGGACCTTCAGAGTATAAAGTTTTGTATTTTTAAGTCAGCACTTGAATAATACCCTGACCAAGGAGAAAGAAGGTCAGATGTAAAGGACTTAGTTTAATCAAGCTACAGTTTTATTAATTAAACTCCTTTGGGAAAGATCTAAAATTATTTTGTAAAATACAGGGCACTATTTCACCTAAAATCATTCCACCTGGGAAAGTGCTGACATCAGTTCCCTTTTCTCTGCTGCTGGTCTCTGGCCGTTCTCCCATTAAACCAGCAAATAAGAAAGGGAGAGATTGCTTCTCTCCCCTTATCCCCCAGTTTTTGATATATAGGTTTAATAATCTCTAAAATCAATGTCCTACCATATTCCATCCTCCAGCGGAACTTCAAATTATGAGATTTTTATTAAATCTGAGTCATTTTGTGTATCTTGCAAAGCAATTCACAGGGCTGCTAAAATGATAAATCTAGGCAGCCCAATCCACTGATGGACAAATTTTATTTTTTATTATAAATGTTTTTATATATAAATTTATATGTACAAATGTTTACGAACACACACAACTATGTAAATTAAACAATAATACAGAGTCCCAACTGACAAGATACTACCATTGACCAATGATACTTCCATTGACCAGATATCTTTGGACTATCAGGAGAGTGGAGGTCATATATTCCAAATCTGAGGATGCAGATATTTTAAGTTCAAGCTATTTGCAATTTGTTCTCAGTTTCCTTGTCTGATTGTCTTATAAGGTTTCCTGTTCCTTATACGAGGCTGGTAACTTCTGTTCATGTCTCTTGAATGACTGGGTGTGAAATACGGCAGTATGTTTGTGCAGTGTTTTTTGTTGGTTTGTTGGTTGATTTACTTTTTTTTTCTTTAATTGAAAAAGAACGTGCTTATTTGGACAAAGTAAGAGTTGATATGTTAATAAAAATAGTATGAACATTAATAATATTGTAATCAAATTTGGTAACATCAAAGAGTAGAATCTTTGTTCATTTAAAATTTTTGGGTTTTTTATTCTTCTGAAAAGAGAAAATCACATGTAATTTGATTATATTTAGTTGCCTGGAAATTCAGTCAGATTTCATTTAAATGCTGTTTTATATATAATTTCTATGGTATTATTCTTCCTGCAGGAATATGTAACATGCATTGAATTTAAAATTTTTTTAAATATAAGTAGTTTCTAAAATTCTTTTGATTCATACATTTGTGCTTATACATTAGAGCCAACAGAAGATTAATCGATGCAATATATTAAGTCATGTCAACTTAGAAACTCCTGACCTACTCAGCATGGATAGGGAAGGTGGAAGAAATCACTATGCCTAAAGCACTTTGAGAAGTGAATCAATCTTCTCAAATCCCAAAGTAGACTAGCACAGTCACTATGTCTAACCAGAAAATTGATACTATGCAAAGATGAAATGAGTGTGTGATTGACAGGAAGGGGTTTATACAGCTTCTCAAATGTCCTCAAGAAGCAAAGGCTAATATGCAGAATATTTTTAAGACTGTTTTTCCCAAATGCTAGCAGGGGAAGGGAAATCCATACAAGCACCAATACCCTCGCTGCCATTCTAAACAGAATCATGATTCCATCCGCTATAGATGCCTCAATGCCAGATAATATTTCATCATGGAGGAGCACTAGCTATTATGTAGTACATGTTCTGATTTGAAAAACCTGCTTTAAGTGCCTGTTTACTGCTGACTTTTGTGAGACTCATCACAGAATGAGTTCTTAAGGAGTAATAGTGAGAGAAGGAAATGTTAACACCACAAACTTTGTAGATAAATATGATCCCGTTTTATAACCATTTGTGCACTTTTCAAATTTTGGATATGAAAACTGAATGTGTAAGTATCAGTTGAGGGTGGCGATAACAGTTATTTGGACATTCAGAGAAAATCCTGGAACCTTATTAATAAATATAGCGTTTTAATGAGAATGACCAGTTAAAATATTTTTTTTATTAACATTTCTTGGGTCAAGGACAGAATGTCAGAGTTATTTTTGTTACTGTCTTTTCTCACTGTTTAGGCCTGAACATCACCATCAAAAACAATTATTTTAGTCTCTGGGCTGTGAAGTATTCTCAGGTAAAATAGTGTGCCTATCTGCCTCTGACATTCCAGGCAAAGAATATATTTCATTTTCCCATGACTAAAGCAAACCCCAATCTTTGTAGTACAGAACAGTTTAGTACCCTATCTGACATTACAATGTGTCCAAGAAACCCAGCATACTTTCTAGCATGAATTCAGAAGTTAAAACTGCATCTTTCTTCAGCAGCGACAGATACTTTGTGCATACTGAGCTGTAGTAATCACATGATATTTGAATAGTTAGTATACGGAACCATTTATCTCATTGCAGCAGAGATAATAATGGGGGCCATACCAAGGAATACTATGATGATTTTCTTCTTGTAAACTGAAAACTTTAAAACCTAAAAATTACATTAATATAGATGGTGTTTGTTAGGTTGGTATTACATTATTAAGAGCCACAGAAACTAAATATTTTCTTCAAGTTGTTTAATGAGTCAGGACAGAATTTAAGCACATGTTGTCCTAGACTGGAGCCACTTTGCTTTTCTCTATAATGACTGGAAGATGGCAAGCAGTTCCACTGAAAGTGGCTGATATGCATTGTAAAATTTTTGGTAGAAGCTTAAATGAATTTTTCTCTCTGGATAAATTTACCATGGTTATTAATTATCAGTCTTTTACATACAGTACTTATAGCTGTGAGATCTGAGGATATTTGCAAGACCTTGTGTCCTGGTTTTGTCTGGGATAGAGTTAACTTTCTTCATTGCATCGGCCTGTGTTTTGGATTTGTGCTGAAAACAGTACTGATAATGTGGAGGTGTTTTAGTTTTTGCTAAGTAGTGTTTACACTAGTCAAGGACTTTTCCAGCATCCCACCCTCTGCCAGGCACACAAGAAACTGGAAGGGGACACAGCCGGGACAGCTGACCCAAACTGACCAATGGGATATTCCATACCATATGACGTCATACTCAGTATATAAAGCTGGGAGAAGAAGAAGGAAGTGGGGGATGTTTGGAGTGATGGCGTTTGTCTTCCCAAGTAACCGTTACATGTGACGGAGCCCTGCTTTCCTGGAGATGGCTGAACACCTGCCTGCCCATGGGAAGGAGTGAGTGAATTCCTTGTTTTGCTTTGCTTGTGTGCACAGCTTTTGCTTTACCTGTTAAACTGTTTTTATCTCAACCCACGAATTTTCTCACATTTACTCTTCCGATTCTCTCCCCCTTCCCACAGGGGTGGGGGGAGTGAGCAAGTGGCTGCGTGGTGCTTAGTTGCTGACTGGGGCTAAACCACAACACCTTGTCTGTAAGTAAAAGCAGTATCTTATATAAAGCCTAATAGTATGGCTAGAAAGTAGCAGCTAAGACTTCAGGAAGGCAAGATATTCTTCAGGACTATGTAAATATGTAAAGTTCCTAAGGCCTACAAAAATATATTCGCCTTTATGTACAAACTTTCTTCTGAATACTCTAACTGGCTTCAGTTTTAAACTTTATGATCAGTTTTGCAGAATCCAGTAACACCTATTGCACCTCTTGAACTATTTAATGTCCCATACAGACTGTGCTTTTACTTATTTCTAATAACAGAATGTATTCTGCACAATCTTGTTACTACTGGTTGCTGCGTCATATTAGCTAGGATTCTTCACTGCATATATGAAGTATCACTCAATTTCATGATAAGGAATACAGCTTTCTGGTTTTTGTTTTTCTTTTGCTGTTGTTGTTGGTTTTTTTTGTTTTACCTTTGTTTTCAATTTGCTAATAATTGTGATTAGGTCCAAAATCTCACCTGATCTACCATTTAAAAATGAAATGTTGTGGATTTCTGTCCTTGAAAGAAGGATTTACAATGCATATACAGTTCTAAACATCTGCATTTTAAAATAACTAAAACAGTTTACCAAGTTATATTATTATTTAGATATTTTTAAAGTAATTGTAAACATAAGACTACTGAGATGCTTGAGTTTTCCTTTTGTTTATTTATTTTGGCTTGTTCGGGTTTATTCCTTTTTCTTCTCTGTCTGTTTGACCACTTTGGAATTCTCAGCGCAATATTATACAGACACATTTGAACTCAGTGGCTCTTTCTGAAACTCCTACAGACAAATTCAGACCTGAATGCAACTCTCTGGGCATGGGATGCATAACTTAGCAATCAGATTTTGTATTTGCTACAGCATGACCTTCACATCTGTGTGCATAGATTTTGTTCTATTTTGCACATATTTTAATACCTAACAGTAGATACTTGTATTAATTTAATACTGAAATCTATGTAACCATCTCTGTTTTTATTTTTATGCATATAAAAGATTATTTACTATAAGTATTTTTATGTTCAATAATCAAAATCATAGATATTTTTCTAACATACATGAGATTTTGTATGAGTGTTTATTGTCAGTTAGTATTGACCAGAGTTGTCCTTACCTTACATGGGTATATTTTCATGGGTTTTCTTTTCAAGTACAGTAGTATGTGCAGTTTAAACATTTTTGTGTGGATTGTTTTATTTTTTATTTTTTATTTTTTATTCTTATTTTCCTCTTTTCACCTGAAAGAATCTCCACCAGATACAATTGATTTTAGGATGACAAAGTGCAACTTGTAATATATCTTACTTAAATTAAACTTAAACCCAAGATTCACAAGAAGTAAGTGAGGATAGAACAGAGACTAAAGTCTTAATCTACAAAGCAGAGATCTGACTCACTTGACATGCAGTATCCTACTTGGATGTCAACAGATGGTTTCAAACTGTAGAAAAGGTTGAATTTCTTTGACATTTGAAGCACAGTGGTCTCTAACATCTGCTATCCCCTGATGTGTGCTTGACAGCTCATTTCAGCAAGGGATGCACACCATCGTATAGGCCTTTTTTTCCACTTGTACAGCTGGGAATAACCTGGTCCACAAAGCATAATACCTTTTAAAGTCTTTGGATACACCATCATATTTTCTAGACTTTTTCAATTGTTTCAGCAGCTTTTGACATTTATAATTAGAGGTCTAATCTGCCATAGAAAAAAAAATATTTGTATCCGATATAGCATGTTCTTTTCCATTGTTTGAAAATAGTTGAACTAAATGCTGATATTCTTATATAAATCTCAATCATTTACAGTCAATTTGCTTTAGCAGTAATACTGATAAAAGTAAATAATTCTGACAGAAAATATTTTTAATATACCTTGTATTGAGCTATGTTTTTAATTCTATCCTATCATTGCTTTTAATTTCTTTCTTTTCTTCTTTTCATAAAATAAAACTGAGATTCCAAGTGAAAGGGGATACATAGAAGTGT
This sequence comes from Phalacrocorax aristotelis, assembly GCF_949628215.1. Classification (NCBI taxonomy): domain Eukaryota; kingdom Metazoa; phylum Chordata; class Aves; order Suliformes; family Phalacrocoracidae; genus Phalacrocorax; species Phalacrocorax aristotelis. Next base: position 39,793,824 of record NC_134276.1, read on the forward strand.
TCGATATCGTGTCAAAGTAGCAAATAAAACTTGTTAAAATATGTATTTCAAATGTGAACATTTCTTTTTAAGTGTAAGGAAAAACCAATGAAATTACTTAAGATATCTTTAATAAGATTGTGGTAGATTGAATTAATTATTTTGCTCCCTTCTTCCTTTTCCTTGCCAAAATAAAAGGTCTCTTTCCCCAGGGGGAGTTGGGTCACTGAGTTGAGATAAATGGCAGAACAGTACTATGTATTCATGAATTTCTGCAAGAAATATATCCCAATTGTGAGACCTCCAATTTCTTTGTTAAATGAAGAGAGCCTTCCTCCATGTAGGGTGTTACTTGGTGGTTGCCTTCAGCTGATATGACTGCTCTGCCATCTCCTGTCATGTCCACTTACTGAATGAACTGAAAATTCTCCATGGTGGATGGAAAGTGATGGTTTTTATTTCACTTTTTTTCCATCCAAAAAAGAATAAAGGAAGTTGGAAAAGTGAAGATTAGCAGATGTTAATTTTCACTACTACCCTGACGTGCAGTATCACCAAATTCCTTTCATCAGCTTCCTTGTTCTGAAGAATAATTGTTATTCAGATTGACTAAATTAACAGATTTTAATGACCACTTTTATTTATAATTCTCAGTGTTCCTCCTCTAAAATGGTAGGTGACTTTTTACAGAAGAAGCTGAACAGACACAGCTGACATAGGAACCCTACCAGGTGGAGAAAAATTTCTCAATTTTTTAGATATAAATGTCTTCCTTACAAAAGCATCAAGCCTTTAAAAATAATTCCAGAGTCTCTTTGTTCGACTCAAATCAACACATAGCACACTAAACTTATTTACAGTGCACAAGGGGGATTCCTGAACTGGGGGAACCTCAGGAAGAGCTGAGAGAACTGCCAGGAGCCTGCAGCTCACTCAACAGTGGCTGAGGAGACCTGGGTATGGCCAGGAATAAAGGCTGCCAAGACCCCACATGTATGAAAGAAGCCCCTGGGGAGTGCTAGTGACGAGAGCTGGCAAACAGGGCATGACGTGTCAGCAAGGGCATGGTGGGACAGTTTGCATGGCAGTTCACACGAAGGGCATGCAGGAAGGGCACTGAAGCTCTGCAGGCTCTGCCAGGGGGAAATGGTATCCACCCAGCAGAAAGCCATGGCCTCTCTGAGCTCTGAACCCACCACGACTGATGCAGCTTCTCAGACAGAGCTCTGGCGGGAACACGCTGCCGCCCAGGTGTCAGGCTGCAGGGTGTGCCCTACTCTTACGGCAGTACCGGACAGCAGCAGTGAGCACACCTGTGGGACCTGCGCCCAGGTAGGGGAACTCCGATTAGTGACAGAGCTCCGGGAGGAGGTGAGTAGGTTGAGGAGTATCAGGGAGTGCAGGAGAGAGAGAGAGAGATGTTACTGGAATCGTACCACCCTACCTGCCCATAGACAGGCCTGTCAGGCAGGCAGGATGCATGATAGGCGAGGATTGCCGGTCTGCCCTCTGCCTGGCTGAACATGGTGATTTAAGGGATAGAGGTCAATGGTGACAATGTCCTGCCCAGCGCAGCAATCACATCTCCTCTGTGACTACCTCACCTTCCCAGGTGCCCTTCCATAATAGGTATGAAGCTCTGCAAGTGGAATCAAACAATAAAGAGGACAATATTTCATCTAGCTTGGAGGTGTCGCTGATGGTAATTTGGCTTAAGCCTTGCATCAAAGCTGCTTCTATAAAGAAAAAAAGATGGGTTATTGTCATAGGAGCCTCCCTTGTGAAGGGAATAGAAGGCCCATATGCAGTCCAGACCCACTTCTTAGGGAAGTCTGCCTCCCTGGGGCCCAGGTTAGAATAGAAGTCATAGAATCATTAAGTTTCGAAAAGACCTCTAGGATCATCAGGACACTACTATGTCTCCTAAACCACGCCCTGACGTGCCATGTCTTTTGAACACCTCCAGGGATGATCACTACACCACCTCTCTGGGCAGCCTGTTCCAATGCCTGACCACTGCTACAGTAAAGAAACTTTTCCCAATATCCAATCTAAACCTCCCCTGATGCAGCTTGAAGCCATTTCCTCTCATTCTATCACTGGTTACTTGGCAGAAGAGACCAACATCCACCTTAATACAACCTCCTTTCAGGTAATTGCAGAGAGTGATAAGATCTCCACTCAGCCTCCGCCTAAGGATAAAGATGTGAAAAGAACTCTAAGGTTAAAGATGTGAAGAGAAAACTTCTTACCCTGCTACAGCACTCAGATTATTATCCATTATTGATTTTTCAGGTAGGCAACAATGAAGTTGCAACAAAAAGTCTGAGGGCATTCAACAGAGACTTCAGGGCCTTGCAACAACTGGTTAAGGGATCAGGAGCACACATTACTTTCTCCTTTATCCTTCCAGTTGCAGGGAATGATGAGGGAAGAAACAGGAAGACCAGCAGATCAATACCTGGCTCTGAACCTGGTGACACTAGCAGAATTTAGGTTTTTTTGATCATGGGTCAGTTTACATGACAACAGGTCTCCTGGGTACATCTATCTCAAAGGAAGAAAAGGTTCTTTGCACAGGATGTACCAGGGCTCATTGAAAGAGCTTTAAACTATATTTGAAGGGGGAAAGGAATAAAACCAGGTTCTCTGGAGATAAGCCTGTGGGCAGCATTCCAAAGTTTGAGGGATGGTGTGGTAGTGTGGTCCTTTGGTCTGCCGTCTCAGTGGAGGTAGAGGATGGAGATCTATGTGGCAGCAAAGACACAAGGGTTACTGATGTGTAAGAATCTTTTGGGTAAGAATCGAGAGGAGGACAACAAGACAAATATCATGGTGGGAGTCTCTTATAGGCCACCCAACCAGGATGAACAGGCAGACAAAATATTCTATAAGCAGCTGCAAGAAGTCTCACACTAGCTAGCCTTTGTTCTCATGGAGAAATTTAACTTACCACGAGTCTGCTGGAAATAAAATAGAGCAGAGAGAACACAGTCTAGGAGGTTCCTGAAGTGTGTGGAGGATAACTTTCTAACACAGCTGGTGAGTGAGCCAACTGGGGAAGACACTCAACTGCACCTGCTGTTTGCAAACAGAGGACTTGTCGGTGATATGATAGTTGGAGTCTGTCTTGGGCATAATGATCATAAATGAGAAAGTTTTGAATCTTGCTGAAATCAGGAGGGGGGGTCAGCAGAACTGCTACCTTGGACTTCCAGGGGACAGAATTTGACCTATTTAGGAGACTGACAGGGTCCCCTGGGAGGCAGACCTGAATGAAAAAGGAGTCCAGGAAGGCTGGACATTCTTAAAGAATCAAATCATAGGTTAATAGAATCATTAAGGTTGGAAAAGACCTCTAGGTTCATCAAGTCCAAATGTCAACCCAACACTACCATGCCTCCTAAACCATGCCCTGAAGTGCCATGTCTACATGTCTTTTGAACACCTCCAGGGATGGTCACTACACCACCTCTCTGGACAGCCTGTTCCAATGCCTGACCACTGCTTCAGTGAAGAAACTTTTCCCAATATCCAATCTAAACCTCCCCTGATGCAGCTTGAAGTCATTTCCTCTCATTCTATTGCTAGTAACTTGGGAGAGGAGACCAACACCCACCTCACTACAACCTCCTTTAAAGAAGTTGCAGACAGCAATAACGTCTCCCCTCAGCCTCCTCTTCTCCAGGCTAAACAACACCAGTTCCCTCAACTTCTCCTCATAAGACCTGCTCTCCAGACCCTTCACCAGCTCTGTTGCCCACTCTGGACATGCTCCGGCACCTCAATGTCCCTCATGTAGTGAGGGGCCCAAAACTGCACACAGTATTCAAGGTGTGGCCTCACCAGTGCCAAGTACAGGGGCACAATCACTTCCCTACTCCTGCTGACCACACTACTCCTGATAAAGGCAGGATGCTGTTGGCCTTCTTGGCCACCTGGGCACACTTCTGGCTCATGTTCAGCTGGCTGTCAACTAGGTCCTTCTCTGCCGGGCAGCTTTCCAGGCACTCTTCCCAAATCCTGTAGCATTGCATGGGGTTGTTGTGACCACAGTGCAGGACCTGGCACTTGGCTGTGTTAATCTTCAGGGGACAGGAGCAGGCCATCCCCATGTATGAAAAGACAAGACAGCAGGGAAGAAGACCAACCCGGCTGAACAGAGAGCTTTGGCTGAAATTTGGGAAAAATTGAGATTTTATGACCTTTGGAAGAAGGGGCAGGCAACTCAGGAGGACTAGAAGCATGTCATGAAGTTATGGAGCAAGAAAATTAGAAGGGCCAAAGCCCAACTAGAACTTAATCTGGCTACTGTCATAAAAGACAAAAAAAAAAGTGTTTCTAGAAATCCTTTAGCAACAAAAGGAGGGCTACAGAGTATCTCTCTCTTTTATTGGATGCAGGTGGAATGAAATGTAGTGACAAAGGCTGAGGAAAAGATTGAGGTCCTTAATGCCTTCTTTGTCTCAGTCCATAATGGTAAGTCTAGTTGTCTTCTGGGCACCCACCCCCTGAGCTGGAAGACAGGAATGGGGAACAGAATGAAGCTCCCATATTGCAAGGGGAAATGGTTAGCCATCTGTTACATCTCTTAGACACACAGAAGTCTACGGGGCTGAATGGATGCACCTAAGGGTAGCGAGGCAGCTGGCGGAAGTGCTCACCAAAAAGCTTTGCACCATTTATCAGTTATCTCCCCAAGTTGCTCTTGGGGAGATTCCAACTGGACGCGAGAGGAAAATTTTTCACAGTGAGGGCAGTCAACCGTTGGAATAATCTCCCCAGGGAAGGGGTTGACTCGGCCATGTTGTACACCTTCAAGAGTCATCTGGACAGGGTGCTGGGCCATCTTGTCTAGACTGTGCTCTTCCTAGAAAGGTTGGACTAGATGATCCCTGAGGTCCCTTCCAACCTGAGATTCTGTGATTCTGTGATCAGCAGTGCTGGCTAATCAGGGAGGTCCCAGCTGACTCAAAGTTAGCAAACATGACGCCCATGTACAAGAAGGGCCACGAGGAGGATCTAGGAAACTACAGGCCTGTCAGTCTGACCTTGGTGATGGCAGGATGATGTAGTAGATCATCCTGAGTGCATTCACACAGAACATACAGGACAACCAGGAGATCAGGCCCAGTCAGCAAGGGTTTAGGAAAGGCAGGTCCTGCTGGACTAACCTCATCTCCTTCTGTGACAAGGTGACCTGCTTAGTAGATGAAGGAAAGTCTGTGGATGTTGTCTACCTTGACTTTAGTAAAGTCTTTGACACCATTTCCCACAGCATTCTCCTGGAGAAACTGGCTGCTTATAGATTGGACAGGTATACTCTTTGCTGGGTTAAATAGTATCTGGATTTGTGGTGACAGGAGTTCAATATAGTTGGCAGCCTGTCACAAGTGGTGCTCCCCAGGGCTTAGTAGTGGGGCCAGTTCTGTTTATCTTTATCAGTGATCTGGATGAGGGAATTGAGTAAATCCTCGGTAAGTTTCCCATCAAGATGGGTGGGAGTGTTGATCTGCTTGAGGGTAGAAAGGATCTACAGAGGGATCTGGACAAGCTGAATCGATGTGCTGGGGCCAATTGTATGAGATTCAACAAGGACAAGTGCTGGGTCCTACACTGTGGTCACAACAACCCCATGCAATGCTACAAGCTTGGGGAAGAGTGGCTGGAAAGCTGCCCAGCAGAGAAGGACCTGGAGGCATTGGTTGACAGCCAGCTGAGCATGAGCCAGCAGTGTGCTCAGGTGGCCAAGAAGGCCAACAGCATCCTGCCTTGTATCAGGAATAGAGCGGCCAGCAGGAGTAGGGAAGTGATTGTGCCTCTGGACTGGGCACTAGTGAGGCCACACCTTGAATACTGTGTTCAGTTTTGGGCCCCTCACTACAAGAGGGACATTGAATTGCTGGAGCATGTGCAAAGAAAGGAGGTTTTATCAAGGTGGATGTTGGTCTATTGTCTGAAGTAACTAGTGATAGGGCAAGAGGAAATGGCCTCGACCTGCATTAGGGGAGGTTTAGGTTGTGTATTAGGAAAAATATCTTCACTGAAAGTGTTGTCAAGCATTGGAACAGGCTGCCCAGGGAAGTGGTTGAGTCAGCAGTCCTGAAGGTATTTAAGTCATGTAGACACTCTGCTTGGTGACGTGGTTTAGTGGTGGACTTGGCAGTGTCAGGTTTACGCTTGTACTCTATGATCTTAAAGGTTTTTTCAATCTATACAATTCTGTGATACTGTTCTATGATTCTACTTCAAGGCAAATGAATTGAAGAATTTTCATAAGAAATTGGCCATGGCAGAAGACATGTCCCGTATAGGTCTTTTGTCATATCTCTCAGTCCTATGTCATTTGTCTTAGTCACCCTGGGTCATTTCAGAAGGCACTAACTAAGGATAACTAAATTAAGCCAAAAGTACAGTCAATGGAGCTTAAAAGCTGATGAATCTTACGGACAAGTGACTAAATTCAATGGACACCTATTAAATTCAGGATTACCTAGTAACGCAAGGTGTATGAGCCACCTTCTACCCTTAACGATTATGTGATTTTTGAGAACATGGTGATAACTGCTGTATTTAGATTATATTGTGCCCTGAAATGTACGACCTTACAGCTCTCTGAATTCTGATGGTGCTATAGTTCCCCAGGTCTGTTTGATTTATTAGTAGAGGCATAGCTCAAAGAGCCTGTATGTTCAATCAGTCTGTAGAATTCTGTGGCACTGAATGTGTACAGAATAACTTTACATCATGTATGCAATTGATGAAGCCTGTTTGGTGTCTGCTGCCTGCTGATGGTGGACACCCATTCAATGCCAAGAGCTGGGGCTTTGGTAGTGCAGGCCCATGCATTAAGACAAAACTGCTACTCATGCTGACTGACATGCATCATTTTTTTAGTGCGTGTTTTTTAAAAATAAAATTTCATCTCTGCAGCCAGTCTTTTTCATAATATAAACATTTAGTTTTTCCTGTATGGGAGAAAAAGATGTCACTCAAACACTCTCAGCTGTAACCCTTGACTTTCTACTGTCTGCCATTGAACACATTGAATAGATATCTAGTGTCTATGCAGATACTTTAGCAAATATAATATCTCAGCTTTTACATTCCCTCAGAGAGACTTTTACAAATAAATGCAAGACTTTTACTTTGTCATACCAGGCTTGCTTATGTTTATTATTATCACATATAATCTTCAGGCATGAAATAAATGAGTTGTGCTGTCTTTGAGCTCATTGTATCCATGTCAGAGTTTCTACCCTCAGGCTTCAAATCTTAGGTTATGCAGTTTTTTACATGGATGAATAAAGTTCATGAACTGATTCACTGTGTATTCCTTGATTTCCAAATCATTGCTTTTCTATAAACTATGTTTTTAATGTTCAGGGTTTTAAAATGTGAATGTCACAAAACTGTAAGTAAAATATTGAGTCCATTTTATTAACTCCTTATTTTTTCAGGTCAATACTGTACCAAAAATATCTTTAGATAAGAGTTTTAAAAGAGGAAATAGCTTTCGTTTTCATTAAATATTAAAATATCGGTGAGTCAGGTCTTTTTATTTTGTATTAAGTATTTGAAATTTTTTGATAATGAGCTACAAATTGACAAATCGACAAATCATTAACCAGAAGATTAACTTAAAGCATGTAAAAAAATCCCCAAATTGATATTAAAGCACCTAGACCCTTAAGTGGCAAACAAAACCAGTGTAGTTTGGAAACCGACAGCTCTTGTTTGTGTGCTGTTCTGTTTCTACTGAAGGCCAGTGTACATACATAGGTGAAATAGCCATATGTGATTCTATTGTTCACGCCTCACTTATCTCTTATGTTAAATCACCTTAAGTGATTAGGAGTATTCAGGGAATAAATATTTCCCCTGCAAACTCCCCGCAAATTTCTAATCTCTCTTTACTAAAGAACTTTCTTACTGCACACATGTATTCTAGTCTTCTGAGAGTCTATGGGGCTGGATTTTGCCCCTAGTATATTCCTTTCCACAACAGTCTTAGACTGCTAGAATGCTCCTATATTGTAATAGGAACATTGTCAATTCGTAGTAAATGTCACTACATTAAAATAACGCGTTGTCTGACTCACGTAATTTATTGAAGAGACAGGAACTTTTAACATTTCTAAATGTGAATAAAAAATGCCATCGCCATTGGCATTAGGGATATAACACAATGAATCACATCACACATCTGGTAGATACATTCAGAATTGTTTGAAATTGCCAAATGGTTTTGATCACGGACGTTAACTGTGGTTTCCTGTGACAAGATTTTAGACAATTTAATCTTGTATGTCTTGCCATTATCTCTTAGTACCTAACTCTTGAATTTGAGAGTGAAATGAAGGAAGTTCTTCTAATGCATGTTTCTAATATGACAGGATGTACCTTCTCTGACATACTCATCTCTATATCCAAGTACATTTCCCAGAAATGGCGGCTAGGTTTAATCCATCAAACTCTTATTTGAAGTATTTGATGATTGAAAACAAGTTTCCAGTTTGCTCTTGTCCTTTTTAACTTAACAATAAAAGTAGCTTTTTTTTTTTTTAACTGTATTACACTTGATTTTCAGAAAACCTTGTAGGTTTTCCTGAGATTTTGTGAATCAAAAAATTCAAATATTACCTTCTTCCTTCAAAGATTAAGGATAATGTGGAAATGATACCACCTCTCTATCAACATAGAATCATATCTTAGAGTATGAACAGAAAAATTACCCTTAAGACTTTTTTTTCTTTTTATATTTCTTTAAAAGAAAGGATTAAAATTAAGGTCCATTAAACCAGCCTATTGTATATCGATTGCAGTCAAAACTACCCTCTATCTTTGGTAAGTAAATGGTTGAGAGAAGACCTGAGTTCAAAGGTATGCACAGAACTAGTAAAACCAGCAGAACAATTAATCTGCTTGTAGGTTAGGTGTTTAGAAAATGCCTACCTATGTTGCACCTTTGTTAGTAGATGACTAACGGAGGTCTACTAGCCTATGCAGTCTAAGATTAGATAAAGTTTAACTATCTGAATTTGGTTGATTTGATCTTGTCTTACACATTTAAATGTACTGACTGATAACTATAGTTTGCTCATGATGTTAGATATGAGGGAAGAAACAGAATGTCTGAGATAACTAATGTTCTGTACAAAACACAATTCTAAATCAAAAGCAACAACCTGAACAGCACTGAAGTTCCATTACTAAAGCAAGCAAATATCACAGACAAAGCAGACAAAACTGAGCATACTGCTGACAGGCTGTGGCCAGTGACACATTCTGTATATAATAAATTGCTCTTTCCAGTTTTATTATTTACAGACTTCAGGAAATAAACCAGACAAGACAGAATAAAACTTAAGAATCCAAAATGCTAAAATTGGCTGGAACTCCTATTTGAAAGATATGCCACTGCCATCCTCCATCGTTGAAATATATTCCTGTTTCTTATTCACTTCCCATACCCTGAACAGTAGTCAGCGAAACTAAGTACAAAAACTAATGACACTACAGCCATAGCTGTAGCAGTATGTCTGAGAGCTTCCACTGGCTTTTGAGCTACTCTTTAGATACAGCTTGGCTGCAGGAGTGGAAGAGAAGAGAGTTTTATAAACAAATTACTTTAGTACTGCCAAAATGGAGCACATAGTCTAGTCTGTGGATGAAGAGTTTGGTCAGTCACTGGTCTTTTGATTACCTCCATGAGAGGGAGGGTAATGCTTAGAACCACCATATCAGAAAACCAGCACATCAGTATTGTAATAAAATTCCAGATGTCTTTCTAAGTAGAAAAATTACAAATCACAATAGTTACATGAATTAGTTTTAAAATATGAATATAATTAAATAGTGAATATTTATAACATCTAAAATATGGTTTAGAGCTATTTTCCTGTAGTCTACTTAAGTAGCTCTAATCTATTCTATCTCTTCAGGATGATTTTTTAAATGAATAATAAATCTTTCTAAACTCTTTTTTTTCTTTGAATCCATGACAAAAGTGAGTTAAAAAAAAACCCTACAAACATAGCACAACAAAAATTACATTAGCTGAATCTATAATTTCCCTACAGAATTAATTCCATGTAGGCTTTAAGGTACACTTTTGACCAAGTTGCAAAATTAATTAATTTGCAAGAGTTTAAGTTTGCCTGTCGAAAGTCATTCTACTTCAACCTCTGTTATCTTTTTCTTACTTTTCTTTATTATGATTTCTTTTTCTTACTGGGAAATTTTGAATGAGTGGTACAAGCTAGACAAGTGAAAATGACAGGCATATAACATGATTTAATATCTACCGGATGATGCTCCTGCATTTGGAAATCTAAAATGAGATTGCATTTGGTAAGGTTTGCGGATGCAAGATGAGGCTATTAAAACAATTTTTTTTCCTGAAGTGTAATTTTCAAACATTTCTATTTTTTCATTTTTTAAAAAGACTCATTTTTGTTCTTATGGCATGATTACCTAGAAGTGAATTTATGACAAATGTAAACATGGTGAATTCGGGGAACAAAAGAAGGTCTCATCCTGAAAACCCTCATCTTTAAATCTTACAAGCCCCTTACTAATATATTCATATTATTTAAGTTATGTAAAACCAAATGCAAATACTCCACTAAGTATGGTCAAAAGTGTGTTTGTGTTTCAGAAGTCTGCAGCGATAGTGCAAGCACTTCCTTCTTCCGTCCCCTACTTCCTCCGCTGAAATGATCTTGCAGGGAGAATGAGACTTTGAGGAAATTACTCCATGGAAGTTTTGGCCATGCAAAGAAACACTTCCAAGAGAGGATAGTTCAGGGATATAATACTTCTGTTATAATCATTGATTTTAGTTGCTCTTCATGGAAATTTCTTCCAAACATTTCCAGCAAAGCACAACCTCTAGCCACTTCAGCGGGACTTCATTTCAGCAATGAAAAAATTATTCTACAGGACTTTTTTTTACCTTACTTAGATATTTCTTAAAGTAATAGAGTGAGCTGCTGGATAAAAAAATATGTACAATGAAATGTATTCCCTTCAGTTTATTTTACTATTCTGCTGATGTGCCCTTCAGCACAAGTACTGGTTTCATAATTCACCCTTCACACCTATTCTATGTATCTTTCACCTCAGCTTGGAGGATTTTCATTCGAGTGTTGACCTGACCTGACCCTTTTGAACTTGTATGATCTGACTATCCCAGCATAAGACAAAAACATTTTTGAAACTGTAATAAAGGATTCAGTTTCATTTATGCACTATAGATTTTTGTTTAGCTTCCATTTCATTTTCTCTTCCTTGCTTGAATGCCATATAATGACAGAAATGCAGTCATAAATCTAAAACAGACTATAAAATTCTAGAACATTAGAAGATTATGTATTATGAAAACTTTATGCTGTTTATTTCAGTAGAGAAAGACTAAAGGAAGCAGAACTGTACAATAATTCATACATATTGTATGTTCCATCTGTTAGTTATTTGGTATTGTTTAATTGATGAATGTAAGGGGTTAACTCAAGCAGAAGCTGACAGCACATACAGAAGAAGGGAGACAATGAGTTGATAGCAGCTGTTCCAGAAAATACCTGAGACAACGTAGAAAACTAAATGCTTTGAAGTCTATCCCTGCCCTCCTGCTGAGCTGTCAAACTAGTTTGATCAAGCTCCAGTCACAGGTGCAAACAGAAAGGTTTCTGTTAACTTTTTCAAGGGACACACATCCTAAAGAAGGACTCAAAGCTTAGCTGAAACCAAGCTTTCACTCCTGAGGTCTTCAGTAAGTTTGGGCTGTGTAAGTATTCAGGTAAGACAGATACACAATAAATCTTGTCTTGTATTGGAACTTGGTTTTTAGGTTTTTTTCCCATTTTATATTTAAACAATATTTTTTTGGCAAAGGCTGTTTCAGATCACTGTATTAACCAATTCATTACAGCTCTAAGAAAGCTTGCAGGCCTTAAGTCTATTTAGACCTATTCATTAATCACATAAAGCTCAATAAAAGGATTAGGTCAAAGATAACGTGCAGTTCTGCCCTGCAGCTCTTGACGCAGGTAGAGGTCAAATATACAGCTGGATCTGATATTATGATACAGATGACCTACATGTGTATACATGATACAGGGAGTTCTGTCAGTAAACTGAAGAATATTGTTATAGCTAGTGTGTTAAGTGAGAACAGACATACTTGTAAAACAATTACAGATTCAATGTAAAAAAATGTGAAGCACTAAGGAAGACCTATTATTAAAACTTTGTACCATGTAAAAACATATTATAAAGATGATTGCTTGCTTAGCAGCATTTGCTGTTTAGTAGTGTAATACTGAGCTTGCAAACACTTCATTTGGTGTGTTTTCTTCCCTCATTCAGCCTTGAAAGAGCTACAAGGGCAGAATCCATTTGGTGACAGTGGAATTAACTTAATCAAAAACAGACATCTAAAATAGAAATATTTATGTCTGAAAATAATAATTTCAGATTCCCTTTATAGCTAATAGTGGAAAAAATCCAGTTGTAGATTATGAATCATATTTGTAGGGTATGAATTATTTTTTTCTAATGTACCCATGTGAAGTAGGACAGAAGAATAACATGTTATCACACAAGATATCTTCCAGTTACTGTGGAGCTTAATGACACTTAGAGAAATTATCATGTTGATGTGAGAGGGCTGCAAAGTGTTAAAATCTGTGTAAAAGCCTTAAAAAGCAGCTTAAAGTCCTGAGAGTCTCTATCTGTGAAGGAAAGTTATAAAGCCACCACATGCCAGCTTGGTGTACCCTGAGATATGGGGTCTCTGTCCCAGGTCATAGAATTCACACCATGTGTCTGAGGGCATTGTTCAAGTGCTTCTTGAATATCGCCAGGCTTGGTACCACGACTTCCACCCTGGGCATCCTGTTCCAGTGCTCCACCACCCTCTGGGTGAAGAACCGTCTCCTAATATCCAACCTAAACCTCCCCTGGCACACCTTCCTGCCTTTCCCTCAGGTCCTGTCATTGGTCACCAGAGAGAAGAGATCAGTGCCTGTCTCTCCTCTTCCCTTTGTGAGGAAGCTGTAGATCGCAATGAGGTTTCCCCTTAGTCTCCTCTTCTCCAGGCTGAACAAACCAAGTGACTTAGGCTCCTCCTCATATGGTTTCTCCTCCAAACACTTCACCAACTTTGTGGCCTTCCTCTGGACACTCACTAGTAGCTTTATATCCTTAATATACTGTGGTGCTCAAAACTGCACACAGTACTCAAGGCAAGGCCTCACCAGTGCAGAGTAGAGCAGGAAAATCACCTCCCTCAACCAGCTGCAATGCAGGGCTTGATGCACCCCAGGACACGGTTGGCTGTCTTGGTTTCCTGAGCATGTTGTCGAACACATGTTCAGCTTGCTGTCAACCAGAACCCTCAGGTCCCTCTCTGCAGAGCTGCTCTCTAGCATCTCATTCCCCAGTCTGTATGTACATCCATGGTTGCCATGCCCCAGGTGGAAAATCTGGCAGTTGCCCTTCCTAAACTTCATACTGTTGGTGACTGCCCAGCTCTCTAATTTGTCTGGACCTCTCTGCAGGTCCTCGCTGCCCTCAAGACTGTCAACAGCTCCTACCAAGTTTGTGATATCAGCAAACTTAATTACTATTCCTTCAAGTCCTCCATCAAAGTCATTTATGAAGACATTAAGGACTACTGACCCTAAGATGGATCCCTGTGGAACCTCACTAGTGATGGGCCGCAAGCCCAATGTAACCGCATTTACTATAATCCTTTGAGCCCGACCCATCAGCCAGTTGCTCACCCACTGCATTACGTGTTTATCCAGCTGTATGCTGGACATTTTGTCCAGGAGGATACTGTGAGAGACAGTATCAAATGTTTTGCTGAAATCCAAAAAGATTCCATCAACTGGCTTCCCCCATTCAACTAGGTGGGTAGCCTTGTCATAGAAGGAAACTAAGTTTGTTAGGCAGGACTTTCCCCTGGTGAACCCGTGCTGCCTGGAACGAACGACCGTGTTGTCTTTCAGGTGTTTTTCAATAGCTCCCAGAATAATCTTCTCCATAATTCTGCCAGGCACCGAGGTGAGACTGACGTGTCTGTAGTTATTGGGGTCCCCCCTGTTGCCCTTCTGGAAGATTGGGACAACATTTGCCAGCTTCCAGTCAATAGGGACCTCTCCAGATTCCCAAGAGCATTGCAAAATCATTGAGAGAGTTCTCGCTATGATATCAGCCAGCTCTTGGATCATCCAGTACCCTTGGATGAATCCCATCAGGCCCCATCAACTTATAGGGATCCAGCGAGAGCAGCAAGTCCCACACAAGTTCAGGGTTCTCTAGCACAGGGCTCTGGGGGTCCCAAAGCCCATCGTCGGTGTTGAAGACCGTGGCAAAGAAAGCATTAAACATCTCTGCTTTGTCTATGTCCCTGTTTGTGCCATGACTGCTCTCATCAAGCAATGGGCCAATGTTATTTCTGTCCTGCCTTTTGCCATTAATGTATTTTAAAAAGCCCTTCTTATTGTCCCACACAGTACTGGCCAGCTTCAACTCTAACTGAGCTTTGGCTGCACATATTTCCTCCCTGCATTGCCAAAGAGCATCTCTGTAGTCCTCCCATGTCACCTGACCTTGCGTTCACTGGCCATACACTTTCTTTTTTCTCCTTATCTCTGGAATAATATCCTTGGTGAGCCAAGCAGGCTTTCTGCTTCACCTGCTTGGCTTCCTACACTTTGGGTTTCCCTGCTCCTGTGCTTTTTGGAGGTGGTACTTAAAAAATGGCTAGCACTGATAGACCACAGCATCTTCGAAAGTTTTATTCCAGGAAGTCTTACTAAGTAGTTCCCTGAGCAACCTGAATTCTGCTCTCCTCATGTCCAGAGCTGAGGTCTTGCTGACAGTTTTCCTCCTGTCACCATAGATTTTGAACTTGAGCTCTTAATGGTCACTGAGGCCAAGGCAGCCACCAATGGCCACCTCACCCATGAGACCCTCTCTGCTAATAAGCAACAAATAGAGAAGGCACCTTCTCTGGTCGGTTCCCTTATTACCTGTACCAAGTTATCATCCATATGGTTTAGGAATCTTCTCAACCTGTTTGTCCCAGCTGTGTGGTATTCCCAGTTGACATTGACCCATGTCAATGGACATGGCTGCTGTTTCCCCATTTGAAGGTTTGCCCATTAGGGAGGATGAGCGTGTACTGCAGAGAGACACACAGACACACACACGCACAATTTCACACAGAGGAAACTAACACAGCTGGCCACACCTTGTGCCACAGACCGCTGCCTTTAACAACAACCACAGAAACAGTACCAAGACTCACGTAAAACGTAAGTATGGATGGCAAAGTCCTGATCCTCCTTTCTGCCTAATCATGATTGAGGTTCGCCAATGAGACCACTGTTACAGTTTAACACCATCCTGCAACTAAGTACCACACAGCATCTCGCTTACCCTGCCCCTGCCCCAGTGGGATTGGGAGACAATCGGAAAAAAAAAGTAAAATGCATGGGTTGAGATAAAGGCAGTTTAATAGAACAGCAAAGAAAGAGAAAATTAATAATAATAATAATAAAGAAGCATATAAAACAAGTGATACACCTCCTCACCACCTGCTGACTGATGCCCAGCCAGTTTCTGAGCAGTGGTCTACTCCCCAGGCAACTCCCCCCAGTTAATATACTAGGCATGATGTCATATGCTATGGAATGTCCCTTTGGCCAGTTTGAATTTGCTCTCTTGGCTGTGTCCCCTCCTCTACTGGTTTCTTGTGCACCTGGCAGAGCATGGGAAGCTGGAAAAGTCTTTGACTAGTATAAGCACTACTTAGCAACTACTAAAACATCAGTGTGTTATCAATATTATTCTCATAGTAAATCCAAACCACAGCACTATACTGGATACTAGGAAGAAAATTAACTCTATCCCAGCCTAAACCAGGACAAGCACACACCTCTAGGTTCACAAGCACAACCATATTTGTGAATCTATTGAAACCAGCACAGGCCTGCAGCCTGTCTAATAGCCCTGCACAGATTCTGGGCCCTCATACCCAGTGTACAGGTGTCCTCCTACACACTGGCTAGTCCAGCATGTTAACCAGCGAACAGGTGCACACACTCAGGCACTTAACTCACAAGCACCCTAATGCTCACAGATGTCTCAAATATCATACTGGGTTCTCAGTCTGCTTAATATCTATGCCTGGACCCTGGGCACCCTTACCTACTCAGACTTTGAGTCTTACCAGAAACAGGCTTTCCTCCTACTCACCTACTAGTCCAACTTCACATTTGCTACTGAACAACAAAAATACATACACGGGGTTAAAGTCACTAGGTGAAAATATGAGCTCTCATCCCTCCATTTGCTGCACATAAACTTTGCAGCACTCATGGATGGGGTAACTTACACAGGAAGATACTTAAGAAAGGATTTAGTGAGAAGATAAGCTAGATCACAGTGATCAGGTGCAGGGATCAGTCATACAAGCACGCTGACTGGTGCCTGCGTACATGTGACCAACCCCTTATACACTTTCTCCTCCTTATTTTCCCCACACTTGTTCCTCCCTGATATACCTTGATCCCCCCTTTGCCCACCCCTTAATCGCCACTTAATAGATTTTGCACAGTTTCACAAGCTCCTTCTGGCATACCATAAGTGTTGCGACGTCCCACAGGAGCCCCTGAAGTATCCCATAATATTCATGCTAGTCTTCTTTCCCCTTTCTTATCAGTTACAAAGTTCAGGTCAACTCCCTTCAAGGCTATATCTGAATGTTTTCTTAATGGCCCATCAATCAGTGGGTGAAGAGTTCTGGTCTTTGTCATTGTCTCTGTTATCACCTGCTCCTCAGGTTTGTGCATCTGTGTATTTATAATTTTCCTTGGTATTTGTTATTTCTTTTATACTGAATAGTCCTTAAACAGATAATTTAATGAATCAGATGCTCTCACATTCCACGTGCCCTTACACTGCCCAGACTTTTTTTCTAGTGCCAGCTGATGCTTATTCTAGTTCTCTTTACTGGACATTTATTGGAACGTGCTCTGGCTCTCAATTGAAGCATAGGTCTATGGACTTTTTAGGGCTTTTTGTTGTTGTTTTTCAAACAGAAACCAGAGATGGGCAAGAAGTAAGCTCTGCCATAATCTTCTGCAAGCTCATCTCTTTCAGACCACGTACTCTGTTTTGGTTCATTCTTAGATTTAGTGACCACATGTAGTTTAGAATTGGCTGGAAGGTTCACACAATCAGTAGGCAACAGATGCATCAGAAAAGCAGTCTATTGCTGACAAGGGACCAGGAGGTCACTATAAGAGAGGTGTCACCAACATGAAAGCAAACTGCAATTGTGAATGAAAGGAATTAAGTGTTTTTAAAATAAAATTATCTTTTGCTACTACTGTTAAAGTCATAGTACACACTTTTTGGATTTTGCACTCATTTTCTAGTAACTGTAGCCAAATAATCTCTTGACAATTCTTTCTTTTTGCTTGGACTCTTATTTGTTTCTGTTGAACATTGTATTTAAATAATCTCACATGGTTATGTTTGAGTTCATGACAAAAGAATGAGTTTGCTAGTAGGTAACTGGAAGGAATTTGTATGCTGTAGTTTCAAAAGCGTAGCTCATACATTGTCTCATTTGCGGTAACCTGTCTGGACATTAACACTTAGTTCTGGGTTTTTTTCCTGGTTGTTCTTCATTCAGCTTATTAGTAACCCTGTATTTTTCAGGCAAAAATTGATTCATTTCTAAAGGCCTACTTGATGAGAACTTTGCCTTTGGACTAAATCAATATAAATACTAGACTGAATGACAGTCTGTTGTGGTTTAGCCCCAGTCAGCAACAAAGAACCACACAGCCACTCGCTTACTCCCCCCATCCCAGTGGGATGGGGAAGAGAATCGAAAGAGCAAAAGTAAGAAAAATCATGGACTGAGATAAGAACAGTTTAATAATTAAAATAAAATAGTAATAGTAATAATGGTAATGATAACACTAAAATTAACAATAACAATAATGATTATATAATGAAAAGGAAAATGACGAGACAGAAATGAAACTCGGGGGAAAAAAACTGGTGATGCAACTGCCCACCACCCGCCCACCGATGCCACCAATCCCTAAACCACAGTCGCTGCTTCCCCCCAGGCAGCTCCCCCCAGTTAATATACTAGGCATGATGCCATATGCTATGGAATGTCCCTTTGGCCAGTTTGAATTTGCTCTCTTGGCTGTGCCCCCTTCTCTCCAGCTTCTTGTATACCCAGCAGAGCATGGGAAGCTGGAATACTCCTTGACTAGTATAAGCACTACTTAGCAACTACTAAAACATCAGTGTGTTATCAACATTCTTCTCATAGTAAATCCAAACCACAGCACTATACTGGGTCCTAGGAAGAAAATTAACTCTATCCCAGCTAAAACCATGATACATTCATATACAGTCATAGAAAAATCTATGTTGAAAGGAGGCTGTTGATGTCACAAAAGGAAGGGAGAAGTGAAGGGAAACAGCTTATACGGGAAAGCCTAGGGAGATTTCTGGAGATTTTGTCCTGTTAGTCTGACTCTTGCTAGGAGACTCAATTAGAGTGATGAGACAAAATTCTTCCCACCCTTAAAGTAATCTTTATCCAATCCTCTGTTTTAATGACAGTAGCAGAAGCAATCAATCTAGGTTCCCAGAAATGTTTCATACGGTTCTATTTTTTTTCAGGAAACGTGATGGGATCTGCCGTTGCCTCAAGCAACTCCTACTTTATTAACACATTACATTAGTTCTTCTCCTTTCCTTCAATCTACATTTCCACAACATTTATCTGCACAACACATTCCTGCATCCACACACTATATGCTCAAATTGGGATTGCAGTACTTGTAGAATGAAGTTTCTCTCCTTGTTGTACTAGTATGTAATTTATCTTAGCAATTGCATTTGCAATTCACAGTACATGTTCCAGTCCATCTTAAAAATATTTTGGAATTTGGTATTGGAGGATGAACCCTTGATTATTTTATAACTAGTACTGAACTCTTTAATAATTAGATAATTTACTAAGCTTAAAGTTAATATCAGTTAAGACTAATGATGACAATAAAACTGTTCGAAAGTTTTTCAGGACCCATGCTAACATAGGTCAGAAACCAGTCAAATTACAGGCCCAAAATACTTCATAGCTAATTTATGCTCACTCCGTCTGGGTTAATATTATCTTTAAATAAGTCTTTATCACCCACTTCCTTCTCCTCCACCCTCCTCACTTTAATATACAGAGAAAAATTAATATTCTTTGTTTGTTTGTTTTGTTTTGTTTTGTTAAGTCAGAGCAGGCCTTTTTGATATGTCCTTCCTTCCTTTTCTTAAAATATCTCTTTCCTGTATTATTCTCAAAGCCTTTCTTTAAACCTGTTACCCTCTTAACCTTTTGTATCTATATTATGTTTACTTTTCTTATGCAAATTTCAAATTAGTTCCTTACACAATGACATTAACACTTCCCTATCTCTATTAGGAATGCATTATAGAAGCACAATTCCTTTAAAAATATATATTTATTTAAATAGTTCTATCTTATTTATGGCTCATAAACATTTATAAGCATCTGCGTTGATATACATAGCCCATTTCTTCTATTTTTGTCACAACTGATAAGTCCCCATTTTGTATCTTGTTGTCTTTCTCTACATTTCATTTGATCCCATGAACCTATAATGTGTAATAACTGACTGCTCTAGAGGCCATTTTCTTGCCTGCGTCTGCTGCTATACAATTGCAAACCCAATAATATGTAAAGATTAAGGATGGAAGAAAAGGCTTTATACATCTTTCATTGGTTTAAGAAGGCCAAAGACTCATATGAATTCCCTGAATTTGTTCACCCACTGGAGTCAAGCTTTCCCAACTACCTGACACTTTCCCTGCCCAATACCTTGGGGACAGAAAGGAAACAAAACAATACATTTCAAAAGACAAACTGGCTTTGTTCTGTAAGAAATAATGAGCAACACATTATACTGAAGGCTTAAAGGGCCGCTTTGTATGCCAGGCAATGTTTTGCTCACATAACATCATATATTCAGTCTTTGAACCAGGGCACCTTTTAACAGAAGAATTCAATCCAGCCTTGCTCTTTCATATTTAAAATGCCTTTTAGTACTAAAAACTCTTGGAAAAAATATCACTGTCTAATAAACTTAGTTCATCCTCCTTCACAAAACATAGGTTGGCAATTTTACATATAAAATATTGTACATAACTTCAGTTGCAAGTCAGATACGTCAGATTTTTTCATTACTTGAGTTTATCAACTTCTCAGTCGCAGAACCAGAACAAATTCAATAAGAACAGTCTTCTTATGCTTGGTCAGGGTACTAGTGTGTTTATTTTTTTCAAAACTGTAGTATGTACCTGCAGATAGAGAAGACATTCGATGCTTGGTTTTTAGATTTCAGTGAAATGCATTTGTTTCTGTGTGAGAATGAAATATAATCGTTTACAACAAAAAAGAGTGAGTGAAAAGAAAGATGTCTTGGACCACAGGATTTGGACAGGCATGAAGTTATGAGAGTCAGTAAAGGGATATGAAATAAAATTCAGAAGATTGGCATTTAGTGCATGAAAAATAGATTTGAGTGACTATAAGTAAGAAAATTTCAATAATTTAATTGAAAATTAAGATGTTTTAAAGTCTAATTCAATGCATATTTCACACCTTCGTAAGTGAAAGCATGGTGAAATGAAAACGTTAAGTGTGAAATCAGGCATTTTGTTGCTAAAGGATACAAACATAATATGGGTGAAGCTAGTAAAACATACTCTGTATTTGTATATGATAATGATATTCTGAATGTTTTGATGCAGTATTATACCAAAATAATATTGTTAATCAGGATTAAGTAACATACACAGAGGTTGGTATAGAAACAGATAAACTGAGATTGCTATATTAGTGGCATAATACTCTATATATTAATGAGACATTCCCTTATTATCCTTTTGTAAATCTAGGCAGAAGGTAGTAGTCCAAGAAAAGGTCTGAATTATAAAGGATGTTCATTAATTTTCAGAGTGTTTTCTAACGAGCAGGAATAGATCCACTTTGCAAAGAGGAAAGTTTTTTACTTTTGTTTCAAAAAGTTATATACTTAACACTGACAGTAAGACTTAGCGAATAGCACCTGATCTTTAAAAATAAGTTATAATAATGAAAAGCTTTAAAAAAAACCCTCATTTTTACAGAAACAGTGTCTTTTAGTTTAGCCTCATTCACTCTAAAGTTTAAAATAAGTTTTCACAAAAATGTTATTTTTCACCTTTAAAATTAATTGGATAAATAGTAATTCAGAAATAGGCAAATTGTTTTGTACTGAGCAAACATAGAAAGAAATTAAAGGAAGTGTTTATTGGTGGGAGGCCCATAGATGTTAATTTGAAAAAAGGTTGACTGGTGTCTGATAAAGCAGCTCCAACATGATGTCCATGGTTATGGAAATCTTTTCAAATGACAAAATACTTTTTCTGGACAATTCTCACTACAAAATCAAATATAATTCATACCATTTAATGTCCATGTAATAAAATATAGTTAATAACTCATTATGTAAGCAGAAATGTCTAATATATGGTCAGAAACTAATTAGGAATAGAGTATTTCTTCCAGTAGAAGCTCTCTATTGTAGTGAATCAGCTTCCTTTTTAATCAGTGTGTTAAATTAAGAAGCCTTTAAAATATTTCATACTGAGGTGCCAGTCCATAGTTTATTTTAATGTAAAAATAAAAATGATTTGCAAAGGAAAGAGTTTCAAAAGTTTAACAACCTATATTTAAAAGAATAGTCATTTTTATTACTTGCATCAATTTCAGAGTTAAGGCACCTACTGCAATTATTTATATGGTGAATATCAGTGATACTTCAAATGCTGTCACCCAGGTCTCTAAAATGTTAGAAACTATTTTTTAGTACATTCAGGATCAGGAGTTTTATAATCCTACTACTCTAAGCTAAAATGATAAAAAAAAATCTCCTACTGATATTTCCTGCAAATAGGAAATGACCATGTGGTGAAAAATTTCCTTAGGAAGCTGTGCTGACACAAAAAACCTGAAGTGTCAAACTTTTTGACTGTTTTGATGAAAACTCTAAGAATGTCTTAGCTATCCCTGAAAACTTTGGAAAAGTCTTAGGTAAATATCCTTTGTCATATTATTTACTTTACTGGATTGGTCCCTTTTTATTATTGAAATGACATTTACATAATTGAAAGCAAAGTGCTTCTTTTGCATTCTACCTTTTCTAACTCCTCCAGGTCAAAAAAAAAAAAGTTTCTATCGTTATAACAAAACTTAATAAAACCACAAAGAGGAATATGGCCATTGTGGCTTGTAATAATTGTCAAGGCTCTGAGGTCACTGACAGCCCTGCCTGTCCCTGCCTAACATCTGTGAGGCTCCTCCACCCTGCCCATGACCCAGGACCCCATTTAAACCTCCCAGGACTTTAGCCCCTGCCCCAGCAACTTGGGAACATGGCTAGTCTCCAGCTCCCCACAGCCCTGCCTTGCCCAGCTGTGGGCCCCATGAGCTGAGCCCATCCATGAGCCCACATACCGGCCCAGCCTCAGCCTGTCCCCAACCCCATGGAGATGCCCAATGCCAGGGGACTGGGCTGCCGTCATGCCCCCGCATCTGGCTGGGGCAGTGGGATGGGCCCTGGCCGCCAGGCCCTGCCGTGTCAGACCCCATGGGATTTCCCTTTGGGTCCCTGGCCCTCACTGTTCCCTTAGATAATCTTGTGATTGCCTTAGTATATGCAATAACACAAACAAAGGTCTGGAGTATGTCAAGGTAGCAAGAATCACCAGTCTATCATATACTTATCTACATCCATACATCTGTATTTTAGGAGTTCCTCCCTGGAAGGACAGTTTTGAACTGCCCATGTTCTTTTTGACATCTAAGGGTAGAGTAGGCATTGGGGTTAGGAAGTAGGACTGGATCTAGAACCCTTCTGGTGCACCAGATACATTGTGAAAATTTTTCACAAAATTTGGAATGCAGTTATTGATCACTAAAGTATCTCCATGATTGAAGATGTATGTATATATTATGTTCTTATGACTTCATGGAAAGTCTCATGTTTGTCTTGAAAGCTGTGAAGGCCTCGCCTCAGTTTACACTGAAAGTTTCTTCAGTAAACTGGCTGACAGGTCAAAAAATTGCAGAAAAGCACTAAATGCTGACTTCATCTAATACAGACTGCTTGTGCTGCTATTTCTGATGTCCGCATCCATGTCTTTAAAAAGTTTTAGAAAGGGAATGAATCATGCTTTTCACTCTACCAAAAAGCATGATGTATTGCATAGTTAGTTCATATGAGAACCTTTTCTGACTTATAACTCCTGGTCAGTTTTAGCACAATGCCAACTGAGTCTGCAGTCATCGTGGGTTAATTTCACCATAATCCCAAACTAAGCATCAGTACTTCTTCAGTGTCTCTATTTAAATTTAGCAACAGAAAGTAGGCATTGAGTTGAAAAGTATATAAACACATGTTCTTCTTGGCATGCTCTGCTCTTAAAGGGTTTGTACCTTTCAGAAGGTTTTCAAAATAAATATATGATAGATGTCTTTGTCAAAAAAACCAGCTTGATTCCATGTTCCAGTTACTATAGGTCAGCATCTATGGTCCCTGGATATCTGGGACCATAAGGGCTCTCTCAGCAGTCCCAGGGAACAGATTGGCTATATAAACAGCACCAAACAACACACACAGAAAAAGAGAAACCCTGCTGCTTCATTATTTTTCCTGCAGCTGTATGGGCTGTCTTGTGCCTCGCTTATAGTTTTATAGGGAGTAATCATATTGAGAACACCTGGGGTGACATGTAATTACAGCATGATTGTGTGGAAAAATGTGGGTCTATTCAAATTTCTCAGGGGCTATAGACAGCTGGTTCCTTTTAATTCTTACAACAGCATGTGTTCTGTAACAGCTGGAGATGCATTTTTCTATTCAGCCTCATTTGATGGATTGATCATGAGGCAGGTGATCAGCAATTTCTAAACTGTAATCCAAACTCTGCCACTAACTTGCAGTTTTGCTGTTAGCCTTAGGCAAACCACTTAGAGTCAGATCCAGCTGAAGTATTTAAAGACCTAAAGAATGACCTAGGTGGAATATAGATATTTGTGTCCAGAACTGCAGTTTTTGAAATCCAGGCTAATCCCATCTAGCTTCAGAATCATCCCGGTACAGAAACTATAGGGAATGGCTGTTTTGTAATAATTCACTCATAAAGTTCTATTGATAATTATTCATAGTTTATCTGCAATCTTCTATTCTTTCCTCATATTTAAGGATGATCAGCAGGCAAAGAAAAATGTTGCTGGCCTTGCTGAGATGTCAATCCCATTGAACTCTTGAATTCTAACACTCCAGCAGGAAAAAAATATAATTTATTGAAAAATGTAATCATATGATTGGTTTCTTTTGAAATATGAATACAGAAGAAACTTATTTTAATTCCTTTTTATCCATAACTGGTTCTCTTTTCTGCCTGGGGAAATGGAATTGAATATCTTCCCTTCCCTTCCCCTTCCTCTTCCCCTTCCCCTTGTTTTCCTTCCCTCCCTCTCCAAGGAAGCAAAGGCATGCCCTATCCATCAGATTATAGGCTTACTGAAAATAATTCAAGATTTTCTGATCCACAGAGCAAGAATAATTGTATATGACGAACTTAAGAATTTTTTTAATAAGAACCCCAGGCTCTCTGACACCAAAAATTGCATATTTATCTTACGTAATGTCTATTTAATATCAAAAGCCTGAATATAGTTATCAAAACAGAATATCTTTTCTTCCCAGAGCATGCTTGAACCGCTTTAGCTACTAAATCACATTATCTCAGGTCTAGTAAGTATTGATTTTTTTTTTTCTAATTTTTATACTGTGACCAGATTTTACAGAAAGGGAAAATATGGTCTTCCCATTCTTCCTCCATCATGGGAAATAAAGGCTTCAACCTATGTTGGATAAAGAGGACAATGAACTGGATGTTTTTCACCATGTATTGTAAAGGAAGTCTAGGAGCTGAGCAATACAGCATGTAGCTGCATGTTTACAATCCTAGCAGTACAATCTGGAGACCTGTTGTTGTATGTTGAATTGTTTATCTTCTAGAGAGCAAAGTCATTTAGGGAGAGGTCAAAAAATCCCAGAAAAGCATGCAAAGTGCCATTTAGCATACATTTATGTACACAGACCAAACAAAATAGTTCACAAAATAGTTCACAAAACAAAGAAAAAAATGAACAAGAGAAAACAACAACAAAACACCAAATGGCAGCTGTCCCCCAAAGGCCTAAATGCTTCAGGGTATGGGATTGCTATTTCTTTTTTATAATGCTATCCTAGAGATGTTGCCATTTCAGCAGGGCTGAACGTGTTGATGCCTATTTTGTCCTTCCCTAAGTGGGTTAGGATTTAAAAAATTAGGTATCAATATGTTCATATTCCATTGAGACAATAATCCAGTATAAGCATTTACCCAACAGGGTAAAACTAAATCACAGAAAGAAACAAATCACATGTAAGGTATAACAGCCAAAGCCATTTCTGTGTAAAATTCAGCTGCAGAGGAGCAGGATATAATGCTCACTAAAATGTACTGTTTGCTTTAACGCCTGTCCAGAAGACAGAGGACTTGGGTTGAATGGTTATTTCCATGGAAAGGATTTCAAACATAGTTGAGGGAAGCAAGGTGGGACACAATCAATTCAAAGGATACTTGCTGTTTTAATGAGTGCCTTTTCAGGTCTCCACAGAACTCATCAACCACATCAGTATCATTTGTTGCTGAAGTAGAGTAAACCTTTATGATTGACACATTAACTAGCTTTGCTTGAAGCTGTGTAGTAATGATCATGATGTCACCGAAATCAGGAATAAACCTCATGACACCAATGTAGTGTTAAAAGGCAGGCATTCTTTATTCACAGCACTGGAAACACGGGGGATCACTCCACCTAACATGCATACCTTACACACCTTTCCCATGTGATTTATATAGATCAAAAATATACATATTAATTTTATCCATACATATTCAATATTATTCTATTTGGTGATTAGCACAAACTTGCTCACTTCACATGTAAATTATTGCGCAGACTCAGTTGTCCTTTCCTATTGTTCTCTTTTGAGTAGGTGGTATTATTTGTGTTGGTGATCCATGGGTCTGTGGTCCATGAGCCGGTGGTCATGATCTCCCCCTGCCGGAATTACCTTTTACCTACTTGGTTCTTAATCTTGGCAGTCCTGGCCAGATTTCTCAGTCCACTACATGAAACCACATTTTGCCATCCTCTTCTGACAGAAGCATGTTTTCTATTGTTTCGTTCACATTAATGATTACCTAGAGACTAAAATGCATATCAACAAGTGCACTGATTTGTATACTCCTTTTCCCCAGACTTAATGTCCAGTTGGATAGGGCTGTACAAGGAGTATAGCAACATCCCTGGTTGGTTAATTCCATCACCCTGGTTACAATGATGCATATGAAGTTGTGTACAAACACACATCTCCTTGGATGTGATAAACACTGTTGCATTCCAGAAAACAAAATAACGACTACCATCACACCATGACATCAGGATTCTCCACAGAGCTGCCTTTTGGTCTTTACATCTTTCCAGTTCTTTGATGAGTACAGAAAGTTTCCCTTCATACACACTCTTGAGCATCTAGGTTGATACTATTATGTGTGAACAGATAGATCGTGTTGATGAAAACTCAGTGACGACGGTGATATTTTCTTGAAATGGTCCTCTAAAGGAAGTGGTTTTGAAATGGTCTTCTAACGGAAAGAAATTGCATGCAAAGAACCCCCACCCCCACTTCTTCAAATGAGGTTATGCCTTCATTCATCTTTGAATTTCTAGTATGCGTGCCTTCTGAATAACTTAGAGAAAATAATTCTTCTCTTAGATGTTTGGAATTTGTCCCCACACTACTTTCTGTTGGACATTTGGATGGCTAGCCAAAGTTCATTCGATAGGATATTCCCTGTCACCTTATCCATTTATCCCTTTAAATTGAACATAAAGAAATCCAAAACATCTTGTAGCATTAAGCATGTCCATTAAGGTATTGAATTTAAATCAGTATTAAACAAAATTTAATATCTTAACAAAATTTATTGTCTAATCTTCAGACTGAAAGGACTTTTCAGGTTTGAGTTCTACATCGATTAGGATGGTTCTATAATATTTAGTAAAATTAACAGTGGCATTCACACTAAGAGAAGAATTGTACTTTATTAGTAGTCTAATACCACTTTTTGGAACACAAAAGTAATTTTGCAAACACTTCTGTTATACCTTCAGTCCCTGTCAAACTTTGAAATTATTATTTGTTAAAGAGAAATAATAATAGAAAAAAGGTCAAATGTCATTTAACAAGAATATTTTTTCTTTGTTTAGGAGTTAAGCATAGACATAAAGGAGTTCATGTTAGTCACCTCTTTGGAGAAAATAATAATCCTTTCTAATACGAATGAAATGCTACTTAGAATTTAAGTGAAGTATTTCTTGTATTACAACTGTCCTGAATTATTCCTGTCAGTCACACTTTTTCTGCTTTTTGGATAGATAGATAGATAGATAGATAGATAGATAGATAGATAGATAGATAGATAGATAGATAGATGCTACCATTCTACTATATAAAAATCTATAGAAACATTTGGCAAAACTGACAGGTTAACTAAGCAGATTAAACACTGAAACTTTCTATCTATCTAAAAAGCTATGAAATTTACAGAGCAAACTAAACAAAAAAGTGGAGAGAATTTTTTTCCCGAATTTTGAAGTGCTAGTAATTCTACATTTTCTAGTTAACAACAGTGTAAGCAGAAATCAAACTTTTGATTTTTAAACTATTACATTTTAAAGTAGTGCATTCATACACTTTATAACTTTCACTCAAAATCATGAGAAGTCTTGAACAGTGTTTCCATAATTTTGCTTTGATAAATATTTGTCCCATAGTTACTACCGAATCAAAGAAAACATGATGTGGGTGTCGCAGGCAAGACAGAATACTTGACAACCCATAGTGGATTTGGATAATGGGGTATATTTAAGAACCAACAAGATAGATTTGACCCCACTTATTTGCCTTGCACATTCACTCACTAGCCTACAGCATTGTGTCTGCCAGGTGTCAGCTTCCCTCCCCTGCAGGAAGGTTGCTGCTGTATAGGTATGTGCAGTGTTGGTGGTCACACCAGCCAAGGTTCCTAGAGCACCTCCCCTGATTTTCATCTCCATGCAGTTCTCTGATTTCTGGGATCTTTCCTCTGATCTTTCCTCTTGTTTTTGGGAATCGTTCTTTTTTGGCCCCAAACCCCAGGTTTTTCTAGTCTAAATAGTCAATGTACAGAAGTGTACAACATAAATGTGATGTCATCTTCTTAATTGGTGGCTCAGGACATACCATTATTGTTTAATCCAGGTGATACCAACATTGCAGCCAGCCTGTACCTATTTCAGCTAGCAAGTATGAGGTTTCTGCTTGAGAATTCAGAAGTTCAATTTTGGACATTCACCCACCCACACATACATATAAATATCTCCATCTGTTAACATTCACAGTTTAAGATATTTCTTTATCTACAGCAGAGTGGAAGGATAACTTCTTTCATATTCTTTCAATATTGAATCAGAGCACTGAATGGAACACTCCTGAAACAAAGTTTTTGGTCTAGTCCTTATATGGTGTTTGAATTTCGCTCCTGTTAGTATTCCCTATAATATATACTATTCACTTTTTGAGATCACTATACCAGTTACAAACTTTTCTTAATGGAGATGTCCATGCAAGGAGTGACCTAGATATTTGTATAGTTCCATAAGTCACTTTAGTATGAATATTTTAATATAAAATATAATAACAGTTCTATTTTTAAAAAATAATTCTATAATTATAAGATTTTAATCAACAGTTCAGTCAGTTTGCTGGAGTTTCCCATTTTTAGGATGATTTGAATCTCATTATTGCCAGAAGGTCATATTTCATAAGGAAAATATATTTGCATGCTAATATAATTAGTGGTGGTACACTTACCACCAAATTTTCAAAAATTAAGATTATTTAAATAAATATTTAATGTTTTCAACTTCTTCTGAATGCTTCAATGATTACAGATCTTTAAAATTAAAATATTTGAAAGAGTTTCATAGTTTTGTATATTCTTATGCTTTTAGATTTTGTTATTAAAAGTGCTTTATTATAATTTTAAATGCTGCATTTGAAGCTCTCTAAATGAACTTTTTGGTGTTTTATAGATACTTATGTTTCAGTGTTTGTGAATAAAAGGCCATAATACAGAAATTGGAATGTTGAAGAATAGAAATTAGATTATAATAGATTCAGACTAAAATTTTTATTAAAGGAAATCTACAGAAGCATATTCTTTAAAAGACAATTAACTGAAATAACACTGATCTAGTATTGGATTGCGTATTAGATTATCAATTGTGTTGTAGCAACAGTTTCACTGCAGGTAAGATTGATATTGATTTCTGAAGGAAGATAAGGGTTAACATTTATTTTGGAAAAAGATACATTTATAATTGCGGGTTGGTTGTTTGTATTTTAGCAGAAAACTTTGAGGTTAAAAGTTGGCCTGGTTTAGTCTCTGTCCCATAGACTCCTAATCATGCAAGTTTTTTAAATACTTTGTGAGAAATCTTGGTCATAGCTGATAGGGAAATTTGTGAACCTTTTGAAGGTGCATTTTGTTATCTAAAATGTTAATTATACTGAGATAATTATTTCTCAGTTGCTTTGGGTCTTTAGATTGAAACAGGAAATCTGAGTCTAGGTAACTGAGGATTCTTAGAAACAAACAGTACAAGCCAAAGAACATCACCTTTCTCCCACATCTATTAACGAAACTCTTATATTTTATATTATTGTAAAGCCAAAATAAGCCAAATGTCTACTGCCTTCAGACCGGATTGTTATCAATTCCTATTCATACATGTGTTGAATTGCTTTGTTTGGTACAGCAGTTATATTCCTATACAATTTTTTTGTTTTGTTGTTTCCGATCACTGACTTTGACTTTTCAACTTAGCATTGGAATAGATTCATGCTCTGTATGATTAGAACATTTTCTAATCAGTGACTGTATGATTAGAACATTTTTTTGATCAGTTTATCCAAGGAAGGTCAAAACAAATGCAGATGAAACCTAGTCAGCTGTGACTCAATTTTCCAGAGAGACACAAAGTCACCAAGTATCATATAATTTGCAAGCACTCAGTGGGAGAACCCCAAATTTAGAAATCCTAAATGTAAAAGTACAAATATGAAACCCACGTGCTCTCTGGCCTATTTGGTTTACACAGAAAATGCATACTTACTACTGTGTTTTAAGTGATATATGTAAAAAGTAAATCTATTTCAAAGATCAATACTGTCACTGGTAACCCCTTATATGTCCAGTACATATTCACATAATGATATAATAATATTTAAGAAAATAATGGAGGAAATTTAACTAAAGGTCACTCTTCCTTAATTGCAGACAGAAGGCTATAAGTGCTAAAGCTGAATAAAGAATCATAAGGTATCAGTTAAAATTGCCTGAAAAATTATTAGATATCTCAGTGATGATTTATTTAGTAATTCGGTAACTTATAAAATCAGCGGTGTGGTAGGTTTACATTAAGAATTGATTCAATCAAAAACTATGGCATCGTGGAGTTAAAAAGGTAAAGTGCATAAAGCTCTTGAGTTACTGTTGCTTAGTAGGTAATTTAAACCTTTAAACATTTAAATGTACTGCTGTTTTCTTCAGAGACAAAATTAATCACAGAAGTGCTTTGTTCAAAGTTATAGAGGAATTTGACAAGGTTTCACATCAAGGCAAAAGTCAAGCTGGAATGAAAAATGAACCTTATACAATATGAAATATTTACAGTCTCAGAGATCATTATTCCGATTTTAACCTCATTTTATCAGTAATGCTCTTCTAATCAGAAACAGACACACATTTGTCACAGAGAGACTTATAAGTACATCTAGTGGGTCAAAAACTCAGTTTGAAAGATAGAAACTATAATAAGAAAAGAGAGAAAAAAAGTAATGCCCTGTACATAGTGTTGGTAGGAATCTAACTTGGCAGTATAACTTAAAATGGCAAGGATATTTTTGATGAATGTCCAGTGAACATCATTCATCTTTGTAAAGCAGACCAACACAGAAATCTGATCTCCTGGACAGTAGTTCCAGTTAAATTAGCAATGTTTTTATTATTTTTTTAAAAAGTGAAGAAGTGTCTCAATTTTCATTGATATTTAGCTTTGTAGCTTTCTACTCTATGAATGTACGTTTGATATTGAGGGATTTTTTTCCCCTGCACTTACTTTCAGACAAACATTTCTACTGCTAGAATGTGACTGACAAAATTGTTTCTTACTTTGCATAAAATGGAAGGTCAATCAGTAAAAAAAATTCAATCTTTTATTTCATCATAAGAAACAGTACATTTACTCTTGTAATTTTATATGCAATCCTACTGTTCCTGATTGGAAGACAGGAAGACCATTGAGGAGCCAGTGATTCACATAACAGTTCACCTGAGTAGGGCCAATTCTGTGCTGTGCTGGGCTGCACATACAGCCTGGTCTTCAGGCCTGTGCTGCATTGCAAAAATCCTTTGGACACAGGATAAATTTAACCATTTTATAGTAACAGAGGTACCTGAAGACATTTCCCACTTGGTAGGTGACATCTACCAGCAACTATGCCATCTCCATGTCCTTGCCTTTATCTAAAAGAAGTTCACATGTGAACATCCTTTATGTCTGACAGAATAAATAATGAATAGAATTGTTTTATTTTAATGA
Source organism: Phalacrocorax aristotelis (assembly GCF_949628215.1). NCBI lineage: Eukaryota > Metazoa > Chordata > Aves > Suliformes > Phalacrocoracidae > Phalacrocorax > Phalacrocorax aristotelis. The sequence goes on from NC_134276.1 coordinate 39,825,733, forward strand.
AACTGTATAATGACTCAAATGGCCAAAATGGGCAAACCCTTCCATGGACAGGATCTGCATGGCATGCTGTGCCCTGATTAGAAACCCATTTTATGCTGCACAGCTCAGGGTTACCAGCATCTTAACTGTTCTAAGATTATCTATGCTATCCCCTCCTTATTTATAGTGTTAGCTCTAATATTAGTATTTTAAATGGTACTTTACAAAGTCTGAGTGCCTTTCTTACTGAGGCCATAGTAAACCCATACCTCCTGGTACAGAATACCAATGCAGATAAACTCTAATTAATTCTCATCAAAGCTAATAGACTGCCAATGGTTTCAGAGTGAGAAAGTCCATAGCAAGGGTAACCATCTACATTTCTATACCTACGACAAACAGATGCCTTGATCTTGATTTACATACCACAGTAAATAAAAAAATAATGTAATTTTTTACTTATTTCTGTTGTTACCAAGTAGCATTTTTTAGGTTTGCAATTATGCACAGAATTTGAAAATTATTATGAACTCAAACTTAAGCTATAAACACTATAAATGTGCAAATGAATCTTGTGGAAGTAATATTTACACCTTCTTAATAATGTTGTAGAAATAACAATTAGAAGAGGAATGAACTCCGAAGTGAAACAATGAAAACATTCACTGAAAAGGACAATATTTACCTAACAATTATTTTAGACACTTTCCCAGTAACAGTTGGAACTACTGCATTGTAGATCAGTCTCACTGTGCGGTCTCTGAGGCTGGTTAGCCAACGGCAGTAACACATGTATGTGATATCCTCAGAGGATCTCTTCGAAAATTAGAGTTTTCTCCAGCTGAAATTTTGTACTACAAAACTGGATGCCAGGTACACACGGTCAGTTTCCAGTGTCTTCATGCCTAGTGTCTTTGTTTTGCAGCTTCTAAGGTTACAAACCCACCTAAACTATGGGAACCTCTACCTGTGATGACCTGCATGTAATTTAACATTTTTCCAATATGGGCCTGTGTGTCATAAATCAGATACAACTGGGTTTTACATGGCAATACTTGACATAATCTACATGGGAATCAGATCATGAGTGGTTAAGAAACTCTTTTAATTTTTTAATTAATATCACAACAATCCCTAGTAATGTCATTGAACACATCTGCAAGATTGAATACATCTACAAAATTGAATGCAGACCTGAAATTAGACATTCCAACACTAATGTTATTTTCAAATTATATCATTATTCTATGATAGGATACTTAGGCTTGAAATCAGGGTACCTACATGCAAACAGAATCCAAACGTTGGTCTCTGGAAATTCCTAACTCTCAGGACGCTGGCTGTAATGGTTTGAGACAGCACTGGTTAGCACAAATGAAAAACATTTTCTAAGAGTTGAATAGCATAGAGGATCACATTCCAGTGCCCAGAAACTTTCTGTGGTATGTTTTTTTTCAGTATAGACATAACTTAAGCAGCCAGGTGCAGATTACCTTTGACCCAAAAGCCAAATAAGTGCATTCTAGTGGAACAATATATTTCAGCAATAGTATCTGCAGTGACTCAAGAGTTTTAGAAGCTCTTTGGTCAGCTGCATGAATTGCTTCTAATTCAAGTAAGGCATCTTGGTTTTTTCTTCCCAGCACATTTTAATATTTATTTATTTATTGCATAAACATGACGTTATAGAGGCCTTCTTCCTTTAATGTAATCCTGCAACATGCAAAAGATGTCTGGGACCCAGTTTTTATATCAGTGATTTTCTGCTGCAAAGAGGTTAAACTTGTTTGCATTTCTTGCCACTCACACGTGGCTGCTAGCATACTTTTCTCTGCATCAGTGATTTTAAATTCAGCTTTACCAACATGCTCTAACATTTTACCTAATTTAGAATTAATTACTATTTGGTTTGAGTTTACATCTTTAATAGGTACTGTTAATGAGCATTCTGACATTTTATTTTATTTTGGTATATCTTATATGGTTAAATCCATAACCATAACTTTATCCCTAGGAAGCTGAGAGCAGAGAGACATACAGGAGCCCACTCATTTATTCATGAGCAATATTTCCTTCTCATTCTTCTCTTGAGTGATTAAGTAAAGATTTTTCTGTCCTTTGCAAAAAAGATCAGTAATGTGTTGTGCTCTAGCAGAGACAACAGGGAGAACAAAAGCCACTTATCACTGGGATGTTAGTTATTGTTTTTAATGGTATTACTAATTGACCTTTTTTCTATTAACTTACGTAAAAAAATTTTTTTCTGTTAACAGTTTTAGAAAACAAAAGCAAAGCACACTGCAGATGCAGACAGCTGCTCCAACAGAACAAAACCACGCTGTGCTTTCCAAATAGTTTAGACATTCAGAGGTTTCTGTCCCTTTGTAAAACATTTTAAAATCTACTCATGAACAGTGCTGTATATTTGACATTACTCTAAATCCTGTTGCTACCACTATTTCTGCCATGTGAAAACAGGGAAAACTTTGATATCTTTTCTGATCTGCCTATACCACAGGGTATAAATGCAATAAACAAGACGTTTTGGTAGTCAAAATTAACAGGAAAAACAACTGGCTGATATTTTAAAATACTGAGCAACTTCATAGCTTTTACTAACCTCAGTGGGAGCTGAACTTTTTGGAAGACAGAACATGCATTTAGGCACTTTATATTTAGGCCTTTCTTCTCTAACCCCTCAGGGTAGTCTGTCTTTGCACTTGTATCTACAGTACTTACTCTTTTGCAATTCCCATCACTGTGACTTAGAAAAATGAAGCTGTCTTTTTTTCCCTTTTCTTTATTTTTTCTTTTTTCCCCACTTTTCCCCTTGCTTGTGATGTGTGTGATTGCATTGTAGGAGTCTTGGCTGCCTAAACTTAGTTTTACCCTACAGGTGACCTTCTACGAGCATTTCAGCCACAACACAATTATTTCTTTTCAAATCTGTATTGCACTGATAGAAATGGAAATGGTTTCAACTCAATTCTACTGTAGAATAAGAAGCCAGGATAGAAGAACTGTATTACTCAGCAAATCTCAGTTCCATGAAAAGGCTTATTGAACAGCTAGTGAAGCAGAGACTAGGTTAAATAACTCAGTCAGGTACCAGCTGTCATAAAAGATTAGACACAGTCATTGAGCACATAGAACTGTTAATTTGATTCAGCATTTGTATTCCTCTTTGGTGTGAGATTCAAATGTTTCCACTTCAGCTGACACTGAATGGACAGATTTCTCTTTATGGACTACTCCATAATCATTAGAAGGAACAGGGTAATATAGATTATTACCTTATACCATAGGAAAAAAGAAAAGCTCCAAAAGACTTCTTGCTGATTGAAAAAGTTTTGTTTGTTATGATAATATTTGCTACATTGTTGTACAAAACCCAGTTTCTCATACATGTAAGAATATGTCATAAACCTTCTATTTCAAAGTCTTAGACTACACATAGAAAGAATTTTAGTGTAGGTGTTAATGGATCATAACTCATAAATCCTAAAGTCAAACAGCTATTGTGCTAAGGAAATATTTTTGTTTGCATTTAAGCTTTCTTTTGGAGTATGAATGTTAACAGTTGAAAGCACCTATTAAAATCAAATGGAAGAATGGGTAAAAAAACTTTCTTGTGCACACTGTTATTTCAGACGTCAGTGGGAATTCTTTACCCTGCATTCAGTGGAATTACTCAATACATTCAGTTATTTAATGGCCATTGATTCACCAAGTGACAGGTCCTATATGACAGAGGTAAATTTCAGGTATTTTCCACTCTGTGGGGTTAGATTTATGAAAATGAGAGCAAGATGTGGATTTGCATCTTCCCTGTGCAATAAAGCATCTGACAAACATCTAACATCTTTATTAATGGTTTCATATAAGGATTGTTTATTTACTTATTTATTTATTTATGTAACAAAAATAATTATTAAAATAAATATGAATTTATTGCTTATTTATTAATCCTCAAAAAGAGAACCAGTGGAACACCTTTGACCTGGTACCTATTATCTGGCTAGGTGTCTACATAGCAGTAAAGCTTCTAGTTCTCAGAACTTGTAAAATTTAGAAGCTTTACTCCAGTTCTTAGAGAAGCTGAGAACCAGAAGTGCAGTTTTACTCTCTTGCTTTTGGATGTTGATAAACATCTTATTTCACATAACTTGTCTGTCACACTATTCCTTTCATAGAATAATCATATTTCCTTCATAAAAGCAAGGAAAGAAAGGTGAAGCAAGAAAATTCTTATTTAAGCTTTAAAATGCTGACAGTAAACTGTTTAGGAGAATTAAGAGTACTTTGTCTAGTGCAGAAAAACTTTATCTACAGTTAAAAAGTGTATAAACCTGAGGAATTGAGATCTAGTTTATTTGTCCAGTGAACGGTTATGTGATAAATTTACTGACCTTTTCCTTAATTAGGCAAATTGATATGCTAATAAAAGATATCCCAGGCAAATGAAACGAGAATCAACATGTTTTTCTTCAAGATATTAATTCAGTAATCCTATAACCTCAATTGGAATTGACCTTGCTGTGTCAGAATGGGAATGCTAGCATGAATAACCCTGCATGAACCCACCAGCCTAGCAAAGGGAAGGTAGTAAAAGAAATACAAAAGAGGAAATAAAATTCAGGCAAAGATACCCGAGAGGCATCTGTGAGTCAGTGTGTTTCATATCAATAGGCACTCTTCAGTAACAGAATTTCTATAGAGACTGTCAAAAAGATCACAGCTGGTTACAAGCACTGCAGTGTGAGTTGAAGGTTCTGTTTTCCTGTAGAGCAATCAGCTAAAAGTGCTGAATATTTCATTGTTAAACAGCTCTAAAGATGTCAGTTTACAAGTCTTCTCCATTTCTCCTTTTGACTTGTCCTACCAGAAAACCAAATGTTTTATCCATCAGCATATGTTAAATAAAAATAGTTTTCACATCCTTGCCAGATTAAAGCAATGCTATCTTCTCCATTCTTTGAAATTTAAAGCAAAGAAATTAACAAAAGTCATTCTTCATACTTAGTGTAACTGAAACGTATCTAAAGATTTCTGTTACTGTACAGTATAACTCAGGTACTGCCTACTTACATGTTGTCATGTGAGTATCTTGAAGCTATCTTATCTTTTTCCTTGCTAAAAATTCATAAACTTTTAGGTGGCTTTATGTAATTTGGTTCATTATTCATCTATATCTAACTATCTTGACAAGTCTTCTATGTCTTTCCCTTACATTGTAAATAACCACGTGACCTTTGCTTGTGTGTGAGGTGTGTTTATAGAACCTTTCTTTTCTTTTACTTTTTAATTTCCTTTTCCCAAGTCCATATTCTTCTAATAAACACTGGAAAAAGTCTTTTCACAAATGGTTCTTGCTTTTTTTTTCCCTCCTGTGTTTATTGTTTCAAGTAATGCACTGAGGAGGGGTAAATGTTAGATTAATAACATCCCCTAACTATAATGTAGTTCAAACATAACCCTTCTTAATTAAGCTAAATGGCTCAGAACTGAGGCAGCAGTATGTTCTTGAAGTAGAAAAATTACAGTAGAAAAGGTTACAGTATAAAAATAGAGCAAAACCTTTTACTGCCTTGAAATTGGAAATTATATTTGTCTTTTAGAAGTACCACATATTGCTAAAATTGGAATCACCACTAAGGATTTAGTCCTGTTATACAACTTACACAGTCTGTTCTAAGAAAAACATTTCTTGATTGTTTTTGATAAAACAAATGTGTGTCTTGTCCTGGATTACATATGCAATATCCTCTTTTTGAAGCTTTGCAACTGAAACAAAGAAGTGTCAACAGTCATCTCCTTTTGTATTAAAGTTCTTTCCTCCACTTTGAAATAGAAGGTGAAATTTCTCTCCCTTATTGCTTATCATGTACATATAGAAACCTACTCAATTTCTTTAGAGTCTTCAGTGAAGGAATGTTACATCTCAAATTTGTTGTTGTTGTTCTCCTCAGTTTAACTATTGATTTATGATCATGTTTATTTTTCCAGAAACAATTTTCTGTGTGTGGACAGAAAAATCCATTCTGAAGTTCTACCATAGTAGCTCATTCCATCTACAGAAACAGTAGAATAACTTGGTTTGTGAAAAAAATTAATATTTGAAAATAAGTGATCAAATGGAGACTTTTTTACTGTTACCAATACAATAAGCTCCAAACATCTTAAAAATAGAATTCTAGAATTACTTTTGTATTTAGCGATTACTTAACATCATGAAAGAATAAAATATCCAAGTCACAAGAAGAGGACGAGTATGTTAAACTACTTCTGAAAAATTCTGCTGGGAAGAGCATTCTTTACTTTATATTCTCCTTTACCTGAATAATCTACCAGCCTTGTTAATTGTTATTGACCTTGGATTGAATTAGGCACATTAGAAATATCACCAAATTCAGTAATGTAATCAGTAGAATGTTCTTTATCATTAATAAAGGGGCCAAAAATCTTATTTTGCAGTATTCTTTAGAATTATTTGTTGCTAATATGGAGAGAGAGAGCTGTGGATTCAGAAAAAATACTCCTATATTCTTCAAGATTTCAAACAATCTCAGATTATGATTCCAGCAGATTCTGTATTTATTCATACAGTCTAGAAATTAATAACATTATATTTCCCAGCTTACAAGGGGAGTAAGAGTAAAGGGACATACCAGGTGACAGAACTGACCATTATATTAGTCCATTCTCATATTTCTCAATATTTTCAGGAGGAATGAAGATTTCAGATATATGTACCAATTATCAGTCTGACCCAGCAGACATTGAACTGAATGCTAATCATTTAGCTGACCTCACTGGATCCTGGATCAGGACTTTAAACCATTTTGGCTGTTTCTAATGGTATAATGGATGTTTCATCGAGGTAATATATCCACAAATTACATTTTCAAACCTTAGTTTCAGCGTAACCTCAGCACAAGGTAACCTGAGATTCAACAGAACCTGAATGATCCAGAATGTACGCACTGAATGTCCAGCCACTTCAGCCTATTTTATTACTTTAACTATTACTTTAACTACCTGGGAGTGGCTTCATGAATCAAGGCAGGACATCCAAAGAGGGTGATGTCTCTGTCTCTCGTCTCTGTCTTTTCTTAAGTATTTGCTTCTGGTTGAGAACCCCAGAGAATAAGCTGGCAGAGAAAGGCTCATAAGACACATGATTCCTCAGTTCTTCCTTCAAACAGAAAGACTAATAGAATTAGTAAGTGGAATATAGATTATTACATACTCCAATATGCATAAATTATGCTTTTAATATGAGCACAGCACACACAACATCAGCTTATGAAATTATCCAGGCATATTACTGCACTGTAAGGAAGGATTGCTTAATCATTTTTCATTACTCTGATACTTTAGAACTTGCTTTATTAGCTTAATTATAACTCACCTGTTAATAACACTTATGCAACTGGAAAAAAAAAAATTATATAGAAGTTATATTGTGCCAGAAAGCATGTGACAAATAAGCATGTAATTCTTTTCAGAAACACTTTTGGAGAACTGTTTTAGTGAATTAATTGCTGTATTTTCCTTTGAGGCTACAGCTGATAATTGGTTATCTCTAACATTTACTCTTTACAGTATTGTTTTAATTTATGGCAATCTCAATTAAATGACCCAAGATAAGACAAATGTTGGATTCCAAATGAACTTATGCTATGCAAATCCCATTTTAACTTATTTTCAGAAGAATTGTCTTCATTCAAATATAATTACCACCTTGTAGTATATTATTTCAGCACCATGATTTGAAAACTTTGCTTAAAACATTTGATCAATGTCATTAACAGAGCAAAGTCAGGTTTTGAGACAAAGATTTTCAGTGTAGAGATGTTTTCTGTTTATCTGTTAAATCTACAAGGAAAAATAACTAAAAGGAACAAATTCTCAAATGTGTCTGTCTCATTCATTCAATGCAAAAATGACTAATACTTTGAAAAGAAAGAATAAGAGCAGTTGGACCTTTTTGTAACAGGAAAGACTGTATGTCTTGATGTATATTTGTCATACTAAACACATAAATGGGCAAGTAGGACCAGTAAAAATAAAAGGAATACAGACCTTTATTGAATATCTGTACTAAAACAAAACTTAATGAGCATTCCATTTTAAAGAACAGGAAGAAAAAAAGAAAAAAAAATACATTTAATTCATTAAAGCCGAAGTGTCTCAAACCATCAAATATATGATTAAGACAATGTTACCCTAAGTATAGCGCCAGTTTATTATTTACAGATTTAAATAATCAATAGAATCAAGGCATTATCAAATATCACCAGTTTCTCCTTCATCTGACTTCTTCAGTTGTTGTTCTTTGTCTGTCCTTCCTTGACATTTTAAATTACTTTTATCTCTATGTACAGCACCCACTATTTTTAAATGATGGAGCTTGCATACTGTATAAAAACACACTTTGTTACCCTTCAATGTTCTTTTTCATAAGAAATAAGTGCATATCCAATAACATTTCTACAAAATTGTCTCTCCCCTTCATTTTCCTACTTTCTTTTGTAGTATAACCAAACATAATGTTGGTAGTCCCCTGACATGGGGTTAATATATTAGCATTTTTATTTGATTTCATCAAGTACATTGCTACTTTAGAAAGTGACTTTCTGAAAGGAAGAAAAGGGAAGAAATTAACTGGGAACACATGTTTATTGTCTATGAAAGTATTTTTATCCCATAGTCTCTCATTTAAGCAAACATTTGGATATTCTTCTCAGCTCTGCATCCTCAGCCTGTGATTTGAGAATCAAGTTGGCTCCTTTCCATCTCATCTATTATCACCAATAACACAGGTTTTGCAGGCCAAATTAGTCCCTTGTTTGCACCTGTGCCCCCTAATGCTGTCATTGGGTTTGCACAGCTGTAATTGCCAGGAGTATAGTAAACAGCTCAGATGATGCACAAGGTGGAATTGGATCCACATGTGAATCTCTTTTAGCTGCGTTGACTGTAAGATCAACCAGAATAAAAAGCAGCAAAACTTACTGTCTTGACTGGAGTTGGTAGATGTAATTTTTTCAGGAGAAGCTCTGTATTCTGATTGCTTGGAGCAGAAATGCATTTTGTTACACTGTTTGGATGGGTAGAAAACAAAAGGAATATGATTTAGACTTTCTGCAGAAAACAGAATTTGAATTTATTATCTGAGTAGTGTTTTGTAGTTCAAATATAAAATCACATCCATACTCAGTTTTTCCGGATGTGGGGAAATCAGACATGTAGTAAAGAGAAAGCTATCTATGATTAGCCTAAGATTTTGAGATAGTTCATGACTTAAATAGTTATAGAAAGGAGTAGACTTTTACTTTTTAATCAATAAGATTAATAATAATTTTAAGCTCTTCAGTCCACCAGATTTAACTTTTTACTGTTATCCATAACTATTTTTGTTCTCTCTTTTTTTTTTTTTTTTTTAACTCAAACAACAATTCTCACAATAAATCTAGGAATAAAAGGTCTGGGTGAAATATTTTAAAATTTCTGATGTTTTATTAAGTGTAATCATGTCCAGTTATTCTCTACAGTGACGATAAACATAGCATTCAGTACATAATATTCTTCCTTGCTGTATGTCAGAGAGCATAAACACAGAAGGCCAAAAGCCCTTAATCTCTCAGGCAAACCTGTCTGAGTTGCAGATAAGGCCTCTCAAACAGTTCTGTGGTCCCAAAACACAATTTTCAATCCAGCAAACTAATATCCAAATTGGCTTTTATAATTGCATCACCTGCTGCAACGGGAAAAGTAGAGCTTGATCCCAGCTTTCTATATCAAATAGAAACATTCTCATTCATTTTAGCAGAAATAGGTTCAGAAGCTTAGAGAACTGATGATATTTGAACACCAGCTACGTAAAACTGTATTTGAACAGCCTAATGTTTCCATTCTCTCTGGACATAAAATTATACTTTTTATAACAGACTTTTATTCCTTTGAACCTGTTTTCCCTTGATATCAGGTTGCAAAGGGCTATCCACCAAGGCATCTCTCCAATCATTAAAGAAAGACCTTTTGTGATATTTTTAATTAGTTTTAACCTTCTTCACATCTTCAAGCATAGTTATGGACACTCATTGATTTTAATTACCATACTGATAGCTTACTGCTTTACACTTCTTATTAAAATGACCCTCTAGCATTACTTTTGAAAAAGTCCTCCACATAGGTTTTTTTTTTACTTTTAAAACATTAGTAAAAAAATTTCTTGGATTTTCTGTGTTAAAAGTTGAGCATTGTAAGAAAACTTTATGTGTTTATAAATTTGCATAAACATAAGAGTTTTGAAGACATACAAGAAATTTATAAAATATTTTATCCTTAGTACATATTTTGATTTTTTAGGGGAGGAGGAGAGTCTTTGCATGTTTGTCACATAAATGTGAAGCTAAGCTTGTAAACTCATTACATCCATGAAAAGAAAGAGAAATCTGTTACCAACAGCAGTGTCCAATATTAATTCTCATTTGCTCAGCTTCTAGATAATCTTATTAGAGTGTTTATCACCTAGAAACCAAATCTGTATACAGTAATACCCCTTATAAAGCACTTCTCATTAAAGTTGTATGCACCTTCTGTTCCAAAGAGAAGGAATTTTCCAGTTGACTGCCAGAACTAAATAATATATTTTCCCAATTTTTCAGATACCTACATTTCAGTTCTGTAAACCCTCAGTCTCCACTGCTAGTTTTCTACATAAAGATGTGCAGTACTTTGGCAGCATAACACATTTTAATACCAGTGTGGTATTCTTCCCTCTTCTCCTTCTCTCTTGTCTGAGTCATACAAACTCCAAAAATTCTCTACTTTATTATTTATAAAACATGTTGAAGAAAGGTCTTGCCCTGCCCTGCATGACAGGAAAATTTGGATACAAACCACAGAAATATATCCCTATTTGGGGATCAGATGCATCATAATCTTTGCAGTTTCAGATTATGAAACAGTAGCACGGTTAGAGGTGAAAGTCTTTCCAAAGGGAACACAAATGTTATAAGGTTTTAGTCCTGCTTTTTTGTTCATCAGTCAACAATTCTGAATCAAATATAAAGGAAGTTTGACACTATCACTTTTCCTTTTTTTTTTCCCCTGAAGTAACACAGCACTGGTCCTCCCATCCAAAGTGTGCTCTGTATTTGTTAAGACACTAAGATACTAAGATATCATTCTTTGTGTCCTCATAGATCAAACACTACTGTAGATTGGGAAGTACCTGGCTTCCAATTCAAAACAGTAGGATATTTACATAATCTAACAAGCTTCAGATGTTTTCTAGCTAATAAACTACAGATATGCCTCTTTTGCTTTGCCTTTGAATTAGTGAATATTTAATTTATTGGGAACCGTTTGAATTTTAGACCTAGGCCCCATTTTAGGGACCTATGTTCTCATTTGGTTTTGACCTTTCTTCTTCACTGGTAAACAACTACTTAACTTTTATAGCTGGTTTTATGTTTCCATTGATCCTTTTCTCGTACTCCAGAGGAATTTATTAAAGAACAAGTCCAAAATAAATACAGGTATGGATTTGCAAAGTCAAAGCAACTCTGTCTAGAAACTAAAATTAAAGAGGAAAGAACAGTTTCTAAGGAAAACTAATAAGGTAACAAACACAGTGGTATCCTCAAGCATCAGAATGTGATAAGTGGTCCGTATGAAAACTATCTAGAGCTTCCAACTTCTAGTGAAGAAGAGGTTCTTGCCTTTTTACTTTCCATTAATAGCAATAAATATTTGTATTAATTTATTTTTTTAGAACTACTGTTCGATAGAAAGTTGGCTGGACTGTGCAGTATGAAGAACATTTGTATTTCTGTCTTTGGTTAGTTTGTAGAGTCAATTCTGCAAGGTGGCTGTGAAGTAGCTCTTAAGCCAGATTTCCCTCACATAAACTGCCCTTGTTCAGTAAAAACATTTCGTAGGAATAATTATGAAGACTTGGTAATGATAAAGGCATACAGGACTGTTAAACTGGTTCAATTTCTATAATCCCTAGGAAAGGGAGTTTTGGCCCTAGCTCAGGCCTCACTTGGAGGAGTACTAAGATACACAAGAATCACCTGGGTTTGAATGTTTTTTCATTGTACCACATTTTCATCACCTAATGTCACAGGTTTTTTTTAACCTCTTACATGAATATGACACACATACACAGTCAGAATTTTCTCCTCCTGCATCCTTTTATTTCTATGATCCCTTTATAATGCCATATTCACCACTAACATTTGCTGTGACACAAAATGATTAAGGAAGCCTGTGTGATATTTGTGCCAAGTGAAAAACTGGTTCCTGGAATGTCCTTAATTGCAATGAAGTAAACAAAGCTCTTTAAAGCTCATACCAGAATTTGAACTAACATCAGAAGTAAATCTCTTTTATGCAAATGCAACTTTCATTAAAACATGAAGCTCTGCATAAAGCTGAACTGCTGACTTTGCACAATAGAGCTTCAAAAAAAAAAAAAAGAGGGGGAAAAAAGGAAAGGATTAACTGAACTCAGAGGTCATTATTATTGTAGAATGAAGCATATACAGCATGTATTCTAAACTACAGTAATGCAGGTCATTCAACAGATGTCTGGATCTCAATCCACCAAGCATTTGAGCTATTTTTCTAAGCTATTTCCCTTAGTGAAAAGTAGATTAAAGATTCTAACTCCTCTCACAATTCCTCTACACAGTAAAGTGATGACATTAAATATTTTTTTTAGAGATAATTTTCTAAATGTTTATTTTCATGATATCTGTCTATCGTGTGCTAATCTGTTTTTTATGTAAAACGTAAACGAGAATCCAAAGCTTCAGCATTTGGTAAAGTCACAATGTTTTATGCTTTCTGATCTCCCTAACTGATTTTGGAATTACCCATTCTTATGTGTGAATATTTCCAGATATTTCCAGATATATGCCAACTAAACCAGGCATAAATGAAGTGCAAATCATGTGAATTTTAGATTAAAAGAACTCATAAATAAATCATCTGCACACTGTGGTATCTCTGCACTTCCCTAATAGAAGAACTCCAGGACACAGATATAACTGATCATAGTCTTGTTTGATAACTTTTTAACTTTTTCTGTTGGTCAGTTTGTCAGATATTAGAGAGCTCAAGGACTTCAAGGCCAGAACAGACAAAAAATCGTTCAATTCTACTTCATATGTATGTCCGTCAATTAGGTTTCATAAAAGAGACTTTTAGCTGGTCTAAAATAATTTGATAGTGAAGAGACTGTTCTCTGTGTTTCAGGTGAGAAGAGACCAGTGTATTGTAATGCCTAACAGTCCTGCAGTGGCAGAGAACTGATTAGGCGAGGTACACCAAAATGGTTGTAGGCAGCAAATGTCATCCCTTATAGCAATAAAAAATAGTATTTCTGCAGTCTCAGAACAGTCTCTGAAAGGAATTCTCTCTAGTGTAAACTTCAGTGGACACACAAGGCATCAGTAAAAGATTGCACTCTTCCCATCTTCTCCAATTTAGAATCATCATCAAATACTTCTGCTTATACATCAAACAGGTGAACAGACTGTTTAATTATTAGGTTATGAACACTCTCTTAAGTGAATACAAATAGAATTAAGCCAACAATGGTAAGACGCAGTGAAAGGTTACTGAAGTGTAAAAACATGGTACACACTAGGGGTGTTTGAAGCCTATAAAGTTTAGAAGTAGATGCACAAATAATATCAAGTCTAGACCATTGTCATTTGCTTCTTTATAGTCTTCACCAAAATTTCTTTTTCTTTCTGTGTCTGGGCTGTGGTAAACAGGCTCAGGAATATTTAAATTATGTACCAGATAGAGAAATGTGTCTTGGACTGTTCCCAGATTTTTTCCTTCTCTGATCTAAATTTACTTTATCTAAGAGTAAGTTTATGTTAAGGCAAAGAACTATGTTTTTCAGCCACCGAAGATCTAAGTGGTACTGTATGTAATTTAGGTGATTTAAAAGTAATTAACCCTTAAACATAGCATATAATCAGCATCTAATTTTTCTGTTCCTCAGAAAACAAAATGTTTTATTACACCAAACAATAAGAATAAATAACTTGGTTTGCACATATTTTTTTTAATAATTATTTCTAGAGATGCAATAATTACCTCCATAGATGTTACTTGTTTTTTATCACATGCTGAACTTTTCCTTATTTATTTTTAGAATATGGTTAGTAGGTACAATACTAATTATCATAAGGCAATCAGGGCAGTAGTTTAAGATATCAAAACACAAATGTATTTCTGCTCTACAAACAATTCTACAATTCAGAACTTTCCCTGTGGTATTTCTCGGTGTAGAATAGACCTTGTGTAGTTATAATTTTTCCTAATATACAATCTAAACCTCCCCTGATGCAGCTTGAGGCCATTTCCTCTTGTCCTGTCACTTCTTACTTGGGAGAAGAGACCAACATACACCTTGCTACAATCTCCTTTCAGGCAATTGTAGAGAGTTATAAGGTCACCCTTGAGCCTCCTTTTCTCCAGGCTAAACAACTTCAGTTCCCTCAGCTACTCCTCATAGGACCTGTTGTCTAGACCTTTCACCAGCTTTGTTGCTCTTCTTTGGACACACTCCAGCACGTTTTAAAACAGTACTTGAAATGGAAAACAGATTTTTGATGACACAGCCAATTGTTTTTACACTTTGTATCCACATAAGTGTTGCATCCACATAAGCATTGACTGTGGCATTGGCACCCTTTCACCACGGATTAAGTCCTAATTTGACAAATCATATTATTTCAAAATAAAAGCGATTCTTAAGTTGTGGAGAACCCACCAAAAAAAAAAAAAAAAAAAAGAAAAGAAAGAAGAAGTAACAGAAATAATTAGACATAGCTTTTTTTCTTAAGATATTACAGGTAGGGATAATAAGTGCCGTTGCAAACTTTTATAAATATTCTCTTTAAATGTCTGACCCCAGAGCTTTGACAAGCATGCTATTTGTCTTTAGAGGTTACTTATATAAAATTGACTCCCTATTGATCAAAATTTTATCATTATAATTAAGAGAGAGAATACTTTTTTCATAGTACAATTTAGTTCTGAATGAACAGCTAAGGTTACATCAAAATGTCTATTATAATCCCATTTTCACTCAGCTATGCTTCCTTAGCTACTTATGCTGGAAAGCAAATACCCTGTTAGTCAGCTGTGATTGCTTCATTTCCCTTTATCCAGATAGTTGCTCAGATTACTTTTTTTAAAGGACAACTCTACCCTGTAGTAGTACGGAGAAATAGAGCTGCACAGCAGAGTACAGGGAAACCAATATAAGATTTAAAGAAGTTAGATCAGTTACTGGATATAGTCCAGTTAAGTGGCCTGGAGCTGTGGCTAGGGTAATTTATTTTATCAGGAATTTATCTTATTAAGAGCCACATGTGGATTAATTTACCTTATTTGAAGCTCTGTGCTTCAGTAGCCGCAGTGTTCTGGGTACCTAACACAGCCTGGCCTTGTTTATTCAGTTCTGCAGTGTGTGATGATGAAAAGATTGTATTAGTTCTTGGTAGAGTGGAGCAAAGAAGGCAAGTGTGCAGATTAATAGTCATTATTGATTAAATGTCATTATTTTAGCTGTCAGTAAGAAACGTGGGATTCAGAAGGTGGGGGAAAAGATAAGATCAAGTGCTAGATTTGTAAAGACATTTTAATGCAACATTTTCATAACTTATTTCTCAGTACATATATGAATTCTCAGTATTAAAAGGAGAAAATAACATTTTCTTTTTCCCTCCATGAAAATCTTAGCCTTTTTGTGAAAAAAAATGGCTACAGAAAGGTGGTTCAGACAAATGTGGGACTGGGAGATCTGAGTTTCTGTTGAGAATCTCCATTGATATTATCTTCTAGTTTATCCTCTGATTCCAATGCTTCAAATTTTCCTAAGTATCAGGATATTTTTTGTACTTTCTTTAGTCATCTTCTTGTTTGTTTGTGGTCGGTTGACCTTGGACTGCAGCCAGATGCCCACCCAGCCACTCTCAACAGGACACATGAGAAAAAAGGATAAGAAAGCTTGTGGATCAAGGTAAAAATAGTGAGATCACTCAGCAGTTACTGTCATGGGCAAAAGAGAGCTGGCTTGGGGAAATTAATTTAATATACCACCTATTTAAATAAATTTAGGTAGTGAGAAACAAAGACAAAATCTAAAAGACCTTCTTTCCCTCTGCCCTCCCCCCCCCCTTTTTCCCAGGCTTGACTTTACTCCTTTGTTCCCAACTCCTCTATCTACTTCCTCTTGCCCAGAATGTCACAGGGAAAATGGGGACTGTGCTTATTCCATAACAGCTCCTCTCTGCTGCTCCTCCTCACACTGCTTGCACATGGGTCCTTCCCACAAGCTGCAGTCCTTTAGAAACTGCTCCAGTATGGGTCCTGTCAAAAAGTCATCAGTTCCTGTCAGAATAATACTCCTCTGGGGTGGGGTTTCCACTGTCTGCAGTTCCTTTAGGGCATATTTACCTACTCCAGCATGGGGTCCTCCATGGGCTGCAGTGTGCATATCTGCTCCACTATGTTATACTTAGGGAGCAACTCAGTTATTTGAACATAGGTCTCAAATGCCATTTTAGCTGCTGTCACCATTCAGCTGACAGATGAAAAAGTGCAAGCCTCTCATCGTCCCTGTGTTATGTCTTGCAACATTATGGAGACGTCTTGGATACTATGAGACCTCTGAAATGGCATTAGACCCCTGTGTTTAGGAAAATGAGTCACCTCTTTGCTATTCTCCTAATAGACACTAACCCTTTCTCAGAGATCATGGCTGAATGAATATGTGTGGGGTTTTTTTCCAAGTGTCTGTCATAACTAACAGATCAATTTCATCAGTATACCTGAAATGAGTGAGCTGGATTTATTCTCCCATTCATTTTTATCTCTGCCTGCTTGAACTCAGAGACAGGTGAATTCAAAGAGAATTAAGCTCCTGAGATAAAATGCTGGATCACAAATTTGTGGTAGGGAGTGGATATTTAGGGTTAGCATGTGTGTGTTGGGTTTTGGCTGGTATTTTTAATTTTTAATTCTGTGAACAACGCTAGATGTACTTTAAAATATTGGGTGAAAAATAACCATAGGGGTGTAAGGTTCTCCAGAAGCTTCTGATAATTACACATAGACCAAATTAGAAAAGCACAATGGGAAGGAAAAAAAAAAAAAAGAAAAAAGAGACCTTTTAAAAATAAATTATTTTTCTGCTGAAATTACAGAGGAAGTTGGATTAAAGTTGTGTCAGATTGATGGGAACCTTGAGCTTCCTTCTAGAACAGCACTCAGGGACCACTGTATGAACAGACACCCACCTAGATGAGGCAATATCTGCATTCATCTCCTCCTCACCCTGGAAAGATCTGACAAAGGCCGAGAATGGTTTCAGTTCTGTACAACCCTTGCCAACCCAATCCACACAGGCAGTTGAAGGTGCAAAAGACCTCGCAATGAAATCTGATTTCCCCTCTTCTCCCAGTGTCACAGCGTTCAGGTAGAATTACATACCTGATGACACAGGCATATCTGTATCATCCTTGCTGGCACCAGCCAGCCAACACTGAACATCTCTGAGCAGCCTGAGCCACCACGAGGAACTCCCCAGTAGGACCACTGCTCAGCTCAGCAGTACATTATCCACCCAGTAGAATGGTCTATCCTCATGTACATCCTCCAGGTGAACGTTAATTTCATAGCTTCTGCTAACAAGTGTGGAGAGTGAAGCAAGCCTTTGTGATACCCATGGAAGTATTATAATGTAATAATAAAATTACATTTTAGGAATATTTATGTAGTGTTCCCTCTGAATTTTAGCCACCATTACTGTTAATGTTTTATAATATTATGAGTAAGCCTGAGTGATATCATGCTTATTACAGATTACAGTATTATTTTAAACCTTATGTCATAGCCATTTAAAAGGTATGAAGGCATTCAGTGTCAGCCACTTAGCAAATACCAGAATATGAAGAAAATTCTGTGCGTACAGAAGTTATGGAAAGTACTAATTTTATTTACTATTTGTAATAAGAAGTAAATTACTTCACTTCTTTTGTAGCCACAACATTATGCAAGGCAGATGAGTTTACCATAATATCTGCTATCAAAAATATAGGAGTATCGAACATTATCAAAAACTTATAGTAAATAAAGAAGTTTGGTTATTTTGGTAAATCTACCCTGCAGCCCAAGTATATTTTGATGACCAATAGGAAACACTTCCTGCAGGAGTCTTTTCTCTTGCATTGTGTAGCAACTCTTTTACTGGTTAATTTTGAAGCTGAAACTAGTAAAAGCAATTTTAAAGAAATGTCTTTCACAAGCAAAATTTAGAATCATTCCCAAAGATTTCTATGTCTTTTTGGGGCTGGCTGCTCAAGTTCAAGCCCGTTAATCTACTTTCCTGTGTTTTGGCACTACTCTGACATGGTGTTTAGAATCCAAATAAGGATCTCTATGGATGACATTAAACAATCATTATTTAAACAATAACTCGTTATAGTATCAGAATTATTTTCTGCTAAAGTTAAGACATTCCAGCTGGGACCTCAACTGCAGCTGTACAAGAAATGTCTGTAAGTACAAATATTTAATGGTAGTCATTGCTGTCTAAAAAGCATTTTCAATTGCTACCATGCATTTTAGTACTGTATCATGTGCATATATAGAGAGAGAGATAAGAAATCAGTGGAAGAAAATCCGGTATGTTTGTAATTAAAATAAATGAACATCTAAACAGGCAAAATATTCCTTGTTTCAAGTTAAGGAGCTAACAAACGGGAACTATTGTTCACAGAAAATATCATTCATACCAGATAAATACAATCAGATCCCTAAAAAGGATTTCTTCGTAGTGAGCTCTAAACACAGCAAAGAAATAACCACACCAAATAAATCTAATATTGTTAAAATTCACAGGAGTATACTTACATATAAGTGTCCATAAAAGCACTAACCTTGAAAGCTACTTAAACACAGCAGACTTCACAAGTCCAGAAAAATATATGAAGAATCATGCCTCTATTTATTTTCCTCACACTTCCAACATTCAATTTGGCTGGGCACACAGAGAGCAAAAGAATAGTGTTGATGTGATTTGATTGCTGCCATGTATAACTAACGGGGCTAGTTGTCATCTATTATTAAACAAGAACCAAGAAATAGTTTTGTTCAAAGGTTGTTTGTTTTGAAGGTATTTCCTTTTTAGGTTTTTGTTCTTGCTTTATTACACATGGAGTTTTCTAAAATGTGTATACTTTGTAGTGAATTAGACATTGCTTAATGAATCTAAATGAAGCTAAATCCAGTTGGTGGACAGTCATGAGTGGGGTTCCCCAGAGCTCAGTGTTGGGCCCAGTCTTGCTTAATATCTTTATCAATGGTCTGGATGAGGGAATTGAGTGCACCCTCAGTAAGTTTGCAGATGACACCAAGTTGGACAGGTGTGTTGATCTGCTTGAGGGTAGGAAGAATGTTCAGAGGGACCTGGTGTTGTGGTTTAGCCGGCAACTCAGCCCCACGTAGTTGTTTGTGAACTCCCCCACTGGTGGGATGAGGAAGAGAATCAGAAGGGTAATGCTCGTGGGTTGAGATAAGAACAGTTTAATAATTAAAATAATAATTAAAAAAAAAAACAAAAAAACACCAAGAACAAACATGCAATGGAAAGGAAAACAACAAGAGGCGCGAAACCTGCGGGGGGCGGGGGGCAGGGTGAGGGAGATGAACCACTGAAACAAACCACACACAACACAGCCACTCACCACCCACCAACCCTACACTGCACCTCCTCTGAGCCACAATGTGCCCCCCCTTAATATACTGGTCATGGTGTCACATGGTATGGAATGAATATCCCATTGGCCAGTCGGGGTCAGCTGCCCTGGGCACGGCCCCACCCCTCCCAGCCTCCTGCAGAGCGCAGGAAGCTGGAAAGGTCCCCGACTACCACAGGCACTACAGTGAAAAGAAGTAACCCCTTCTCAGCCAAAAGCAGCCCACCTGTACAGGCTGGATCAATGGGCCAAGACCAACTGCATAAGGTTTAACAAGGCCAAGTGCTGGGTCCTGCACTTCAGTCACAGCAACCCCATGCAGTGCTACAGGCTTGGGGAAGAGTGGCTGGGGAGATGCCCAGCAGAGAAGGACCTGGAGGCGTTGGTTGACAGCCGGCTGAACATGAGCCAGCAGTGTGCCCAGGTGGCCAAGAAGGCCAACAGCATCCTGGCTTGTATCAGGAATAGTGTGGCCAGCAGTACTAGGGAAGTGATTGTGCTCCTGTACTCGGCACTGGTGAGGCTGCACCTTGAATACTGTGTGCAGTTTTGTGCCCCTCACTACATGAGGGACATCGAGGTGCTGGAGCATGTCCAGAGTGGGCAATGAAGCTGGTGAAGGGTCTGAAGAGCAGATCTTATAAGGAGAAGTTGAGGGAACTGGTGTTGTTTAGCCTGGAGAAGAGGAGGCTGAGGGGAGACATTACTGCTCTCTACAACTACCTGAAAGGAGGTTGTAGTGAGGTGGGTGTTGGCCTCTTATTCCCAAGTTACTAGTGATAGAACAGGAAATGGCTTCAAGCTGCATCAGGGGAGGTTTAGACTGGATAATAGGAAACATTTCTTTACTGGGGGAGTGATCATGCATTGGAACAGGCTGCTGAGAGAGTGGTGTGACCGTCCCTGGAGGTGTTCAAAACACGTGTAGACGTGGCACTTCAGGGCATAGTTTAGGAGGCATGGTAGTGTTGGGTTGATAATTGGACTTGATATTCCAAATATCAAAGGTCTTTTCCAACCTTAATGATTCTATGATTCTAAGAATAGATTTATGTTTATTTCTTCAAAATCTATGGTTAGGAAAAATGCATACTGAAGTTATGAAATTTGGTAGGAAAATATTTAACATAGATCACGTAAATAAGAGCTGAATGCATTCACACATTTCCATACATGAAAGCTATGGTATCATGAGCTGGAATATTTTAAATAATGAGAAATTAAAAAGTTAATGTTTACTATCACGTTATCATAGATTGCTGTGGGTTGGATGGTACCTTTAATGATAGCCTAGTCCAGCCCCCCTGCAGTGATCAGGAACATCTTCAGCTAGATCAGGTTGCTCACAGCCATGTTCAACCTGACCTTAAATGTTTCTAGGAATGAGGGATTTACCACCTCATTGGGCAATCTGTGATGGTTTTTCACCACCCTCACATGGTAAAAAATTTCTTCTTTATAACTAGTCTGAATCTCCCCTCTTTTGTTTAAAACCATTACCCCTCTTCTTATCACTACAGGCTTTACTAAAAGGTCTGTCCCCATCTTTCTTATAGAATCTTTTCAGTATTGAAAGTCTGAAATAATGTCTCCCCACAGCCTTCTCCTCTCCAGGCTAGGCAACTTCAACCCTTTCAGCCTGTCTTCATAGGAGAGGTGCTCCAGTCCTTGGATCATTTTTGTGGCCCTCCTCTGGGCCTGCTTCAGCGGGTCCATGTCCTTCCTGTGTTGAGGGCTCCAGAGCTGGACACAGTAGTCCAGGTGGAGTCTCACCAGAGCAGAGTAGAGGGGCAGAATCACCTCCCTCAACATGCTAACCATGCTTTTCTGATGCAGCCCAAGATACAGTTGGCTTTCTCGATTGCAAGCACATATTGCCAGCTCATGTCTAGCTTTTCATCCACCAGTACTCCCAAGTCCTTCTCCACAGGTCTGTTCTCAATCTTTTCATCGCCTAGCCTGTGTTGATACTGGGGGTTGCCCCAACCCAGGTGCAGGACCTTGCCCTTGGCCATGTTGAACTTAATGAGGTTCTCTTCCTTTGCTTCCATGGGTCTACTTCCCAAGCTTGTCCAGGTCCCTGTGGATGTCATTCCGTACCTCAAGTGTATCAAACACTCCACTCAGCTTGGTGTCATCTGCAAAATTCCTGAAGATGCACTTGATCCCACTATGTCATTAATGGAGATATTATACAGTACTGGTCCCAGTAGAGACCCCTGAGGGACACCACTATCTGTCTCCATCTGGACTTTGAGTCGATGACCACTACTTTCTAGATGCGACCATCCGACCAATTCCTCATCCACCAAAGAGTCCCTCCATCAAATACATCTCTCTCCAATTTAGAGAGTACGATGGTGTTAGGGACCATGTTAAAAGTTTAGATAGATGATATCCGCACCTCTTCCCTTGTCCACTGATGCAGTCACTTCATCATAGAAGGTCACTAGGTTGGTCAGGCAGGACTTGCCCTTGGTGAAGACGTGCTGGCTGTCTTGAATTTTTACCTCCTTTTTCATTAATTTCAAATTATGCCTTTAAATTGCAGAAACCTGAGTACCCAGATTTGCAAAGGAAGATGGATCCAAATGCCAGCATTAAGGTTTTCACATATCTTTCCTCATATAGTACCAAAATGTGAAGCTATATGAAGTTCTTTACAGCAGGCTCTAAATGTCTGGAGCTTAGGAGATATAGAACAGCCTGCATTCTGATAATGCCAAGAGATAAGGTGATTAATTTGGAGTAAAATCCTAGCAAGATTTACAGTCTGAGCATTTCTAGTCCCAGCTGCCAGGAGAAAACACCAAATTCCCTGCAAACATAGCCAGAGATGTTGATAATGCTTCTGTCAAGCTCTTTTTCAATTACCTTCCTCTACTTTTATCCAACAAACTAATACTTGGAGAACTTGCCTTGGGTAGAAGGTTGGGGTTTTTTTTGGGGTGGTTTGGTTGTTTTTTCTTTTTTTTTTGTGGTAGAAAATATCTGTCTTTGTTCTAAGCTGTTTGTCTTTTCACACAGTATTTATTAAGCCAGAGAAACAGAAGGTGAAAATGATTCCTCAAGTTAATGATCAGGGCATTTATTAGAAAGTATGGTCATAACAATTCACATTCCTAACCCCAATGAATGTCTAGACATTAAGTATGCTGAAACCCTACAGATCCTTTACATATATCTGTAGGATAAAAATGCTGACTTCAGCTTTCTTCCTGTGTTCCACAAGGATGCACTCTAGACTAAGTTGCTATAAACCACTGAGATATTCATAACCACACACTACTAAAGTAGTTTAGCTTGAACTTTCTCTGTGCAAGAACACGTAAACAGCATAGCATACTATATTACCTTCTGGTGGTCTCCTTTTGCCCGAAACAGAGTGATATTATATAATGCAAATTTATTGAAGTGTTTTTGAGAAACTCTTTGAGAAACTTTGACTAGAAATTTAACCCAACTTTGTGTACAGCAAGTAGTAAATGGCAGCTAGGTATTCGTTTGGTTCCTAGATCTTACTCTGAAGAAGGCAACAAACATTTTCCACTTGTCCCCCTAATATAGAATTACCTCTTTAATGAGCTGATCAGATTACTGAAATGCCAAGATTCATTCGGTATGTAAACCCAGAAAATGATCAATATATCTGGGACTGAGTTGAAAATTGAGAAGTGGGATGGGATAAAAAGCAAACTAATGAACAGCATTTTGGTATAAAGCCATTTAAGCACATCCCTTTCTTTTTTCAAATTGTCCTGATCACAACTGTCTTAACACTCAATGAAGCCAAAATGGACATCAGACAAGGTAAGAAAAAATGCTTCAGTAACAAGTTATCCTTGAAATATTTGATCTTCCAGCAATTTCCTTTCTTGCTACTTTCCTATCTAAACTAGGCAAACACTGTTCTCTCTCAAACCCAATGAAAATTCATTTTCCTACTTTTCATAGCCCAATTAAAAAAAAAAAAAGAAAAGAAAGAAAAAAGAAAAGAAAGGTATGCTAATTCATTTTTTCTTTATATAATTTGTTTCAGGATTACTTCTGGGTTTTAAGTGTTTTTTATCAAGCATGTATTTTAACTTGCTTCATGATAGTTTCTGTCAAGTGATAAAAGTTTAAAGTTAATATCTCAGTAAAATATAGAATTAGTTTCCAAACGTGTCATTTGAATTTTAAACTGAAACTGTTCCTCGCTTGAAGCTTAGTTCCTTGTACGAGTTGGTTGCAAATCAGCCTCCTCAAAAAAAACCCCAAGCTAAAAATCCTTTGATAAAGATAGAAAAAACAGTATGCAAAATCTTAAGATTGATTCCTTTCTGGGATAACTAAATGTTTCTGTATCTATGTGAACATCAAGCTTATAGGCATGAAAAAGGTTACTCAACAATAATTTGTAGTAAACTGACAGATTTTAACAGTTAATATATTCTCAGCAGAGATTCAAAATATTCTGCAAAACAGCAGTTGATAATATTTGCAAATTACATCCTTAATTAATGATTGAAATTAGATGATTGACAGATATTTGCCTTAATATTCTGCAAAGTTGTATTAATGGCATGTGTTATAGACTTTTTGAGTCTCTTATATTTATCTTTGAGGAAAAACAATGAAACATATGAGTGTTCTTAATTTAATCCATGTACTATCATTGTATTTGTTATCAGTCCTGTGTCTACCCAAGTTACCAGACAATAATAAACATAATAAGCATCTGACAGAGCTCTGCAGATAGTATTCTAAACGACCGAGTCAGACTAAAGTTTGTCATATTGTCTAATGTTTAACAATGAAAGTAATTCAAGGACTGTTACATCCTGCACAAGTTCTTCATCATTTCAATGGCTTAAAGCCACAAGGATAGTTTTTAATTGTTTATGTGATATATCATTTGATTGTCTCCTTCACTCTGTACCAAAAAAGAACACAGTAAATTAATAATAAGCTCAGGCACAGCCACAAAGTACCTGCTACAGGATAAGATTGATTTATATCTAAGGTGATGACGCCTGGAGTCCAGATAACTAAGTAGGGAATATAAATTTCCTAGAATATCTCCGATCACAATCACAAGTTTGGTATTCCAAATTTCTGTTGATAAAACAGACTTTGATATATGGCACTACGGTATACACTTGTGTAAATTAACTTTGAAAGTGTAAGACTAGATAGGAGTTGAATGACTTTCCAGGATATGTTCTTTAGCTCTGTCACACATTTATATGGAGCAGCAGGTACTGAGTTTCTACACTAAAGTAATAATGAAAAGTAATGCAGACAGAAATAGCTTGCCTCTAGCAAGACTAATGGCAAGGTCAGATTGCATCAATTAAATGAGAAAACCTCCAGGATAAAGTTCATTCCACACATTATGAGCTTTTTCCTTCCTTCCAAACAAGTGCCTGGTTTCAGAAGTATAAGGCTGCTTAACTGTAAATTCACAAATCTACAACATGAAATGACTGTGAAAAAAGTTTCCTAAAATGCTAAACAAGAATATTAGACAATGTAAATTTATAAAAGAACCCTGCAACTGGTAAAATACAGAAAGTATCTTCTTTTAAGTATTCAGAAATACAGCAAAACTGTTGTCCATATGTTCTTAACAGCTAAACATTTTTCAAATTTCAGCATTATTGTTCCTTCTATATTTTGTTAAAGATTCTGAATAATGTTTAGGAACAATATTTAATAACTAAAAATACATAAAACCAGCAAGCAGACTGACATTTTTTCTTCTGAAGTATGATTATTTTGCAGCCGTCTGTGAGAAAACTCTCTTCTTGGTAAATTTTGGTCCTCAAAACTGATTAGAGGTCTCTTAACATTACACATCCCTCCCAGGCAAGAACCTTGCATTTGAAGTTTCTGCTTGTTCAATTTGACTTCTAATCTTAGTCTCAGCCCTTCCTAGGTCTAAAATTAGAGGTGAATGAACTCCTGTCTCACTAAACTCTAATATGCAATTTGAACAAAAGCCAGTTTCAACTAATCCTGCATGCAGCCTCCTAAGTGTGGTGCAAGGTAAACTTTCACCATTAGTTTTTCTCCCTTTAGGCCACTCCCTTATTGCTGATGTTTGACTATGGGTGAAAAAGCAGGAAGGCAGCAGAGCCCTCAGAATTTTGCAGAGCTAGGTAAGACCACAGTCACAGAAATTACAGTTTGCAGACACCTCTCTGTGTGGTATCATGGCCTATCACTTGGAATAGATGCTGCTTTGTGGTACTCTTAGGAGAGTTAAACAAGGCACATGGATGAAAATACAGGGCAGGTTGAGGTTATTCTAAACAGAAAAAAGAAAAGCCTAAAAATGTTAAAATTCCTTTCATCCAAAGTGTCTAGGTTAAATGTTTACTTCATGGTGGGTTTTTTTTACCATCTCAGAATGGAAACAAAAAAAATTAATAAATGAAATAACAATAACAATAATAAAATGATATGAAGAGTGCCAGCACTCTTCCAGAATAGTGAATCTTAAGAAAATATTGACACTATTTTGAGAGGGAATATCGAAGTCTCAGAAGGAATAAGAGATTTTTTATTGAGGCTTAATAATAACCATGACCTTAGATGCCAGCCAAAATATAAAATCTTCACAGAAAATGTGCCCACAGCCATCCAAAAGAACAAAAATTCTCACCCAACTTTTCCCCTATGAATAATCCTGATTACAATGCAATGTGGAAAATCATGATCTCTTGACAGAAAATTTTAAACCCAGAGAGAAATGAAATATATCAGAAGTTGATCAGTAGTTACACAGAAAATAAAGTGTATATGCAACAATTTATTCTGACATGATGAAAAAGAGAGTGTTGATGCAGAACTACATATGACATTTATTTATAGTATTAATGGAAAGAAAAATAGAGAGAAAATGCCTGATAAGTTCCTCTCCGTACATCTGGTCTGAAATGATGCACTTTTGTATTAAACAGAACAATGTGTACAAAAGTTAAAATCTTCTTATTCTACTGCATTTTATAATACACAATTTGTGGGGTGAAGTTCAGTTTTATTTCTTTTAATGACCTCAGTAGAGAGAATTTCCACCAAAGTATCTTGAATAAATCTTTGTTCTACTTAGATGACTCTGCACAAGAGAAGTCTGATTTTCAAAATTACTAAGAAATAGAAGGTTTTGATTTAGATGCTTAAATAATATCACTTCATTAGTGAGGTAATTTAAAAGCAAATTAATTATTTTTATGATTTGTCTTAATGGGGGAACTACAGAAAGTGCATTCCCTTCCTCATAATATGGTTCATGAGAATGGTGGTGAGACTCAGTTCAGCTTAGTTAACATGTGGGAAACCCTCTGCAGACAAATAGTAACTTTCAGACCTTGGTTTGAAAAGTCACTGTACAAAAAAAAAGTTTTAGAGGTCGTTTTATGACTTGTATTTTTTCACTTCACAGTTTAATACTTTTATTTGATTAGTTAATTGCCTATGGATATAAAAGAGAACCACGTGTATCAGAAACAAGTAATATGTATTTGCAGCATGAATGACAATAAATACCACACATACACACACAGAGATACCAGTTGTAGGTAAATGAGTTATGTAAAGACAGAAGATATCATTATCTTTATCTAAGAATACATACAACTTATATAATTTTTATCATCAGGTAATATCAAAGTACTAAATTGTATGTGGGGCTAGTTAGGGATTTTTGGTAACTCCTCGTTGGAAAGCCTGAGCTGTAAAACCTAGACAGAAGCTTAGACATAACCTACAGAATCATGATCCCATTATGCACACGCAGTGGTGTTAGATTTCTAATTTTCTTTTTTTTTCTTTTTGTTATTTTTACTTTTTCAGTGACAAAACAGTATGTAAATGGTGTGATAACATATTTGAGCAGTAAAGAGGAAGACATAAATTTAGCTTCCTTTTGTGCAAGGTTTGGAGTAAGGATTTAAACATGGGTCTTTTGATGCTGAGAAAGAATATACCATAGAATTATGGAATAATGGAATAGTTTGTGTTGGAAGGGACCTCTAAAGGTCATCTAGTCCAACCCTCCTGCAATAAGCAGGGCCATCTTCAACTAGACCAGGTTGCTCAGAACCCTGTCCAACCTGACCCTGAATGTTTCCAGGGATGGGGCATCTACCACCCCTCTGATGTCCACTGATGTAGTCGCTCCATCATAGAAGGCCATTAGGTTTTACATGTATACATTCTTACGTGTGTGCACTATCGATATGTTCGCAGTCCTTATAAGCGGATTGTGGAGCCAGTATGCCTTGAACCAATGAACATCCATTATAGCTTGTAGAGAAGAAGCTGAATGAAAACTGTCAGAACAGGTGGCAAATAGTTAAATTTATTAGCTGTGATCAGATTCAAATTAATTAAGTCAAAATAGTGATTTGAATTTAGACTTTTCACCTTACTTGAGAGTAGGAAAATGGCTGTTTCAAGAATCCCTCTCTCTCCCCTCTCTCACTCTTTATTCTTTTGCTTTGTTTAAAACCTTGAATGAAGAAATAATTGAATAATTGACCTGCATAACTGAAATCTCAAAAAGTTTTGTTGGACAGTAAAATAATTTCCCATGCATTTCTGCTTTTTCCCTGTAATAAAAATAAGTGGAATTTAAGAACTTTTCTGCTTTTCAAAATAGAATATAAATTATATTAATAGTTTTTCATCCAAACAGCTAAGCTTTTCAAACACAATGGAAATACTGTCTTTGTAAAAAGAGACATAATTATTCCACCACTCAAC
Organism: Phalacrocorax aristotelis; assembly: GCF_949628215.1. Classification (NCBI taxonomy): domain Eukaryota; kingdom Metazoa; phylum Chordata; class Aves; order Suliformes; family Phalacrocoracidae; genus Phalacrocorax; species Phalacrocorax aristotelis. The sequence goes on from NC_134276.1 coordinate 39,854,265, forward strand.
CATAAATATTTCATTCTTTGTTTTATCTAAAGAAGCTTTAGAGAGAAAAAAGCATTTCCTCATGTATGCAATATGATTACACTCCAGGTCAAGTTATAAAATAATATAAAAATCTTTGTGCTATTCAGTTTAAAAGTTGCTTTGTCACATAATTGTGAGGATACATTTATAATTTAAACAAAAATATGTAGAAGTCTGACAGGCAAAAGGAGATGCAGGGTACCTTGAACATTCAGAACAGAAGAGATAAGAGTGATGAATTACTGGTGATAACAAGTAAAGACTATCAAGGTACAATTTTCTTCAAACTCTGACTATTTTTATTGTATATATTGTATTACTGAGTCTTCTGTAATGTGTTGACTATATTCATTCTCTTTAGGAAATATTCAGTGAATTCAGAACAGAATAAATTCTAGGCTTTCAATCAATTTCCATATTGTCCTTGATGCATAGCAGTCAGGCACTGATCCTGTGATAACCAATGTATAACTCAGAAAGGAATCTGAATTGGGGCATTTAATTTAAATAGGAATTAGAGTTATTTTAAAGGGACTCAGAAAACACAAAACTTAGTAAAAAAAAAAAACAAACCCAAAACAAAACACCATAAAGCAAAATCTTCAGAAGTGCTTTTGAACTATTGATCAAGTTGCTGCAAGATCATTCTTAAAATGAAGTGAAATTATAGAGTCTTACTTGCTGGGATGAACAAGTGTTCACTTTCTTCCTTACTATTTTCTGAAGCCAAACTTTCTAGGTAGGATATTTTGTTGGTACCATTTATTTATCTCATTTCTGAAAAAAAAAAACACCACAAAAACCCACACCAACGACCAACCAACCAATCAACCAACCAACCAATGAACCAACAAACAACTTTTCTAGTAAGCGTTAAGTAAAGTGATTACTGAAACTGATTCAAGGACACTGTTTAAGACTTTCTATTTCTGTATGGGTTTGCTCAACATCTGTTCAATGTTTCCAGTTAAAAATTCCTGTTGAATTACATAAGCATTATTTTATATTGAGTCTATTTGATTGTCAGTTTCTTGTTCTTATGTTTTTACTAATCTCATATTTTCACCTCTAGATTTTATGAGAGCTGTGTAAATATTTCTAATCCAGATAAGGTTACTCTACAATGTAACTAAGTATATCAGATGAGATTTATTTTCCTTGAAGACAGTTACATTAATTTTTAGAGTTTTGTCTTTTAGGCTGTGTTTGTAAGCATCCATTATTTGTAAGGATTAAAAGTAAGGATACAAAGTATTGTTAAGGATCTTTCTTCATCATCGTTCATTGGGGAAATTCAGAATGAAGATTTTTTCTTGTCTTAAAGATAGACAAATTTATCTTTTAAGGATAAATCCTTACCCTGTGAATTATTCCACTGAAATACATCTACATTTGAATTATTGAGATGAAAATTGGCCCATGGTACATGAGAAAAGAGAGAGTGTGTATGTGTATATATGTATGTGTGTGCTTACTACTTTTCAAGAACAACGATTTCTTGAAAATATGTTGTCATCTTTGACATCTCTGAAATGTTTATTGCTTTTGCCAAATCATATGAGTGTGATAGGGATCAGAATGGAAAAGCCCATCTTGCTTGGCCTGTGATGACCAGCTTAAAACTGTAATGGACTACCTTGTATTTTACCCCAGGTTCTTTCTATTTATATTTTATTTATATGGTGAAGATTTGGTAGCAGGGGTACTGCAGAGGTGGCTGCTGTGACAAGACATCAGAAGCTGCCCCCATATTGGAGAGAGCCAGTTCCAGCCGGCTCTAAGATGGACCAGCTACTGGCCCAAACTGAGCCAATCAGCGATGGTGGTAACACCTCTCCGATAACATATAAAGAATGGGTAAGAAACAGTCAGTGGTAAAACTGGTCAGTGAAGAAGGAGAGGAAGAAGGTGCTCCAGGCACTGAAGCAGAGACTCCCCTGCAGCCCATGGAGAAGACTGTGCTGAAGCTGGTTGTCTCCATTCATCCCATGTAGGTCCACGGTGACGGAGATATCCACTGTGCAGCCTGTGGAGGATGCCATGCTGGAACATATGGGTGTGTCCCGAAGGAAGCTGCAGCCCTTGGAGAGCCCATGCTGAAGTAGGTTCCTTGCAGGTGCTGTGGCCTGTGAAAAGCAGCTCACACTGGAGCTTGTTTTCTGGCAGGACCTATGATCCCATGGGGGACCCATACTGGAGTAATCTGTTCCTGAAGGACTGTGCCCTGTGGAAAGGACCCATGATGGAGCAGTTCTTGAAGAACTGAAGCCCATGGGAAAGACTCACTCTGGAGAAGTTCAGGAAGGACTGTATCCCTTGAGAGGGATGACATACTGGAGCGGGAACAGGGCATGATGAAGAAACAGCAGACACAAAGCATTATGAACTGACCACAAACCCCATTCCCCATCCTCCTGCAGAGGGGAGGAGGTAGAAGAGTCTGGAGTGAAGTTAAGCTTGGGAAGAAAGGAGGAGTTGGTGAGTTGGTTTTGTTTCTCACTATCTTACTCTATTTTTAGTTGACAATAAATTAAATTAATCTTCCCCAGGTTGAGTCTCTTTTGCCTGTAACAGTAGTTTGTAAAGGATCTCTCCATCCTTATCTCATCTCAAGAGCTTCTCATTGTATTTTCTCCATGTGTCCTGCTGAGGAGAGAGAGTGATTTGGCGAGCACCTGGCAGCCAGCCAAGGTTAACCCACCACACCACATTACAGTGGAAAGCAGAAATACCAGCAGTTCTCTTTAGCCTAACACAAAACAAAACTCCTCAAGATCTCATATCTAGAAGTTTGTTAATATTCTGAAGAACGAATACTGAGAACTTTGTATCTGTGTACAGTTTTGGTTTTTCTCACTTGAATCTAACATGGTTTTAATTGTTTATGAAAAAAATATGAATATTAATTCAAACATCTTTTTATTACACATTCAACATGAACCTTATTTCACTCGGGTCTTTGGGATTTAAGTCACAACTTAATGACTTTTCCAATAATGTTTTCCATTCTGAAGTTTTTTCCTCAGACTCATTTTACACTGTTGAGTAAGTCCTACCTAGCCTCTGTGATTTATTGGCTTTGAGTTGCCCCATCCAACTTATCACTTGTGCCTTGCTGACCCTGAAGTAATTGTCATGGATGGAGTGATGCACTTCACTCATAAAAGAGAAGCAGCAATATGTTTATTGATATAAACCGGTGATTTAACAGTTTGATAGTGAATGTGACTGTGGTTTAAAAGGTTTTGAGGGCACAGTACAGTTGATTATTTACTGCACAGAGGACAGGGTCAGACAAAACTGTTAGGTAGACCCTCCCATTGAGTCATGAGGCCCAAAGAGGACCCCTTTGCTTTCTAAACTCTTTCCCTTAGAGAAGCCTAGGTGCAGCTGGATCCAAACTTAGTCACTGACTTGTTCAACATTTTGTGTCTAAAGGATTATATGTGCATAATCAATCTAACGTATAACCTTAGTGAAGCTTAAAATGCTTAGCAAGCTATTAGTCACTTACTGGACATCCGTTGCAGCAAGGAATTTCTCAATATCGAGCAGTAAGGGTTCTCTGCATAACCTTGAATGGTGTCCTTACTCCAGGGGAGATCCTGTCATGCAGCTTGCTGCCGTGCAGGAGAGCTCAAAGGGATCTTGGGCTGCTCACTATTTATGGGATAAGATGATTGACTTATAGTCATATCTGCATACTGACTACAGATGTTAGTGTCTTCCAGATTTTGCTTGAGTTGGAAATTGACCATCAATGTGATTATGTGGGTGCACTGCTCAAAACAGCCCTTAGCTGTTGTGTTATTACGTCTCCTAAATCCACTTTGAGCCAGATGCAGCCATCACGTCCAGACACATCCATTATGACCGCCACTGGTGGTTATTGCTTGAGCAGGGTTACTGGAGATAAAGGTCAGGTTGGAGCAGTGGTGGGGAGCACAATATCTCAGTAATCCAAGATAGGAAGTACAAGGCCAATAATAGACGCCGTCAGTATATGTCTTTTGTGTTGTGTACTAAGCATTCTCCTTAAACTTCAGTCTTTTGAATGGATACCTCAACATTTTAACTGAACCTAACATTTTCTGTTATTGGCCTCCAAACTTCTGGTTTTCATTTATTAAATTCCATATGTATTAAATATATTATTTGCAGTTTAGAATCATAGAGTTATAGAATTATTTAGATTGGAAAAGACCTTTAAGATCATGAAGTCCAACCATAAACCTAACACTGCCAAGTCAACGATGAAACCATGTCCCTAAGGGCCACAACCACATATCTTTTAAATACCTCTAGGGGTGGGGACTCAACCACTACCCTGCGAAGCCTGTTCCAACGATTGATAACCCTTTGGGTGGAGAAATTTTGCCTAATATCCAGTCTAAACCTTCCCTGGCACAAGCTGAGGTCATTTCCTTTATTCATTATATATGCCTCTGTTCATCTACTGATAATATACAGAATGTGTTAGCATGGTATGAAGATTGTTTTTAACTAGTTTGTAGCTACAATACTGACAGGTGGTGAAACAATAATTAAATTTTTATGTTAGCAAAAAAGATATCAAAAAACTTGTACCAAATCTTAATATTATTTTCTCTGCCTTACTGGATAACTTACAAGTGGAAAACAGCAACCCTCACTTTAAAAAATCACCAAACTAAAAGCCAAATTTAGTGTTTTAGAGAACCTTCTAAAAAAAAATGTACCATTTTAAGCTTCTTTGTAATACCTTAATGCATAACTATTATAGTCTAAATGTGACCTGAAATAGGTTTCCCATACTAAAAATATCATAAATTTCATCTACTCTCTAACACTACTGGGGCCTCAACAGGCTGGAGAAATGGGCTGGCAGGAACCTCATGTAGTTCAACAAAAGAAAACATAAAGTCCTGCATCTCACATATGAGGAAAGGCTAACAGAGCTGGGACTGTTTAGCCTGTGGAAGAGAAGGTGTTTAACAAATGCACAGCACATACTAAGGCCTCTGCCTTATTTGGTAACGTATTATAAATAAGATTGTGTAAACCAAATGAGTGTGTTAAAGCAGGATGTGGAAATATGATTTTTCATAAAGTCCAGTCAGAGGGGATAGTGATTGTTAGTAACGCTAGAGAAGAATCTCTTAGTATAGGATGTTGTCAGTGGGACAGCAAGGCAGTGCAAACATATGTCCAGGCATAGCAGGGATAATCTGTACAGGGAGCCAGAAGAGTAACTTCAGAAAAACAAGTGCTTGTATGAGGTTGGAAGATGGAAATCTACCTCTTGGTAAGGCCAAGGACAGAGAGAAGCTGAAGAAGAGAATACTCTGTGTGTGTGTGTTCAGTAATGGCATTTTCCTGCAGCTGTATTCTCAGCAGTGGACGAATTAGACTACAGAAAAAAGAAGCATCCATTCAGCCTCAGCAGTTACGTGACTTTCATCTACAGAATTTAGGAAGAATCTCTGCTAAGTCTGCCCTTAGATAAAAAAACTTTTTGCAGTGACTTAGAGACTATTTATTTTTTTCTGTGCTCACTTGTGTCTACATAGCCTTATAGAAGTTCTTTCAAAGATCCGCAAGGCAATGACAGCCTGCAGAAACTACAGATAATGTCATCTGACTGGACTATGCAAAGAAGAAAAACATGGGTTTATTTCATAAGTACCAAATGTTTGAATCAATGTCTGACATGCAGATCAGAAAGCCAAAGCATAAGACAGTGGATTGGAAGTACGTGCATCCCTCAAGTAGAAGATTACTTTTTTCCCCTTTATAAAATGGAAGGTTATGAAGAAAAAGGAGATAAAACAGGTGAAATAACAGGAAGTGTACATCAAGGAAAAGGCAGTATAACAGCAAAGAAACTTATATTTTGAATAAAATGAATGCCACTTTCTGATGCATTTTTTTACCCTGCACCCAGGCTGTGCCCAAACATTAAGAAAACTACCCAGTTGAAGGCATATATTTTTCTGCATTCGCAGAAATATACACATGTGGTAGCCATATATAGAGGAGAAAAAAACTGCACCAAACCCCAAAGCAAAACCAAAACCCACAAAACCCCAAACAAAACCCACCACCTGTTTCTGGAGGCGAAACTGGTTGCACGAAATGAGGGAAACTATACATTAATTATGAATTTAAAGTATGAATGGACTACCAAAAGCATTTGCAAATATATGTTCCTATTATTAGCTATGCTGTTGCATTTCTCCATTTTCAAGAGGTCAGATGTTACAAGACTATGAGGATATTCATAAAATAGGATTCTTTTTTATTTCCTCTCATTTTAAAGGTACTTAAATTTTCTGTAGTCAAGAAAAGAGAAAGCTCAACAAACTTATCTCTAAGGAAATTACAAAAGTTTATGAGTAAATTAATTTCTTAGAACTTAATCAAGTTATTCAAAATTTCCCTGTGTCAATCTAGTAATAACTAAATATGAATTAATTGATTTTAAAAAACTTTATTACCTATTATTAGATTTTATCATAATTAAATAATATGTTTTTAGATTCTTGTCAACTTAGCACTGTGTTTATCATAAACACACTGAACTAATTTCCTGACCCACAAGTTGTGCAGTAACCTTAAAAATGGTCACAAACATCTTCACACAGAGCTGTTTTCTATGCTAGCTGGTTACCAAAAGTGAGGTGAATTTTACTTTAAAAGCAACAATGATTAATTGATTTTGATGTTTATAATTTTTGTGCTTTTTTTCCTAACTGTACTTCAGTAGAACAATACAAAGCTAATGGTGTTCAAAGACTAAACAGTGAAAACTCCTCACCTATTTTGTCTTAATTTGACTCTTTTGTCCTTTTTGTTTAAAGATGAGTCAAAGTTAAATATTGTGCTGGTTTTGGCTGGGATAGAGTTAGTTTTTTTCACTGCAGCTGGTAAGGTGCCAATGGCACATTGGTGCTTTAGTTGCCATTAAGTAGCAGCTCAGTGTCACCAAGTAGTGCCTGTAGCAGTGAGGGACCTTTCCAGCTTCCCGCACTCTGCCATGTGGGCAAGAGGCTGGGAGAGGCGGGGCCACAGCCAAGTCAGCTGACCCCAACTGGCCAATGGCATGTTCATTCCATACCATGTGATGCCATGACCAGTACATTAATGGGGGCAGTTGGTGTGTGGTTTGGGGGCTGGTGGGTTGTGTAATGTGTTGTTTGTTTTGATTATTTCCCCTTCTCCCCCCACCCTGGGTTTTGCCTCTTTCTTGTTATTTTCCTTTTCATGTTGTTGTTGTTACTGTTGTTTTATTTTAATTACTAAACTGTTCTTATTTCAATCCACAAGCTTTACCCATCTGATTGTCTCCCCCATCCCACCAGTGGGGGAGTGAGAGAGTGGCCGTGTGGGGCTGAGTTGCTGCCTAAGCCACAATATACAAATTTTGGATGTTAGAAGTTTAAAACCTCTTCTTTATAAGCTACTGTTTCTCATAACATATTGATATATGTAATGATTTTAGCTGGGACAGAGTTATTTTTCTTCACTGTATCTGGTATAGTGCTGTGTTCTGAATTTAGTATAAAAATAATGTTGCTAACACACAGATGTTTTTATTATTGCTAGGTAGTCCTTACACTATTCAAGAACTTTTCCAGCTTCCCATGCTCTGCCAGGTGCACAAGAAGCTGGGAGGGGAGGGGACACAGCCCAGACAGCTGATCCAAACTGGCCAAAGGGATATTTCATGTCATATGCCATCATGCCCAGTATATTAACTGGGGGGAGCTGCCTGGGGGAAGCAGCGATTGCGGCTCATGGGCTGGCAGTGTCAGTTGGAGGGTAGTGAGCAGTTGCATCACTTGTTTCCCCTCCTGGGTTTCATTTCTCTCATTATTTTCCTTCTTATTATTATTACAATCATTATTATTATTACCATTAGTACTATTACTCTTTTGTTTTAATTATTAAACTGTTCTTATCTCAAACCATGTGTTTTCTTGCTTTTGCTCTTCTGATTCTCTCCCCCTTCCCACTGGGGTAGGGGGAGTGAGCGAGCGGCTGCGTGATGCTTAGTTGTTGACTGGGGCTAAGCCACGACAGCTGTATATTGCAATCCACTCTTGCATACTCACATTATCTATATAGCTAATCAAAAATCAGGAATAGTAACTATGTGTTTGAGTTAAATATTCACAGTTTGCATTTAATGCTTTTTCAATTAAATCATGCAGGCAACAGACTAAACTGAAAGGTTAAATTATGCAAGATATATATTTGCTATTTACTATACTACAATTGTCACAAATTACAGTCTGAGGTATAAAGCCATTGACTGAGTTGGATATCAAATAAGCATAATTAGACAGAAGAGTTACTTAACAGTCAAGAACCTAGCTAGGTTGACAGGATAACTCCATAAAGACCTTCAGTAGCATGTTTATTTTCCTTGCTTTCATAAAGATTACAGATGTTTATCTTAATGGCTAGATGATTCAGATTTGTGCCTGATTTAGAGATTATATGTAGTCACAATGAGTGAAGGTGTCATACAAGTCATGAATTAAACCAGGCCATCCAAGAGTTTCTACCTAGTTCCAACAACTAATAGTTATCCACCTTTGCAGTGTAGGAACTGATAAATATGAGTCTATACTAGTATTTTGGTTTGACTCAGGAGTACACTTCTGAGGTGAATCTTGTAGTCATTCCCACTAACCATGCTTTTATACACAGTGTGGGGTGGTCTTCAGTGTTTGAACTGGATTCCTTTGTAAAGTAAAAAGTAGTGCCAGCTACTGAGGGGCGCTCAGCTCAGGAGACCATTCTGGAGTCAGTTAGAATTAACTGCCTTAAAATAGATACACTGTGCATGTCAGGTCCTCAGCAATAGCTGTTTGACTTTAACGATCTTAATTTGGCAGAATTATTTGCTGATATAGACATAACCACACCAGTGTGGTTTGTAATTGTTCCAAGGCTAGATAAATTATGCCTGTGTAAGGTACTGTGTTTCTGATACTAATGCAGTTGACTAAAAATCTAAAGACAAATAAAATTTCCATTCTCTGTGATTCCCAGTATGGCTTTCCAAAGACAAAGGGTTTGAGTAATGTGTGAGTATAGAATGACTGTGCCTGAGTTTGTGCCATTGTAAATTTTCATGACTACCTCACAAATGTTGAAGGGGATATAGAGGATTATTTTCATTGTGCTAGAGAAAGGAGCTGAGGCTTTGGTGTGGAGGTGGAAGTATTCAAGGCAAGCAAAGGCCTGGAATAACAGGAAATAAGGGAGTGAATTCTCACTTAAGAAGTCCATCTACAGCTGGAATTGTATCTGGATGTTAGACTGTCTCTCCACCTTCCCTAAAGTAAGTCTGGAGATAAGGTATTTTCCACCAACTGTTGCAACTACTTTACAAAAAGAAAATGAAACAAACACATGCCTAAAGTAAGATTACATGCTCTAGTTTCACTCCCTAGTTGTCTTCTCTAACTCCTGGAAAACAGTTCTTCCCCAGTTTTCCTGTGGTTTGATGGAACTGTACAGAGCTAAGTCTCTTCTATATTGATTGACCTGGCATTAATGCATGAATTGTGTTTTCATGTGCTTTCATCTTTGTTTCAGTTAATCTTGTTTTCCTCTTCTCCAACTACTTTTCTCAGTAGGAATTTTGTATATAAAGTGCCAGTACTAAGCAAAACATGATAATAAGCTAATATCAAATATAAGGCACTGTAGGACAACTAAAACATTTTAAATGTTATTATTGGACCACCTTAACTGGATCTTGAGAATAGACAAATTTAGATCTGAAAAGGAAACTGAACTCTACACAGTAGTCATCTAGTCAGCAGTGTGGCTGCAAATCTGAGTTAGCTTGTATGCAATGTCAATAAAATCTCAAAATCCTTTCTGTGTTTACCCTATCACAAGGTGAATGTGAAAACTGTTGTGCTTAATTCTTGCTGACAAACACTTTCATGTGTATTGGCAAACAGTCAGTTAGAGTTGAATAGAAGAAAGCAGCTGCTTGCAAAGCTCAGCCAAGAGGCAATAACCGTTAGTCTTCTTTCTCCTCTGCAGATCACTAAGGGATTGTGTCAAAAAGTCAGACACATACTTCAGATGCCCAAAAGAGACATTCTTATATTACCATTCTTTTGTCTGTACATGCTCATGAAAGAACATAAGTTATTCCCCAGGCGCAGACTGATTACGTGCTCTGTTCACTGAAGAGACTGGAAAGCCCTGGTGGGATCCTACTCTGAAACTGTTATACTCTGCATGATGATAATAAACTTGTCTTGGGGCCATTGACTCTGTTCCTGCCAGTCAAAGATTGTCCTTCCTACCCTGAATGTCTCTCATGTCAAAAAACTCTCAGCAGAGCTGTAATACACCAAATACAATAAAAAACCATCTCTTGCATAAGTTTCCTATCACTTAGCCAAACAAAATCCAACCATGTGTACTCATCTTAAGAACAAGTTTTAGAATTGGCCCTTAATGATTTTGTGAAAGATGGCAAGATAGCAGAAACCATGCCTGAACCTTCACAAACTATGAGAAACAGAGTCTTCCTGAAATTGTAGGTCAAGTACGATGCATTGCTTAAGCTGTGAGCCTATATTAGGTATGCTTGTCTCTTTCTAGACAGAATTCTAGGATAAGTCTCTGCTCTAAGGGATTAAAAATAAATCATATAAAATTTAGCTTGTTGTTTGAACATTAGACTGGTTAATAAGGACTCTCTTAAGAGACTAGGAATCAAATCTATATTCTTTCTTCAAAAGGAAAAGGGTACTATTCATTGACATAGACTCTTGACTATTAAAAAAGTGGGATTGGAATTTTGAAAAGTACCATGAAACTGCTTGTAGTATAAGCCCTTCCTCATTAATTAATGGCTCTTTATTATATTATTTAGGATGTATCTTGTAACTTTGGTAGAAAATATAACTAGTGGATAACCAAGAAATCCTAGTTATGTTTTTCACTCCAGGCAATGTTAGCTCTTCAAGAGGTGGTTAGATTGAAACTGAAGTTGCCTCATCTGTACAGCTGGACTTGCTGCCTTCATAGAAATCCTTAAAGGACCTAATTTAAAATTGCTACATGAAAATGTAGAGCCTGAATCTTAAACATGAACCATATAAGTGCTACTAAAGGTCTTTTTCATATAGAGAAGTAAAGAGATCAATTTCTGTAAAACTATTTTTTGTTTGTTTTCTTAAGTAAAATAAAATAAATAATTAAAATACCTGGAGCTTCTAGTAACAAGTCAACAAAATCATGACTGCAAGCTATGTAACTCAGAAGAGGTCCTTCAAAATGTTCTGAGTTTTGAAAAGATTGTCATTAAAACAAATAAAACACTTTATAATCAATCTCAATATTTTCAGAAAAAAGAGCATCAAAAGGAAGGACCAAAATCTCGAGTCTCAGCTTTCTTATGAACCATTCATCAATCTTTTCTTTCTTTCAGAAATTTGTCCTAACATATTGTTTCCTGTCTTTTTTCAAAAGGTCTCAAGTTGTATTTAGTTGATATTTCTGAATTCTGGTAATGTATCTTCTTCATTCAGGTGCTATGTTATCTCTTCATAGTCAGCTGTGTTCTGTTCACCAACAAATGATAACCATTGTACTGGCAGAGAAATTCAGGCTATTCTGTAGATATAAGGGCAATAGCAAACAACTCACACAGGGCTTGATTTCACTTAAATGCACATACACACAGAGTTTATTTCATCACTTGAACTAGAGGAAAAATGAATCAATATACACTTCCATTTGGCCTTCTTTTTTAAGTTTGGTAGTTAACAGTTTTAGAAAGAGGAGGCGAGGCGAAGCGAGGGGAGGCGAGGGGAGGTGAGGGGAGGCGAGGGGAGGCGAGGCGAGGCGAGGTGAGGCGAGGCGAGGCGAGGCGAGGCGAGGCGAGGAGAGGAGAGGCGAGGAGAGGAGAGGCGAGGAGAGGAGAGGAGAGGCGAGGAGAGGAGAGGAGAGGCGAGGAGAGGAGAGGAGAGGAGAGGAGAGGAGAGGAGAGGAGAGGAGAGGAGAGGAGAGGAGAGGAGAGGAGAGGAGAGGAGAGGAGAGGAGAGGAGAGGAGAGGAGAGGAGAGGAGAGGAGAGGAGAGGTGAGGCGAGGGGAGGTGAGGCGAGGCGAGGGGAGGGGAGGCGAGGGGAGGGGAGGCGAGGAGAGGAGAGGAGAGGAGAGGAGAGGAGAGGAGAGGAGAGGAGAGGAGAGGAGAGGAGAGGAGAGGAGAGGAGAGGAGAGGAGAGGAGAGGTGAGGCGAGGGGAGGTGAGGCGAGGCGAGGGGAGGGGAGGCGAGGGGAGGGGAGGCGAGGAGAGGCGAGGAGAGGAGAGGAAAAAGCAAAATTTCCTTAAGAATCATGACAACACTTATTTCATAACAATTATTCTAACGTTTCCCAATTTCCTTATTTAATTTCTGTTGTTGCCTTTTAAGTAAGAGCTTAAGATCCAGTGACCATTTCAAACTCTTATTTCATAGACCATTTATTCCTGAAAGGTATGTAAACTTCCAAATGGGGCAAATTTTTAGTTTCTAGAAAGTTAGCAAAATCTAGTGTGGATGTAATCTTCTTCATTTATTTTGTCAAGGTCAGTAGTTTGTTTTGCTTAGATTTTCCTCTAACCGAAAAAAGTGACTTGAGATTCCTTATAACCTTAAATGAGATCTCCAGGATCAGTTAATTAAAACCCACCTTTCTCTTCCTGTAGTTTTGCTGAGCATTAAAGCTAGAGCAGCAGGCAGGAACAGATTCAGGGGAATGTTCACATCTGTCGATTGTTACTTTTTGACTTATAATATCTTTGTTAGACTTGAAGTAATAAATTTTGTTAACAGACTTTATGGGCTGGAACGCAGGAATAAGGAGGATGGCATAAGAATAGAATTTCTCTGCTTCTGTATTTAGGTGGTGGATCCATAATTATGCACTATGCAGTTTAGAACACTGTAAATTGCAGTCCCAAAGCATTTTGGATAGTCATTGTCCAAAGTCATAGATTATTTTATGTTTTGTTGAATGGAGTAGCATGCTTTGCCTTTGTGATCAACCTACTTTCACCTGTTTGTTACCAAATACATCAATATGGGCTCTAATATCTATCCTTTCCTTCTGTTAAACTCAAAATACAAATACCAGGCATTTCCCAAAAATCTGTCATTCTCATGTATGCACGCATTGCGCAAAGGGTGTAGCGAGAGAGTTCGCAGCGCTGGAGCGTGTGTTTGCCGGCCACCTGTGCGGGGAGCGCTGCTGCGGCCGGCAGGGGTCATTGTGAGACCGCGCTGGCTGATCAGTCGTCCTGGTGAAATGTGCCTTGATTTCAAACGGCCTTGTTCTACTGCACAAAGCCCACACAACTCACCCTGTTGTAAAACCCTGGAAGCAACTTTCCAGTTTGGTCCAGCTTTTTTGTTTTGTTTTTGTTTCTATACTAAAGCACAAAAATGCATCACCTAAAAAAGAATAATAAAATTTCACTCAAAAAAACACCCTGCAGTGAAGTTTTCCTAACTCAGACCAGTAAGTCCATCAAAGTTACTAAGCTTATTTCCAATTGCCAAGTAAGTTCACTTTTCTTCACAAGCCTTAAAGGGACTCATGAATCATAGCAGTAGCCTAAAACACTTTACATAAACTCTCACAACTAAGCCAGTGGAATATTAAAACATGATAAGCAGTGGAATCAGGAAATACATCACACAAGTTACAGAGGAAAGAAAGCTATTAGCCCAAACTCATTTTCATTACATTAAAAACAAATACAAGGGGGGGGGGGGAGCTTTTTATTACATTTTACAAAGTAATTCTAAAATGAACACTAAAGAAGTGCCTAATCAAGACAAAACTATAATCAGATTAGTAAATTCTTCAAAGAGAGATTGGGATTATGGAAAATGTAATGATAAAGTCAAAATGAAATGCTTCAAAGGTAATTGCTCTCTCCTCACATACATATAGAAAGGTCAAGTGTAACTGGGCTCTCAGAGCAGATTTGATTTCCCATATCCTATATTATCTAAATAAGCAGATCTGACAATGACACTAAGGAAAGGTTCTAAATCTCTGTGCAAAGACATATCAGGCAGATTTGAAAGGTGAATGCATTTCTCTGGAAGAAACAAGTCAAAGACAGACATTAAGTCCAACCCCCATTTGAAATGTGCCGCTGTGTTTCTCCTCTTCCAAAATTTACTTGAAAAGAATGGGAGAATCACCTTTAAAAAGGAAAGCAAATGAATGTTCTTTTCTTTGCAGGCAACATACACAAAACCAAAGCTTACCTATGAGAAGAAAAAGGAAGATCAATTTGATGAAAAGACTATCACTGATGACAAAAACAAAAATTTAATGTTGGTGTTTTGATTCATTAAGCTGTCTGAGCCTTGTAATTTCTATGCATTCCTGGATTTAAACCCTGGAGGTATAGGATAATTGTACCACAGGTACATCAATGCCACAGAACAACATCCTTGAAGCATCCACTACGTCTTTTTGTATCAAGACTTACAACATTTACCTTATTACTCATTACTTTTCCATGGATTTTTCTAAAGAAATTTCATTGTTCTGTTCTTTAAAATTTATACAGTGATTTTTTCTTTGATTAGACCTTTAGGGTTCCATTTAGATTCTTGAAAGAAGAGAAGAGAACAAGAGGAAGTAGGAGGAGAAGATAAACATTTTTTTAAGTAATATTTTATTGAAGACATTTACACAGGCTAAGAACATACAGGAATACTTTTTATTAAAAGGAACCCTCTTTCCCCTTTAAAATGCTAGAGATTTATGGGAAGAGAGTCTTTGAAAAGGTTTTTTTGAGAGTTTTCTGCTTTTTTTTGCTTTTACAAGACTATAAAATGTAATAAATTATTCAACTACATTGTATAACTGCATAACATGAAAAAATTAATTGTAGAAAAATTATTCTCCTTTCATTACTCAGTATCATTTAATTGAAATAGTTATAGAAAATTATCTAACTTCCAGCAGGTTGTAACTGCTTCAGGGTCACTTAAGAGGTCAACATACATAAATACATACATACATACCTAAGTTGTTTGAAGTCTTTCAGTAAAATGCAATTACAGGTAAAGATTAGCAACTTCCTTTTGATAGAATTCCTAAAGAAGCTTATAGAGTTTGTGTGCATAGCAACATTACTTTTCTCATAATGATGATAAAGAATGACAGAACTACTCTATAGCAGACCAAAGTGTGTTAAAGTGAAAGAATATATACATATATCTTAACAGACTGATATTTATAATACTACTTAATCATTTTCATTTTGACATAGTTTCAAAATACTGCCAGACCAGATGTGAAAGGAAATTTGAATGGTTGTGTGTTGCTTCTGGTGCTTCTACTTCTTCTTCTTATGGGCTGATGCTAACATGGAAGCTCTAAATGAGAAAGCTGTAATAGGAATGTATATGACACTACTTTGGTTAGCTGATCATACCAGCAAGTATGATAAGTAGGGGAGAGTAGGATTATGTCACAGCTGGAGACATAATTACTATATAAATTATGCTTTAATAGTGTCTGTGCTATGTATTAGGGAACACGTCTGTCAGTTTTACCAATTAACCTACTGAAAAAAAAATTCCCAGTAAATTCAGCTGTGTAATTGAAGGGATAAAGTATTGCTCCTGTGTTGTGGTTTAACACCAACCGGCAACTAAGTAGCAAACAGCACATCCTGTTATTTTTACATTATTCTATCTGAACACACATTTTTTATTAATTAAGTTTTATAAATTTCCAGTGGAACAATAAAAAAAGAATCTCCTATGGCTATAAAATTTTCTGACACACAAAATGAGAATATATTGCATTCCCTTGACCTTCTACTTTTCAAGAATTCTCAGCATGAAAAGAAATGTGTTTCTGTGCCAAAATGACATTCTCCTGACTAACAGTTGTAGAGTCACCTTACTCAATATTTAGATCAGATTCTGTAAGCATTAGTATCTCAAAAAGGTTGGCCTGAATTTCAAGTCAGATGAAGCCAAATGTCAATCCTAGCAAAGCACTAAACGGATCACATCTTTTTTTGGATTTGACAAAGAAATTAAACACTGCCCTTCTGTCCTTTCCTGTTTTCTTTTTTTTTTTTCCTGTCTTTGATGAAATCCTGTTTTTAGTTTATGCTGAAGGCTTAATCCTGTAAGCCATTTAGGGTATGTATAATCCAGTAAATGTCCACGAGCAATTGTTTAACTTAATTTAAATCATTATGAGCTTAAAAAGGAAATACTTGTCCACATGTTTTCTTGGTCTAATGTTTAGCACTTCAGAGGATCAACAAAGTTTTTGTGCCTTGATTTAAGATTTAAGCAGCTCTTAGTCAGGGGAGGGACTTGCCTTACTTTAAATGCATTTAAAATAGATCACATGACCTTTGCTGAGAAGCTGGGTATTTCCTCCACTGGCCTTAAAGCTGGCCTGAGATGACTTGCATGTCTCAAACCTCAGTTCAGATGCCCACATACAGATGTCTAATTAGGGATGCCATAAGGTGCTCTAGCTGGCATCTAGCTGCTGCTCCAGAATCTACCACATGGGTCTTCCATAGATCCTCAGTTATATATGTCACCTCTGAGGTATTGGCTGTTTCTAAAGGCCTGTTTGTGGACAACCGAACTGGGCTCCCTCTTCTCGTATGAGGAAAATTCTCTGCCAGTGTTGCACGGAAGACTTTTAGGTTAAGGAGGAAGTCAACTAGCAAGTTTTAGATGCCTCAGAAAGTAAGCAACTTTTGACTACTGCTTTTTGGATTACATTTTGAATTAGGTTTAGATATCTGAGGTAGGAACATTCTGATGTAAAAACACCATTTTTTCCCATTGTTTATAGAAGACAAATGGATGGCTTCTGATGTAAACAGCTACCTTACAGGCATCTATTTTAGTATTTAGACACTTACACATGGTTATCTAATGTTATCTCCGATGATCTAGAGTATTCCAGCTGGCTTCTACCTGCCTGTCCAGAGGCATAGTCTCTCATAGATTCTAGGTCATACACGCTAGTCCCTCACAGGTATCTCAGATTCCATGCACCAGGAATCTCAAATGACAACGAGCACCTACCTTTCAGTAACTGCACCCCACTCCAAAAGCTAGTTAAACAGGAGCCTACCACAGTGCCAAAAAAAAAAAAGATGACAGCAGTCATGGTTTTTCTGAATGTGGTTTGTTTATTTGTTTGTTGATTTGTTTGTTTTTCCCCCAGAATGGTTTGGTTTTTCCCCCAGAATCATTTAGAGTAAATTCTATTATATCTGGGATCAAAGGTATACAGGAAATATAAATAAGTATTCCAGTTAAAAGCAAAAATAATAAAGAAGAATGAAAAAGCATCAACCTACCAATTTGTCTCATTTTCTGTATACGCAACGGTTTCTTGAATCAGTGTCAGATTACATGCTCAGAAAAGTTGTATTGAGTTTTTTAAAAATATAATTCTGTAAGTGAGTAGATCTTGTTATTTCCAGGAACCAATGGACTGGATGGATTCTCTGAAGTAGAAGGAATTGCAAGCTAGGAACCAGATCACTGAAGAAATGACTATAGAAAAATACCAAAGCCTGAGGAGCAAGCTCAAGTTTAATTTATGCTTTATTGCTGTTATTAAAGCACATATTGAAGTCCCAGGGAGGCTAAGTTTTAAGAATCATGTGCAGACTTGAATCAGAATGTATACAGTCTTCAGCTACTTACTATCTACTAGAAGAAGAATAATGAAAAGAAACCATTGAGAGTTTAACATTTGCAGCCTTCCGCTGAAGTTTGTCCAGTTCTCTCCTGTAATGTCAATAGTCCTGGTCAATGACCATAGTGAATCTTTAAAATCCTTGTCTTTGTCAATAAAAAGTTGTTCAGAATGTCCTAGAGTTAGTTTTAGAAGATTTCCACAGCTTTCTTTGAAATAGGTAGAACTTGAATAAACATAATCTAGATGTTAAACCACATAGAGTATCAAAATTAAATTGTCAGCATATCCATCTCTGCATTAATTCAAAATCAATAAACTGAAACAAACCAAATATTAAATACCTTCTATATTTTTTTTGTGAAAATGAATAAAACTTCTTCCTTCCTTCTAAACCCACTGTTTTGTTTAGAGAGTGGATGTACAGAATAGTGATGATGACTGTTGTTATTCATAGGTATTTTTTAGGAAACACAGAATGCCTAAATACTAGGAATGAATGGAATGCTGTAACTTTTTTATCACATATTTGAAGTTGTTGTCTGGAATGATAAAATCCAGTCATAGATTGACACCAAAAGTAGCCTGTAACTTTAGTAGTCAATGATCACTGTAATATAGAGTTCTGCTCATATGTACAGATAAGGGTTTTATGCTTTCTTCTTTTCTTTCCTTTTTTTCAGTAGCATATTGAATCTCCTGTCAAAAAAAATAATGTCTTTACGGATAAAATTTCCAGATTTCTATATTTTTTTCTGAGAATATTAGATTCATTACAGGGGTGTACACTGCTACTCAGACCAAGTAATACTTTCTAAACTGTGTTAATACTTTCATATATCTTGAATTTTTCCAGGAAGCAGTACCTTGAAGAGCTGAAAGACTAATGAAGTTAAATACAGTTATAATATTGTCACAGATATTAGTATTAGTCTTATTTTTAAATACTTCTGCTTAGAAATAGCAAATACTTTCAAAAGCGTAGTGTGGTATTTCCAAACCTGTGTGTGAGGGTTTGTCTGTTTTGTTTTTCTTTTGATTTTTTTCACAAACTTGAAATTGAAGTGAGAAAAATTGCTGATTTGTGGGGAAAAAACAACCAACCTTGCTTTGGGAAAGGTAATTTGCAACAAAGTTTCAAACCCTTGAGAAGGTTTTATTTATTCCTTGAAGAAATGTTCCCTTTTTTAAAAGTGTACATTACAGAAGGAAAGTTGTTGGTGTAATTACTGTGCAATAATTCCATGATAGAAAAATAGGTAGGTAGGTAGATAGACAGACAGACAGAAAGATATGAAATATATATGTATTCACAGAGGCACGTATGCATAATACATTTATACATACATCTTTACAGATAGATGAGAACCACATGTAAAGATATTTATACAAAAACACACAGCATTCTGTTATGTTATTTTATGCCATTTGTGGACTTCAAAATGTAAACAATACAGGAAAAAACCTTTAGTGTAATTAATAAGATTAATCAAAATAGTGTTATTAATTATGCAATGTCATGAAGAATCAGACTTTAAATAAAATAGCTCCACTGTTTATGTAGGACTTGTGAAAATCAATGTGGCTCTATTCCAGACCATCTTGTTTCAGTACACTGATCTGGGTCTTTTCTGCTCTCAGAGAATTATTTCTTACGGAAAAATGAACATTTTCTTTATGATCAGCTTAGGTTTGTAGGATGATCTTTTCCCCTCCATCTCCTTGTATTAATTCAACATCAAGCATCAAGCAGAAATAGAAAAGTCAGTTTGATGAACTGTTATAATATTTTGAATGGTTTTACTCACAATCACAATTATGACAAGTGTATTGTATAGTCACTTGATTCTTGCCTGCGACGAGTAGGAGTATGAGAAAGGATTCAAATGTTCCTGAAACAGCTATTTGTTATTAATATAACAGTTTAGGCTTAAATAATTGAAAAATTTGTCATTTGTAACTACATTTGAACACTGTGAATATGTATAACGACTCAGCTGCCACTGAAACAAAACCAAATACTGATTCTATTAAGTAAAAGTAATGGACATGATTACTAGCATATTTTAATATGCATCCGTTCACTCTCCAAAATAAATGAAAAGTACTCTATCATAGCACCATTTTTTTTAAAAAAACATAACTTTTCAAATATGATTACATTTTTCAACCTTTTTCATCCCTTTCATTATGGTTATCATATGTTTATGGGGGTATTTAATTCTTAGCATGAAAAACAGTAATACGGTAATGTACTTGTCCTTGCTTAGAAAAAATATGGGTTTTTTTATATAATAATTAGATTTCACATAATTGGAAATGGAACAGTAGAAGAGTCAGCAAATGTTGGCCTAGCTTTCCACATCTCTAACTTCTTTATATTGGCTTGAGCAAGCTTTGAGTCAGTCTCCTGAAACTTTATTACAGGATTTTGCTTTTTTCAGTCATTCATATATTCATTTATTTATTTTAAATCAGCATTTCTTAGCTCCTTGGCATATTCACACTATTTGCCAGCTGACTAGGAAGTTCCCATAACTTTGAAAGGTTTTCAGAAATGTTGAAAATCTTATGTTTAGATCACAGGAATAGATACATTAAAAACAACTGGGTGACTTAGGTAGAGGGAAGATTTCATTGCAAATCTTTTAAAATATTTTCAATTGTGTTTTTTTTTCTCTCAAAGGAAATTGATCAAAATGTTGATCTTTTCATTCAAATGTAACCAATCATAGATATAGGTCACTTTATAGTAGAGTGGGCAAACTTTAATAAACATAAATCAGCTTCAGAAGATAACTATATGCCATTTCCTTCCAAATAATGCAGCCAGAATTTGTCCAACTCACAAAAGTAAAGGTCAGATCAGAAGTTTTCAGTCTTGTCTATGCAGAAGCTTAAAACATTTGGCTAGGTTTTGTCTTACATGAAGGACAGAACAATGGGATGATTTTTCCAGAACCACATAAATGGTTTCACTTACTAAATTCCTACATTACATAGGTGATTTTGATTTGTTTTTCCTTGAAGTAACAGTCACCATCTTCAGGGTCACTTATATCTATTTGAATGTCATTAATGTTTATAGAGCTCTTACTGTTCACTACCAGCCAGGAAACGTGAGCTCTAGTACTTGAGTACACTGAGATCATCGTATCCCATTCTTGCCCATCCTGGCAGTAAAATGGCTTTTGGTAGTAAATTATGTATTTGTATTTTGTAAGATAACAGGTGGTCCTAATATAAATGAGAAACAGGATCGTGGTTATTTTGTTGTTTGTTGCACTGCAGAACACTTAAATGATTATATCAGATTTGTTGGCTTTGTTTTCCCCAAAGGGTTTCCTGCAACACAACTGTAACTTTGTCCTTGCCAAGAAAAGTCAAATGGAGTATTAAAAAGGTAGCAGAGCATATACCTGAACAACTGCAAATGAGGGAGACAAAATGAAAGCTCACCTTGCAAGTGATACAGATTTATCAGCCTTCCTAGGCTTAAAGAAGGCTATGAGGTAGGTAAAAGTCAACACACACTCCCTCTCCCCCACCCCAAGAAAAGAACCCAACCCCAAGAACCCATCATGGTTAGTGCACTCAGACATAAGCAACTACTGGAAAAGCAGTAATTTTTTTCAACACTCATCTGCAAAGCCTTTTGAAGTAAAAATATTTTTCAAATCTTTATGCATCCTTCTGCTAAAATTCACAGAGGATGAGTTCTGTTCCAGCGTAAAAGGTATTTCCATATATAGGTAAACAGAGATATAATTTAAGAATGTCAACATGTTTAATCTTTTGCCTAAAGTAAATTTCCAAAACCAGTCCACATATCTATCTCTTTTTTCTGAAATTATGGAAAGGTTTGAGGACAATAATGAGATTAATTCGAACTCTGCTCCTGCATACTTTAAATCCTGGTCAATAATTACACAGTTTGCAAATAACTTTGCATTGGTGTGTGAAATGAGACACTCTTAAAGTCAGATAATTTTTTTAACTTTCTGCAAATTGTTTATATTTAATATTTTCCTGAGACTTTATCTTTCCAGACTACTGTGTTGTAGTCCAAAAATGGTTTTTCTTCCCAAAAGGTATAACTACCGCCTTCCACATGCCTGACCCAGAACTTGCTCTGTTGATTCATCTGCTTTGTTCACTTTCTATTAATCTCTGGTGTTTTTTATTTCTAAGGATAATAAATATTGAGTAGAAACAGGAGTCCAGATGTACAAAGTTATTTGAGTACTTTACAAAGTTATTTGAGTACTTAGTGGAAGCTAACTGCCAAAACAGAAGTTAGTGTCAACGCTGCAATTACAAAATTTTAAGAATATCAATGGCAACTTCACAGATATGTAATTAGTTTCATAAAATCTTGGGCACACAGTTTGTAGGAACTCTTTGCATTTGAATACATTTCTCCAGGAGTTAAAAATTATCCACACATCATATATAAAATCCACTCAGGACAGGAAAAAGTACCTGGGTTTACATTAGAATTAAGTATTTGAAACACACTCAATAGTGTCAAGAGACCTCAGATGTTAAGATCAAAAAGGTCATGCGGTTACTTCTGGCTGTTAGTGGCATGTGGGTTGCAAACACGCCGCTATCCAATATAGTGATAGGCCACCTACAGTCTAAGGTACATTGATAGAAAAATAAGGCTACGGTGGCATTTTGCGGCGGGCAAAGATAATACCATTTCCGAACACAGCAGCTTTGCCTAAAGTCACTTCATATTTTACAAATTGTGTTATAAAGTCAAGACTGCTCCATTTCACCAATGCACAATTCAATAACAGCTTGGAATTGGAAACTGGAAATTTTAACTGACACAGAAGCCAAGCATCATCCCATCACATATTTACAATAAATGTGCAATTTATTGCATATAACTGGAAAGGTGACTGTGATTAAATACATAGACTATGTACATCATTCAAATATTCATAATAAATGTAATTTATGCATATATATAGGATAGCTTATCATTTATATATATGCAGATTTAAAAAGTGAGAAATAATTTTGAACTCATTGCAATTTTCTGTTCAAGTGAGTGCATAGAAACACAGTTTCATAGTTAATTTCTATCACTGGGAATTTTATAAATGTCTTCAAAAAATCTTTTAAAACAATATATTACCTTTGGGAAATGCTTAAAGCTTAACAACACAGGATTCAGCAAAATGCTTGTTGTTATTTTAGGTCTCCTAATCCCCAGCTTGTTGTTATAGTCTCACATTTCTTTGCATAGCATTTTTGCTTTAGCCATTAAAACAGATGAATATCGAAAAGATCAGTGTAGCCTAGCATATTATTGACTTTATTCATGTAAATTGAGCATGATATTGTTCTGTCATAGAAGAAATTTTGTGCATTAATAGAAAGAGAAAATACCAGAACACAGGAATAATTTTTGAATCCAAGGAGAATTCTGAGTTGCTCAGATTCTTGTGTAAACAGATACACATTGATAGTAATGACAATACATGAATGTGATACAGATCAGATCTTAACCTTGAAAGAAACTCATACATAATTGGAAGAAACCAATTTGAACATCTTAGTCTGAGTCTTACTCCATCTAATAATAATTTATTTTCAAACTGTTATTCTGATTTAAATTATTTTGTTTTAACTTTCAGGTAACAAATCTGTAAATCTAATAATGAGAATTAGGAATATCGAAAGTCTCACAGTTGAAGCATTTCATGATTAAGCTGAGGTAAAAAAGCACCATCTATATTAATAAGCAAAATGGGTTAATTATTTCCTTCAGTCTTTCACCATGAGCCTATTATACAAGCAAACTTCTTGTTTTCTAAGTGACTTCCTAGTTTTATCTTTAAAGCACAGCATTCCAGTGATTTTTTTTCAGTGCCATACATACATACAACGGATAATCCCCATTTGTCTTGATGTCAGCTGACATACTAAAAAATCAACTCATTCACCTTTCTTCCTTTCTAGTAGTAATACCTTCCTTATTATCCCAGCTAATCTTTTACTTGCTATTCGACAGTGGACCTGTAGTAGCAGGCTGATCTTAAACCTTCAGAAACTTTCTGTGGGCAGCTGCCTTGAGCTCAGAAACCACACATTTTTACAGAAACCGCAGTTTTCAGTGCATGATTAGGCTCTTAAATCCCATTGTAATTCTGGCAATGAGCCCTTCTTGGAATAGACTCTCCTGTTATACAAATATTATTTAACTTTGTGGAAGCATAAAATTAATTCATGCAATTATTATTGTAATTTATTAATATAACCATCATATGTCATATGGCAGAATGTTAGAATATTGGATGATTATGGACATAATGTTTTTCACAGAAAATAAAATCTGATTAACTGCTCCATCTAACAGTAAAAACAAAAAGCAAATGAACAAGACCTCTTCATTGTTATTTTTAAATCCAATCCTGCAACACTTCATACATGGTAATACTTGCACTCATGCTATTCACATTGGCAGACAAAGACTATTAAAAACAGCATTAAAACCACAAATAAGTCTGAAAAACTTATGGTGTGTATACCATATATCCACTGGCAAAATAAATATATGTATTATTTCAGTAACAATGATGTGAGTCTGTTTAGTATAATGAAATTAAAAAGACTCAATCCTACTGAAATAATATGGCATTTCTGTGACATTCAAACCCAGCAAATCTGTAGATGCAAGATGTGTGGTGGACCAGTCTGCCTTGTGGAAAGGTCAGCCTAATACAAAATACCAAAGCCAAATGTGCAAGCCATGAACCAGGAAGCTGCCAGACTGATAG
Organism: Phalacrocorax aristotelis; assembly: GCF_949628215.1. Taxonomy (NCBI): domain Eukaryota; kingdom Metazoa; phylum Chordata; class Aves; order Suliformes; family Phalacrocoracidae; genus Phalacrocorax; species Phalacrocorax aristotelis. Next base: position 39,878,797 of record NC_134276.1, read on the forward strand.
GCAGAGTGTGACAAAATCTACCTAGACATTCAAGGCTAGGCAAAACTCTCCACTGAAGTGATGATAAGTTAAACTGAACATTTATTAAGGAATAAATAAACATGTATATTTTATATAGAGCAATGTCTTCATTTAGACTTGCTCTTTTGCATAAGTTCTCTGGAATGCATGCACTCAGGCTGGAAAGTTTACCAAACCACAACTGACAATGATGTTATTTAGCAATAGAGAGAAAAACATTATTATCTTCTGATGAGCTAGTGGTGAGGATCTGAACAATATCCTACACCTTTCTATGTTTAAGCTTGGTTACATTTGCTATGTAAGCATATCTTAGTAACAGTTTTTACTCAGCAGAATTTATAATTACTAAAAACTGAGGAAGGCAATGAAGCATGTGCTTTAATTGTGGAGAAATGTAACCCTTGAGAAAAATCATACATGAGAGAATGTAAGACTAATAGATTAATTTTAAGATGTGTATTTGTATGTTTTGGTCACACCCAGGAGACAATGAACTTGCAAAACAGAGAAATGAAAATTTTCATTAAGGCAGATTCAGAATGATTGGAGAATAGCAAGTATCAGTAAATATGTCTGAAAATACAGGATAAGGGAGCCTGAAAGTGAAATACAGCTTACATAAATTAGAGAATGCAAAGGAAGCAGGATACAGAAATGAGTTCTGCCTGTTTGACATTAATTTTTTTATTAATTCTTTCATTCATTCATTTCATCTGCCTTTCATCTCATTTTCAATATTTAAAAGCGAAGTCTAATAGTTTATTTCTTTATTTCACAGAGTGCTGTGATGATTAATAAGTTATCACCTTTAGAGCTCTATGACATTTACAGCTTAGAAATATTGCACACTATGCTGCCTGCTGGTTGTGGCATTTACAGAGATATCATAAGAGATTTTTGGAACTTCTGCTTAATATTTATATTGTGCATATACTTAGAACAGAGATAAGCTGTGCGAAAAACCTAACCATAATGACTTCTTAGCTTTGCAGATCAAAGACAAGAAGTAGACTAGAGTGCAAAGGTAAATAACTAATCTAATGCACACCTCTTTCCGCAATGTGAAATTAAAGTAAATTTTGGATTCTTGAGTTCATGTACAGAAGATCACTGTTTATTAGTTTAGATTGTTTTATTTCATTGTAATTAGGACATTTTTTCCATTTCACATTTGGCACCTTTTTCAAACACACAAAATAAAGGCATGTGTAATAAATGTGTTTATTGGTCCGTTTAATGCAACTATCCTTCTCTCCACAAGATTCTTGCAGAAGGCTCCTTGCCTGAGTTCTTGTGGAATCAACTCTTCATTTTTGTAGGGCAGGGGAATGGGTAGAGGTGTAAAGAGGTGCTGCTTCTTCTTAATGACAGTCTTACAACAGAAAGAAAGTAACAATGGATATGGGCCTAATCCAGGCACTTCTATGAAAAAAATCAAGAGAAAGAATAGGGTTGTAATTTTGCCATGTGACAGGAGCTTACACTGTTTTTAGAACAGCTAAGAGGAGGTTAAGCTATAGTGTGTGTTATCTGCAATAAAATTAACTTCTCTGATGTAAAAGTAGAGCTTTGAAGGGCTTTTCCGATTCGTCTCCCAACAAAATCTTTAAAACTGGTAAGTAAGGTTACCGCAAGAGGTATCCTATTGGCATAATTTTGTTATTAGAAAACTCTAGAATAAAAAACACCTGAGAAAAAAAAAAGAAATAAAAATGTCCATTCCTTCAGTATCAGAATTTAGTCAGAGAAGGAACAGAAAGAGTGGTAGACTCTAACCTCTGACTCTTCCACTCAAAAAAAGGAGTATTCTGAGCAGGTTAACAAGCAGCCTTTTTGGTGCTTTTTGCAGCTAAAAGCAGATTCGCCTCCTGGTTTGCTGAATGCAATATAACAGTGTTCTATTTGCACTTCAGGAGGAATTCCAGAAGCCCCAGAGGAAAAAGACAAAGAAGTTTTCCAGCAGTTTTCAAAAGCAACAGCAAGAATTGAGCTATATGTGAGGCTTGGGATACTGTTAAAAGGGGTGAAAAGGGAAAATGGGGAAGAGGTCAGTAATTGGAGAGCAGAAGGTTAGAGGCTGCCTGCTCATTTGGGGGATTTGTTCTGAAAAAGAGACCAGGCTTGTTTAGCTGCTTGACTGATTTCATCTGGGAGATGTGATTTTCTGTGTGTACTGGGTAGAAGGAAAGGGAAAATCAGGAATAATTATTTTTGGCAGAGTTAGGCAATTCCCAGTCTCAGCTATCTTCATTTGGTCACCAGCTGTTACTGCTGAAAAGTATTTTGTGTTACACAGTATTAATTCTCCATTTGTGTTCCTCTTCCTGATTGCTATTGCTTTTTCTGTTGCTTTTACTCTAAATTTCCTGTCTTAGAAATCCTGTTTTGCAAACCACTGCTGCAGTTCTAGAATATTTACAATTCTGAAGTTATTGATATTTTTACTCACAGCTATAGCTCCTTCTGAATGTATTTTTGATCTGCAAATATGTTGGTCTTTTTCAGTTCATATAATTAATGTGCTGCATATTGGGCATATTGCCTGAAGTTCACCCTGCTACTGAAAGCTAGTCTAAAAGACCTATATAGGGAAAATCAGCAATGAACTTAGGCTGAAAAGTTTATGATGTTCTTAATAATGTGGTCACACATTACCTAGAATATTTGCAAGCAAACAGAACCATAAAACATTCCAAATCTCCATAAAAACAAATTTGCATCCTACAAACCTTTTATGTCTCAAAGAATCTGATAGCTCAGTGACTAAGGTAGTCATGCATACTGCATACAAAAGAGAAACTGAGTCTCAGAATCCATCAGGCCAGGGCTAAACTATTCTCTTTACCCCAGTTTCAGCACATACTCAAGTTTGGCCCCCAATTATCCATATTGCCCATGTATTGGTTTGCTCTCTGACTAATCTTGGCACACATAGACTGTTTCTCCAACTGGGAAAATTAGTTTGGAGGTGAGCAGTAAAGAGCAACTAAGCCATGTTTGCCAAAAGTTCACTCAGCAGTGTTTCCCCAAGGATTTCTCAGTAAAAGTCTCCCCATGTACTCAAATTCAGTGTTCTAGCAAGTTTATTAATGGAAGGATGCTTTGCATCTCTGTGTCAAAATGCCTGACACCAGACTGATACTTAATGGCCAGAGGGGACACTCTGGTATCAGAAAAGCTTAGCTCTGAGGAGGAAAAAACCAAACACACAGCCGTGCGGAGCATCTTCTGGAATGCCTTTCAGACTATTGCAGAACGGTTAACCAATTCAAGTTTAAAATAAAGGTATAGCTGTGTGTATCTGATTTTTGACATTACTAGTAAAGGATTCCAGTTTTGTTGAACTGTTAGGGCAGGGTTTCTGGCACTTGTCTGTTCTTGCTTTGGCCTAAGCTGCTTTCAGCTTGTAACAGTCCTCTAGAGATCAAGGGGCTATTGTCAGTCTGTTGTAACTGAAGCCCTGAGAATATAATGTGGAGTAAAGGTTTCACGCCCCTCGGCTGCCCTCCAAAAGTACCCATAGCAATCAATAGCCTTTTTTTTTTCAACTGAGGCTGGTGAATTGCACAGTTTTCAAACTTTGACTGGGAGCCAAAAAGAAAGAAAAAGTCTGATACAAAACATACCAAAAGAACCCTAGGTGGATTTAAGACAGGAGTTAAAAATCCTACCATGAAAATTTTATCAGTCTTAGTGAGGACCTTGGGATATTGCCAGTACATCATAATCCATTACTCCCTCCCCTGGTTCTTCCTGAAGAAACCTTCAAGTCTGAGGCAAAGCAAGGCAAGGAAAAGATTTTCCAAAAGATGGTCAGCAACATAATTTTGCAGCTGGTGGTGTTTAAAGTGAGTTAGTGAAAACAGAAGGACATAAGGTTAAGCATGATCCTCCCTTGGTGAATCAATGTTGACTACTTCTGATAACCTTCTTTTCCTCTACATGCCTGGAGATGACCTCCAGGATTAACTGCTCCATCTCCTTTCCAGGGATGGAGGTGAGACTGACTGGCCTATAGCTCCCCAGGTCCTCCTTCTTGCTCTTTTTGAAGATTGGAGTGACATTTGCTTTCTTCCAGTCCTCGGGCACCTCTCCTGTCCTCCACGACCTTTCAAAGATGATGGAGAGTGGCTCAGTAAGAACATCTGCCAGTTTTCTTAGCACTTGTGAGTGCATCCCATCAGGGCTCATGGATTTTGGAGAATGCAGTTTGCCTAGGTGATCTCTGACCCAATCCTTCTAAACCAATGGTAAGTCTTCCTTTCTCCAGACTTTTCTTCTCTTCTCTGGGGGCTGAGATGCCTGAGGGCCAGCCTTAGCAGTAAAGACCGAGGCAAAGAAGGCATTCAGTAACTGCCTTCTCTGCATCCTGCGTTGCCAGGGCCCCTTCCTTGTTCAGCAGTGGGCCCACTGTATCCCCAGTCTTCCTTTTACTGCTGATGCATTTAAAGGAGCCCTTCTTGTTATTTTTGACATCCCTTACCAGATTTAATTCTAAGTGGGCCTTGACCTTCCTCATCACCTCTCTGCATACCCTGACAACATTCCTATATTCCTCCCAAGTGCCCAGTCCCTTTTTCCATGTACTGTGAACCTCCTTCTTCCATTTGAGTTTCTCTAGAAGCCCTTTGCTCATCCATTTGGGTCTCCTGGCTCCTCTGCCTGACTTCTTCCTCCTGGGGGTGCACCAATCTTGAGATCGGAGGAAGTGGTCCTTGAATACTGTGCAGCTCTCTTGCACCCCCCTGCCTTCCAGAGCCCTAGCCCATGGCATTCCTCCTAGCAGGTCTTTGAAGAGGCCAAATTTGGCCCTCTTGAAGTCCAAGGTTGTAACCCAACTCATAGCCCTGCTTCTACCTTGCAGTATCCTAAACTCGACCATCTCATGGTCACTGCAGCTAAGGTTACTCCCAACTCTCACATCCTCAACCAGCCCTTCCCTGTGTGTTAGGATAAGGTCGAGCAGCACACCTCCATCACCTGCATCAAAAAATTGTCCTCAATGCTCACAGGAACCTTTTGGCTCATGCATGGCTCACCGTGTTGCTTTTCCAGCAAATATTAGGGTGGTTGAAGTCCCCCATGAGAACCAGGGCCTGCTATTTGGCTGTCCTTTAATTTTTACCCACAAGTTCTCAACTTGTTCTCCTTCCACTCCAAGGCAGAGTTCGATGGATTCCAGTTGCCCCCTCACATAAGCATCTCCCCCACCTCGCCTTGCTGGTCTGTCTTTCCTGAAAAGCATGTAGCCATCCATGACCACATTCCAGTCATGTGAGCTATCCCACCATGTCTCTGTGATTGCAATGAGATCATGGCCCTGCGACTGCACACAGATCTCTAGTTCTTTCTGTTTATTCCCTGTGCTGCGTGCATTGGTGTATAGGCATTTCAGAACGGTGCTTGAGCACACAGGTTTCCCTGGAGATGTGTACAAGGACCCACTACAGCCATGCAAACCCTTGAGGTGGATGGTCTCCTGGTTCCCATTGCAATAGGCTGCCACTGCACCTTTATCACTGCTCAGGTTGTCCTGTCTTATTCCCCCATTGTGTGTGGTGGCGTTGGCATTACCAGTTTGTCCCCCTCCCCCCAGGTTCCTCAGTTTAAAGCCCTCCTCACCAAGTTTGCCAGCCTGCTGCCAAAGATTCCCTTGCCCCTTCCAGACAAGTGGAATCCACCCCTCCCTAGCAGCCTATGGTTGTTGAAGAACATCCTGTTTTCATAAAAGCCAAAACCCTCATATTGACACAAGCCACATAACCAGGATGGAGTGAAACAAAAAGATCCCTGGTGCAGGATTCCATGTAAATACCTTTAGTTGTGGAGGGTTTCATGTTAATAGCTTTAGTAAATGGGATCTGCCTCCCTCCACCCCCCTTCAAAAACACACTGATTTCTGTTGTCCATGTAGAATATTTTGTCACTTGTATAGGAGGCCTGCCTCTCGCAATACCTGAGATTTAAGTGGACACTAAGTGATTATATTGTCATTCTAAATTACCTCTTTGTTTTCCTCCAGATCCTGGACAAATTATCTGACCTTTGTTCTTTAAATACTGCATAGTAAGAGACGTACCCTAAAATTTAAAAGGTAGTTAACTACAACATAATTGGGGATTTCTGAGGTATAAATACAGGTAGAAATTGTAAAAAATATACCAGTGATTTTTTGAAACATAGTGCCTTATCAACAAAAGCCAACAGGACTGGTCAGTCAGATTACATGTTGCTAACAGCTGTCTGACATCTAGCTTTTTGGTTATTGACAAGATGTTTACAAAAGAATCTTGTATTCCTTATACCTTTTTATTATGTTAACTTTACTCTCTGTTTGGGTGGGCAGCCTTTGCCCCAAATAAACATGTTAGGTTATGTGATGAAAGCTCGTCTGCACACCCACAAAGGAGTACAGAGAAGCAACAGCAGGAGGGGGACCCCAAATAATACTCTTTTGGGCAACTCCCAGTCCCATCAGCCTATCAAAGACCCATCTGCACATGCCCAGAGAAGCACAGGGGCACAAAGGCAGTCAAGAGCAAAAATTAAGGACTCAGAAGGAGGGACGCCCAGTCCAGGCCCCTCCCAGGGCTGTGCCAGGAGATCCTGAGATCCATGGTCCAGGGGTGACATCCATCAAGATAAATAAACACTAAAACACCTTTTGGGCTTGGGGCATGTTGCTACCTAGAGGTATGGGACACATTGTGGGACTGCACAAGGCTTATTTTGGGATGTGTAGAGGAAGAATCAAAGGAAGGGAAGGGGACATACCTAGGTGATTTGGGGAGGAACAAGCATGGGGAAATGAAGGGATAAGGGTATCGAAAGGGCCAGTTGTCTGGATATGCCCTGTGCCTGATCAGTGCAGGCCATCCTATGTTCTTATTAAACTCCATTTCTAACTATTTTCCTGGGTGAGTGACTTTCTGTTTGGAGTGCATGTGTGTTTATGGGGGTTTAAGAGCCAGCAACTGGAGTCAGACCAGGGGTCAGAGCTGTGTGTCAGTGGTGTCAGTGACTAAAGCAAGAGTGGGTGTGCAAGTGAGTGTGTAAGTGCTAGCGAAGGGCAAGCCAGACAAGCCAGCAAGTAAGTAAAGTGACCTGAGAACCGGGGAAAGGGGGGGTAGGTGTCTGAGTGTGAGGCCATGGGAGGAACTGCTAAAGAGAGGGACCAGTGAGTTCTGGCCGGCTGCCGGAGAGATTATGAGGTCTGGGAGTCTCATGGAACAGGACTTGCTACTGTGTGCATGCAAGTCAAAGCAACCGGCCTGTGTGATGTGAGTAACAAGGCCATTGCCAGTTTAGGGAAACCATCTAAGTTAGAAAACAACAAAGAGTGAAAACAACAACCCCTTTGGGAGGAATAGTTGTACACAGAGGCCTGACACTGTGGAGAAGTCAAACCTGCAGTGGAACCATTGCTTGTGGGTCCAGGGTGTCAACCAGGACCCAGGCACACTGCAGGGTCAGAAGTGGTATCCTGTCTGTGGTTGGGGAACCAGCCAGACAGAACCTTGGCAGAGACCTCCATTGGCGTGAAAGCATCATGACCAGAATGTGCAAGTAAGTTCTAAAGTAGAAGCTTAAGAATAGAAATTGTTTACCCATTCTTATACCCATCATGATCGAGAGATGCATTTTAAATGTTATGACATGGGTTCTGTCCTTGTGGCTACCTCACCCTAAATTCCTCTGTGACACAGAGGAAACTACATCAGCGTATGAACAAAGAAATGTTTCTCTGCTCAAAGGTTGTTAGTAAGGCTAGCTATGCTGTTAAAATATTTTTAAGCAATTTCTTTCAACAAATTCCCAGCCTTTTTTCACACACATCACAGGGAGTTGTCATTTCACTTTGTCTCTCTCTGTGACAAGACCAATGCAGAGTAAGTATACTCTTCCGTCTCTTTAATATTTGAATCTGAGTGCTGACACACATAAAGATAACATTTTGATTGCTTTTTGGATATTTTTCTACTGTCCGACACTGGAGGACTGAGGTGTTTATCCATTTTTACCATGAAAGCCTCTGGATGTGTCGTACAAATCAACTCTTAAAGTACAGTGTATAATTATAGCTTTGAATATGACACCAGGAAAAAAAAAAGAAAAAAGAAGAAAGTTTAAGTTAAAGCTTCGCTGCAGTAGTTGTTTTTGCAGAGTGATTTTAATTGCATTGAAACCAGGTATTATTTGCCAAGCATTAACTTCCAGCTAAGAGGTAGTAACCTCCAGCTGAAAACTAATTTTAAAAAAAAGGATCCTCTTATATAATGGATGCATTGCAATTGCTGCAGTATTAGTCAGCTAAAAACCTTTTCCTTACACAGTAGGTTAAAGTTTAACACACTGAAACACTACAGTGGAACCACATTATCAACATTTCAAGAGTGATATCAAAAACAGATCATGACTTTTAAACCTGTCCCTGTCCCACATACTTAGTACAAAAGGAAGAAGGTTCCTCTATATGAAACATCTGTGGCTGGTCTCTTTGCTTTGATTTTTTAAGAACATTACAACATCTATTGGCGTTTGTTTATACCTTTTATATAGAAGTACAGATCCTTTGATATTCCCTGTCAAATACTGTATTATCAGTAAGCCTTTACCATAAATTTGTCACCCAAATGATTTCAAGAAACAGTGAGTGGGGACAGGCCTGAGACAAGTTGTATTTATCAGCTGAGACAAATAGTTTCTTACCAGTTATACTTTATGTACCAGTTGCACATGTCAGTTTCTAGTATGGATATGATCATTCAATGCAAGTGACATGGAAGTCTGTGTCTCTGAAGCTAAACTGGAAGCTGGATACCACTGTGCTTATTGGGGCATGTACCCATCATGGACAAGATTTTAAAGTATGTTGGTGTACAAATGAGCTGTTTCAACATAGTGTATTGGTCTAGCATGAAGAACAGTCATCTAATCAGAGCATGTACCTATCAGTTTGAGTACAAGACAAATTATTCAAACATTCCTGTTAATTGACAGACAGTTTAATAATTTTAATTTAAAGTCTCCCTTGGTAGTAGATGAAATTAAGGATGAAATTAAAAAGTTATATTGAGTTGAATGATGAACCAGACTTTACCATCCATGAGCACCCACAATGGGAATTTTCTAAAGGGATTATTAGGGGAAGGTTAATTAGCATTTCATCTGGGAAATGGTAACAGATGAGCTAAGGCAAACCTACATAAAATATTGAACAATTAGAGAAAATGCTCAAACAAACAAAAAACCCCACACAATGATAGATTTATTAAGTAGACAACATGAACAAAAAGTAATCCATTTTACTGTCCTATTAACTGAAGAGGAGGTGTTTTTTGACATACTCCAAGCAAATACAATTTTGGGTTAGGAAGTTCAGAGAAAAAGTTATTGATATATATATTTCCAACTGGGAACCACGGAATTAAGCTATTGTGAAGAATCCAAGAGGGAGGCCCTACAAACAATCCTCAGAGTTATAATTATAAAAAATGTGCTTCATTCTTCAGTAAGTCTTAATATGTAATCATCAGATCATCATAAAACTAAATGCATTAGTCATCTGTTTAAAATTAGGATTATCAGCACAGATGTTAAAATTTGAGTGTTGAAACTGTGAATTTAAAAGATATATGATTACATAAGAAAATAAATCCTGGGTTTTTTGTCATGTAACAAATAAAAATGTATTTTTAGACTAAAAATCTCATCTACTGAATAGGACCTAGTCTATTTATAGCAGATTATTAAGATTACCCCTCAAAAACAATACAGCACAAATGTCTTAATAAGAATACTCGGATGGATATCAGAAATCAGAGCATGACAGATCACCTAATAAGTAACCAAGCCAACTAGAATGTTACTCAGTTCACGACAGATGAAACATCCTTTTTAAATATTTAACAATGGGTCATTGCAGCTCTTCTTTTTTTTTTTCCTTCTTCAGATCAAGTTATGGCACTCAGGCTCCAAACATCTTTTGTTCCAGGACCAGATGAAGATACCTTGAAGATACACAGGTAATACTACTCATTCAGCTATCAAGACTCTACTTATTGAGACTCTTCTGAATCTTGTCTATAGGCTTAGGAGCATAGACTTCTACTCATAGCACAGACACCAGCTGACTGAAGTTGCAAATTTCCCTGAATAAATACATATAACTAGGTCTTCAAAAAGAAACATCTGTTCCAAGTACTTTGGGAAAACAGCCAAGATGCAAAGATACATCCAGGTGAATAAGTGCTGAAAACAGTTTCTCAATGTGAATTGTTTAAGAAGCAGAGATGCCCCTTTCTTGCTGGTATCTTCCTGAAGAACAGGATAAACATTATGATTTACATTTATTCCAAAATAAACTTAAGAAAAAAAAATAAAAAGACAGGACAAAACCAGATACTGCAAAAAGAACAAGGGCTTTCTAGGCGGTAAACTAGATCTAATGTTTTGCAGAACTTTGGTAAATAAAATATTTTGTAGGTTTCTAAGAATAATTTAAAATTCCGTTGTACTAGTTCCCCTATTTTGTTTAAATAGTATTTCCAGGTAAGGCTGAATGAAAATGTCATATCTGAACCACTCTGCCCCAAACTCAGCAGAAACAATTAACTTCCACACTTCATTACTACCCTGGCCTTCGTAGATTTAGAATTTATACCCTCTTTCTTATTAAGGATTTAGAAAATATCTAAAGTAGTGATAGATGTTGTTGTGGCCTTCAAGTGGTATTAAAAGTCAGCTTCTTAAGAAGGAAGGCTTATCAACATAAAATCCAGTCTGGGTTACTTTAGGGTCTACCTGGAACACAACAAAATATAGGTCTTTCAGGAATTTATGTGCATAATATCTCTTTATATAACTGGTGCTGTTTTCACTGTATGTACATGTATATCAGAAAAAACTTATGTGAAAGCCACTAAACTATTTCCATCCAACAGCAGCGTGAAATGTAAGTAAAGAAAGAACACTAATAAGATGACAAACGGTAAATTTTTCCTTTCATTTCCTGTACTGATGAAGAGATATTTTTACATTTGGAGAGCTCAGATATTCTACTCTCAGGAGACAGGGAGAAGCCAGTTGCTCATCCCTGAATCATCCTCTCCATTGCCAATAAATTGAGATTACATTAAGAGAGAACGTCCACATGTGTGTTCCCCCTGTGTTTATGAATCTATCAACATCAGAGAGTCAGTGGGAATGTGTAGAGCTGGTTTTGTGTTCGGTTATTAAAACGGATATTAAATCTTTTTCCTGCAGGTGATGTTTGGAATGAACACTGATTTGTTTCTAGAGGAGAGTTAATAGAGCATTTAGTTTAGAAAATATTATTTTATGTATCAGAATTCTGATTGCCGAAAAGAAAGAAAAAAAAAGCAGCAAAAAATCCTTCTGTATTAAACATACAAAATTTAAAATTAGAATAATTTAAATTTACTATTTTCATTTTTGCAAGATTTTGCTGCTTCACCCTATCATATCTGTACGTGCATCATCATTCTGAATGAACTCTTCAGTGTGGTTACAGCTTCAAGGAACAGAGTTTATAAGTTCCAGTCTAGCTTTTAATTCATGAGGTGAGATAACTGTCCTAAAAAGTCTTAAAGTCATCCGGTCCAGGAGAATAAAAAGGATACAGTTCCTCAGCTGCTCAAGACATCCAAAAATTTGGTCTGCTACAGTTTACATTCCTCTTTAGCACTACCAGAAACACTGAAGCAAGCTAGAAGAGCGATATGATCCAAGTGATAACTAATGATTTGACCTACTCCTTTTCTCTGTGCATGCGGAGTTTTAACATTTACTGGTCTTGGGCTTCCATGTAGCTGCACAACCTATCATGTTCTTACAAGAGGGATGTTACAGGGGTGCTAATGGCTGACCTAGAGTGGGTCTGCTCCTTGTGACCACATTCTCAGCTTACATGTTTGTAGGACCTGCAGCTTAAGTTAATAGAAGACAACGTCCTGGGATTTATGCAAGCTCCCTAGTGTCTTCTGTATGACAAACAGCCTTCTTCAGTAACAGTGCTCACTAGGAGATCCTCCTAGTTCTGGTGTCTGTAATGTACAGACCACCTTTTCATCAGGTTCACAGAGCTTTATATGGGATTTCCATGTTTACCCTATCAAATCTCTATAGAACTTGATAGGAGCTGAGGCAGGATTTCAGGCCTGTGATATATAACCATATATGCCTGAGCAACTACTGTCCAGTTTATAGTTATCTTTAAAGCCACTTGATCTCCACGCATGTCAAGAGAAACTACAAATAAAAACAGATTATTCACATCATCCGAACTAAACAACACCACTGCACATATTTATAAAAGAAATAGCTGAAGGAGGGAGACAAAAAATGTCTATAACTTTCCAATGCTAAGATTAAATAAAAATACTTTATTTTCATCTATTTCTAATTCATCTGATTTGCTGTATTTCCCTGGCAAGTCACCTCTGAAAGGATATTGCCTTAAGTGTTATCTCCACTAAGCATACAGATATAAGCTTTTGGGTTAAGTCTATAACTTTTAATTAGTCTTTCCTGTGAAATCTTTCAGGGTGTTTGACAAGAGTTTTGGGTTTTTTTTTTTTCCTCAAACTTATTTTTTTCCCCTCCTTGTTTTCTCCGATGGCTAATCCTTCAATATTATATAGACATAAACAAACACATTGTATTTTGAGACCTGGTATCACCTGGTATACTGGACTAGGTAACTAACAATCACACTACCAAAGAGTAAAGATGAAACAAGCTAAGCAACAGCTCTATTACTGAAAATGAATGGCTTTATACACAGTTTCTTCTTCTCTAGCTAATCTTTTCTTTTTGAAACAGCACTTTTATCCATATAGTTACCACATGCAAATGTTTATTTAACCCATATACAGATCAAATTCAACCAGTTAAACTGATGACCAGTCGATATTTGAATGTAGAAGAACAATAAAAAGTGTTTTATTTTAAATTTGTGCTTTAATACATGATATAGCATTTTTTATAGCTCATCAACACTAGACCACTAAAGCTGAACAACAGACCACTAAAGATATGAACTCCTATGTGCAGCATTGCATCTTAAAAGCTAAAAGCTTAGACATTTGTTATATAATCTCAGCCCATCTTGTCTATACAAACTCTGTGTGCCTGTTTTTCTGCTATATGATTCATCCTCTAAACTAGTCTACATAAATTTGTACAGTAATAGACATATGGCATTTATTTATTTATTTCAAGCTTATTTGGCTTATTGTAATCTTCTGAGACTAAATTACATAGTAGGTACTATAATGGAGTTAAAATTAGCTGGGTGTGACGAATTTCCAGTTTCCAACATTTATTTTTTCTTAAACTTCCTACATCACCTAGTCAAACAGTAGCCGACAGAGAAGATTGAAAGCACAGTCACTGTAAAAATTAGGCATTTTAGTTGCAAGGAGTGTTTCCCTTTGAAGTTCTGAACTTTACAACAGGAGGGACTGAAAGCAGTCGTTTTTAATGAAATCATAGTCTCCTCCCATTATCAAATAACTCAATGATCAGAGCACTCAGCTAGAATATAGGAGTCCTTCTGCTGCTTATATTCACTGCCTAAAGGGAATTAAACTACAGATACCAGACAGACTAATTTCCAGTGTATTGTACAAGGACTTGATTTGTTCACTACAGGTTTTTCTGAAAAGCACTGTGACGAGGCAGCAGAGGAGAACAGGGAATGCCTGTCTGCCTTGTCCCAGCTGCTGCTGTCTGCTGGGACCTTCTGGAGAAGGGAAAACTGGTTCCTTTTGCAAACACAGCTGAATATGGCCATCTGGGAAAAAAGTGTGGAGTAACAACTGGGAGCAGGAAGGGAATAAGAACAACACCAGGTAGAGAGCTAGCAACTGAAATGAACAATGGAAGGCTCCTGAGAGGAAAAGAGCATTCACCTGAAGCAGAGAGCTGACTCAAATCTTAGCTGCTGAAATGCCAGCAAAGGGATCCACAGAGAGCTCAGTTTGGCCCAGGAAGGCATTTAAATCTCCTGGACTGTAAAGCAAGACTGAGAGAAAGGGTTATTTAATGTTTTGACCACTGATATACTGGAATCTATTGCTAAGTGTTATCTATTGATGAGTTTGTGGCACTTTCAATGTCTTTTTTTAATGTTTATGGTAAAGATCTGCTCTGTTTTCCCCAACAGAATCCATGCTTACCTGAGTTCTTAAACTTGCATCTGATGATTTACCATAGCTATACAACCTTTAAAAGTTTTGTGGATAAATATATTAATCTCAAACAACTTCTTCTGCAGCTATTTAGAGGTGGTTTGACTCTATTTGACCACTGTATTTGTCGTGCTAGATGTATTTGCCATAATGCTCTTTAAAGAGGTTTATGTTCTGAATCAAAGAGAATTTTACCCCACTTTTGTTTTCCAGAACTAAGGTGGGTTTTTTTGTTTATTTACTTTTTTAAAAAGAAAAATCAGTTTAGTAAGATTTTTTAAGCTCTTAAACAAAATATATGTAAAATAATTTAGATCTTAATTAAAAAGTCCCTTTTTAAAATTTTGACAATGTAGATAAAGTATTTGCTCTATAAAGAGCTCTGGCTCAGATATGAAGAAAATAACTTCTGTTTTCTGTTCACATAGCCTGGTTTTATGTTACCCTTTAAGATCAAATAACTTCCTGATGAATCACTCTATAGCATACACTGACACTTAGTTTTGACCTAGCACACAACAGCTCAAACGTAATTAAATTTTTTTCTTAATTTCTCTTTGCACATGCTTAAGCCTTATTTTTAAACATAATTTTATGTGTCAGCCTTTATAGCAAGGTAGAGAAAGCAGTGGAAAAACTGGATGTTATTTTCCTTTCTTTGTAAAAATATTAGGCTTGCCTTAAGATTAGAAGGCAACCATTACTTAAATTTTGGTCTTACTTCATTTATCTCTTTGGATCTTTGCTTGCCTTTTCTAATTCTGAAAGAAAAAGAAATCAGTCACTGAGGAACAGATGATCTCAAATGATCTTTCTCTTTCTTTATTTTTTTATTTTTCCCTCCTGAATAGTCCACACCAAAATGATCTTTGGAATCCTACCATCCCCCTACAGTTACTTCCTATTTTCAACCCATCTATTCCATTTGTCCATCTATTTACCATGGTGCTGTGGATAAGGGGAAGACAGTGGATGTTGTGTGCCTAGGCTTTAGTATGGTCTTTGACACACTCTTCAATAGTTTTCTTTTCCTCAGATTGGTGAGATATGGGATGGATATGTGGGTGATAAAATGGGTGGAAAATTGGCTGGACTGCCTGGCTGAGAGTTCCAAACTTTGGGGGAAAGTCCAGCTGGTGGCCAGTAACAAGTGACATTCATCAGGGATCAATGCTAGGACCAATATTTAGTAGTTTCTTTAATAACCATGATGATGGGAGGGAGTGCATTTTTAGCAAGTTTACAGATGACATCACTTTTGAAGGAATAGTCAATAAGATGGAAAGGAGGGCTACTTTACAGGGTAACCTCAGCAGTCCAGAGAAACAGGCTAACAGTACCTCCATGAAGATCAACAAAAGCAAATTAAAAGTCTACACCAGGAAGGGACAAACCTAAGCACCAGTACAGTCTGTGGGCTGATTGTCTAGGAAGCAGCTCTGCATAAACAGCCCTGGGGGTCCCATTGGACAAGAAATTGAGCAGGTCAGAAGTGCGCCCTGGCATTGAAGAAGGCCATCTGTATCCTGGGTTGTATTAGGAAGAATGTAGCCAGCAGGTAACGAACCTTTATTTAGCACTAGTGAGACAACATCTGGAGTACTGTGTCTACTTCTGGGCTCCCCAGCAAAAGGATACTAAAGCACAGCTGTCTAGCACAGGCCACCAAGCTGGACTGGAGATGGTGACTGGAGCACAAGGCATATAAGGAAAGGCTGAAATGTCCATGTTTGTTCAGCCTGGAGACTAGAAGCTCAGGGGAGACCTTATTGCTGTCACCTGATAAATGATACAGAGAGGATGGACCCAACCTCTTCTAGGAGGCATGCAATGATATGACCAAGTTGGAACATGGGAAAGTCTGTTTAGATACAAGGTAACATTTCTGCCCAGGGAGACTGTGAGATCTTCAGCCCTCATGCGTCTGATCAACCTCATCCAACTAGCTCTTCTTTCAACACGGAGTTGGAGCAGATGACCTCCAGAGGTCCCTTCCATCCAGAATTATTCTATGATTCTATGAGCCCTCTTGTCTCTTGCTGTTGCTGAATTTGTTAAAACTATTCAGATCTTTCTTGACAAAGGAGAAATTTAATCATGAAGCAAGTATGATTTTTTTATTTACTCTATCATCTTCTATTTGCAGTAAGTTAAACATAACTTCAGTAAAACCTTAATATGCCTTTCCTGAGGCTGTAAATTTGTTGTATTATGGAGGAGAATGTTCAAATTTACTGTTGTCCACTGTTGTTCCCAGTCTCAGATCTCTATTACACTTAGAGTACCATAAAAACTTTATTATCCAACAGCTTTTCTAGAATTTTCTTAAGTGAAATTGCATAGCAGAATGTATTATATAAATAACGAAAGTTAAGCGAGTTGCTTCCTCTGTTGCAATTTTAATTAGACCTAATCAAAACAAGTCATTCTGCAGGATAAACTGAACAAATGATGGGCAAACAAATTACAGTGATTACTGATAAAATACCTTCATTATTATCAACTACTTCACTTTGATAGTATACCCATGAATATGTAATTGACTGTTCTAAATTGTTTTAGAGAGTTTGTTATTATTATTTTGTCTAGTGGACATTATTCTGTGCTAGTAGTTTGAGTGTGGCTCTATTTTCTACGCACAAAGAAATACATTAGATTTTTCATTTATATTAATTCGTCTGTAAAACCCAAGCAGCTTACTAAGTTTTAATTGTGCACTTCAGTATTCTAAAATGGGTGTCATTTTATGTGCTCTTGTATTTTAATTAACTAGATTCAGTAGTTGCAAGTTCAAATTGTTCTCTTTTCAGACTTTAATTAGGTTTAGAATTTGATTCCCAAAAGTTTGCCATTCATCAACACAACTTTCACTCCTTAGATATTATCCCTAGGTATGTAGGTAACCATAACGAAATATGTTGTCAATTTAGTTCAAAAGTGTGCCTTATCTTTCACTTATTAAGAGGTTACAATTTGTGATAAATCACAATCATTTCAAATCCAAAATGAGAAGACTTTCGAATCAGCAAAACAGATCAAAACAGAAAGATACTTTTTCTTGGAATCTGCTAAGTGCAGCTGTGTTGACAGGTGTATTCAGCTCACAAACATAATAAAGTCCTGTGGGCCAAATTCAAAACAGTTCAGAGATCTTAACAAATCTCTTTGAAATTAGCTTTGAGAGATGTAAAAGAGGGAAAAAACCCAACAAAATTATCAACATCTCTAAAGTAGAACTTCTAAAGTCCTAACCTTAGGCCCATTTCTGTCAAAGCTAGGTGGTGTAAGAACTTGGAACTTGTAGGTCTGAGAACACATTCCTCTCTGAATTTTGTTTTACTGGGTTGTGTGTGATTTAATTTCTTTAATTCATAGTGTAACAACATGGGGACAAAGAGGAATAACAAAACCCATAGCAAAAAAAAAAAAAAATATCCCAGATTTTAGCAGAATTTAGCTGTGGATTGATAGGCAGTCTCAAAATAATTATTTTAATGCAGAAAGCATTAAGTCACTGTAAAGGGTTTGTATTCAGACCTCTTAATTGAATCTGTCTTGCCCAGCAGATCTGTTTCCTTTGTTTAACTTGCAGTTTATATTTTCAAAGAAAACAGAACTGTAAAGATCAGGAGTATTTGGAAAATTTTGGATGTGCCCATAGAAGAAATTAGTCTATCAAAGAGACATGTATCGGGACATTTCTGAATGATCTGTTAAATCTATATACTATCTGTCTCTTCTGTAAAGTGCAATTCCTATTCTTGGTGTAGGAAAAAAAACCCCTCTGTTTCCAGGCAGGTCAGTAAAAGACCTTTGTATTTTGAGAACTTGTATAAAAGCAGCCTTAATGGGTAACTTACAAAAATAATAATAATAAAATATTTCGTAAAGTCTTCATTTTAAAAGTGAAAGTTTATAATATTGCTTAAAGTTCAGTAACAATAGAACTTTAAAGAAAATTCTTACGTAACCATGGTCACCTTATGGGTACTAGAAGTCCTAGAAAAGATCATTACTGTTCAATTAAATCTACAGGTCTACTCAGTCGTCTTCTTTCTATTACTGATGACAAATAAGTCAGAAAGTTTGACTCTCAGTTAGAGGCAAAGATTATTTTTTAACCCTCCTTGCCTAACTCAGTGAGACTGCTAAAATAAAAATGTGAGAGAGATCAGATTTCTGCTAGTAGTCTGTAATTGACTAGATACTAATGAACATGGAATAGTTTCTACACTGTGGCTGAAATGAGATATTGTTTTACTGGAAGATACAATGCAATACATATTTTGTACTCTTTCTGTTTGTTAAGTCACACTATTGTAGAAACTAATGTGTAATAGTTATCTCTTAAGTGTAGAGTTCCCTTGTGTTTTCCCATATTTCTTGTGTGTTGAGTAGAATTGTAGTTACTGTATGTTTTCTTTACTAACAGTGGAGGCTGAGGTATCTTTAGACATTCATTTGATCTGAGTTCAGAAGATGGGAACAGGATCCTTTTGATGACAGGTTGCAGGTGAATCAGCCTGAAGTATTTATCAAACCTTCAGTCAAAGTTGAGTGTGCAGAGGTGGAATGAATCTGAGCATTGAGTCAGGGCATATTGTAGAATTCAGTGCCAAGTGAATGATCCTTATGGCTTTAGCTAACGGAAGAGCCTTGTTTGCTGTAGGATATTGTATGCATTCATATTGTATGTTGCAGGTAACTGCTAGTTGATCAATACATACAATATATGAAGGAGATTCAAAAGTGATCTGCTGGTTAGAATCAGCTATTCTCATTCTTTTTATAACACAGGTAAACCGGTAAATATAATCTCTGAAATAAATAATAATTTCTACTTCATCTAGAACATTTTTATAAATATGTAGTCTTGATTCTAAAGGAAAAGCTACCTTATTTGCATATCAGTTTGGATAATAAATGTAAACTTTCAGACTTCTTGTAACTCTTTTATGAATAATTTCTAATTTTTAAGCACTTTTTTGGTTTAACCACCAGATCTGGGTACAACATTTCATGATTGTCCTGCTAATTTTATAAATTAAATAAAAAATGTTTAAGGAGAATGATGGCACCATTTTCCTGCTCCTACTTGATATGCCTTTTCATTTGAGAGTATTATTTTTACAGTTCTTCCTGTCACTGAAAAAAAACACATTCCAATTCTGCCTATTTTAATATACCATAGGAAAATAATCATTTTTTGTATCTAAAAATTGTATAATCTAAAACTAAAACAGATAAAAAAACCCCACAGAATAGTTTCAGAGATGCAAAGAGATAGGAGAATTCAAGGAAGCACTAAAATACCATTCAGTGATAGAGAAGATCAGTAGTGATTTGTTTCCTGAGGTGCTATTTTCCAAACAGCATTTTCAGCTATCAGCCAAGTGTGAGTATATCAATATTTATTCATAATTCCTCTCTGGGTTTTCAGAGAACATTTTTATTGCTGTGTTGGAAAATATTTGTCAATATGCTAAAGCATATAACGCAGAGTCAGCTGAAATATTTTATGACATAAACATGCAAGACATTAGGTCTGGAAGAAATTTATTTAGTAAATACTCAAATTGAAGAAGAAGAAATGTAGGTTTTATTAATTTTAGTGAAACTAATTATCTAATTCTGGATAGTATTTACAGGTATTTTTGGCCACATTTTGATTCTGGGCGGTGATTTATTTGGGAAAAAGGAAAAGGGAGGAAAACAACAGAGGTGCAAATCAGGTGAGAGAAAAATATGTGGGCTGAGGTAACATTATTAGATTTTTTTAACTACTTTTGGAAAAGAAATGCACACTCACCAGGAGATGAAATTCCTGGAGTCAGCTTCTTTCATTATCTGAAGATTTTTGTAACCATACCTTTCATTCATGGGGATTTGCTAGCAGGAGATATTTCCCAGCTCTTTGTTTCTGATGAAGACCCACTCTGCTTGAATAGACATTCACTGAAGGAAAGACTGAGCTCAGCTCTTCCAGTTCCTGAATACACTACAGTGCTTCATGTTTCATTACTAGGAATGTATTTTATACCAACAGAAAACTTCCTAAGAAAAAATAAGGAAGGCCTTTCTTAAAGCACTACTTCCTCTGATGGTTTGACATTTACTCTTCTGCAGCTGCTGTAGAACAACCCTCAGTTATTGAAGGAAACGGGACAAACATATATTTCTAGTCTGAAATAATTGAGTTCCTGTTAGTATTTAAGTGGGGTGCCCAAAACAAAAGTATAAAATACCATAGTCTATAAAGATTATCTATATTGACTGTATTAGCTCCAGTTGACTCTAAACAGAGAAATGGGGCTAGAAATATATTGAGAGGTGTTAGTGCGCATATGTTCTTTAAAAAGTCAATACTACTGGATTGATCAGTTTTATTAATTTAGCTTTGTTATCCCTTTTCTTATAATCATCCTTTGGTTGAGTAAAATGGAATTACTTTTGGTGAGATTATGCTCTAGATGCAGACATTTAGATATAGGTGTTCAAAGTATATATACCTAAATGGAGAGCAGGTGATGAAACTCCTGTTGCCAGTGGAGCTTTTCAGCTGATGGAATGCAGATGTCTGCGGTTGGATAAGATCAGCAGCCTCCTAGTCCTCCCTGACAGGCTTAACTCATGTACCAAATATGGCTGGTTGGTGCCACCTGAGAGGCCTTAGGATATCACACCTGGCTTCTGATTGTTGTTGTAGGAACATGGAGATTTTCTGTAGATCTGGTGTTGTTTGTAAGCCCTGTGAAAATAACCTAAGGCTCCTTAGCTGGCACTATATGCCTCTATTTAGACAACCAAATCCTTCCCAAAGTTTTTTGTGAAATTGTTTTAGCAAGAACTGATATTTGCAGTTGCAGTGTTTTGTTCCCCATTTGATTAATTTAAATTTTTTTTAAAAATCATTAACAGTAGAAATGAAGCAGTGTCCCAATTTTTATGTGAATTTAAAAAATGCTATTTTTTAAATTAAGACAATACTATACATCAGCACTTACATCAAGTAATATTGGCACTTAGGAAATTATTGAATAAATCCCAACTGATCTGTGACAATACAGCATCGAATGCGTCCCCTGCCTATATGAGATAGCATTTTCTGATCTTAAAAGCTGCAAAGAATACAGCATAATTTTGAATTAAATGTTTATTACCTACATCTTGGACCATGTTTAAATAACTTTATTATTAATAATAACATTTGTCAAATGATTCTTTTTTTAAAAAAAACATTGCATTGGACTGATGAACTTAAACTTTCTGTAAGATTTATGCCAATCCCGGTGTGACCATATGCACAAAAAAGGTCGCACCAGGAAAACCTTAAGCTGCAAAGATCTTTCTTTAGCTGGTGAATTAAACTATTTATTTAGTTTATTTAATGTATTTCTCACATTAGAAATTATAAATTTGCATATGACAGTTTTAGAGGGTAGACTTCCTCCTGAACTCTAAACTTTTCGGTCAAAGAATGTTAGAAGACAGGATAAATAACATCTTTATGATAATTAGGCCATTTGTACAACATATTGTCTTGTTTCTGCTGGGATAAAGTTAATTTCCTTCCTAGCAGCTAACCTAGTGCTGTGTTTTGGATTTAGTATGAGAGTAATGTTTATAACACACTGATGTTTCAGTTGTCGTTTACACCAAGTCAAGGACTTTTCAGCTTCCCATGACCTGCCAGGCTCACAGGAGCTGAGAGGGGGCGTAGCCAGGACAGGTGACCCAAACTGGCCAAGGGGATGTTCCATACTATATGACATCATGCTCAGTACACAAACCAGGGGAAAGCTGGCCAGGGGGCTGTTTCTCAGGGACAGGCTGAGTGTCAGTTGTTTGCTAGTGAGCAATTGTTTTCATTTCCATCATTTGTTTTTCTTGGGTTTTCTTTCTCTCTTTTTGTTCTTTTCCTTGTTCTTACTATTGCATTTCTTAAACTGTTCTTAACCCATAAGCATTCTCACTTTTACTCTTCCGATTCTCTCTCCCAACCCACTGGGGGGGTGTGAGCGAGCAGCTGTGTGGTGCTTGGCTGCCAGATAGGGTTAAACCATGATACATACATGCATGAAACATGAGGAAATTACAGCAGTCACCATGGAGAGTATTTTTTCTACTAATAAATACAGGCTTTAATACAATGTGTTTGGGTGTTTTGGTTGGGTTTTTTTTTTTTTAGAGATAGCTACTAAATAAATAAATAAATAAGTAAAATGGTATGGTTTAGGCATACAAAATAGGGCAAACATCTTCTAAATATTTCCTGTTTCTGCAAATTTGCTTTTGACATAGCGTAAGATATTAGATTCCCACTCTGGTAAACTAAGCTGAGTCACTGGAAGATATGCATGTTCCACAAGAAGAAAAAGTTCCAGGAAATTACTTCAAGCACTTGTGTCTTGAGCATCCTCTCTGCTTACATGTTATTTTACTCCATAGCTCTGGTCTGGATTGTTTCCGATAGCTTTCTCTAAAACAAATCTGCCTTGTATAAGATTCTTGAGGTACAACTAATCTCTAGGTGAGGTGGTGCAAGTTGTAACCTTGACTCTGTTGCAAACATGGTAGACAGAAGTCAATTTACACAGCTTGGTCTGAGGGACAAGGACTAGCTAGTGTCTGAGTTCTATGTAGCAACACAGTCTTAACTTCCCTTATCTGTGATAAGCATACCAGACATAGGAGATCAGGATGAATTGATTCAGAAATTGAAAAGTTTCTTATCTATTTTCTGATGTTCAGTAGTGGTAGAGCCTTCATCTTTTATATAGCAGAGTCTGTGTTCTAGACTACTTCTACATTTTCCATTAAATAAACAGTGGATGAATAAAAAAATGGAATGCTGAGACTGAAGGACAGAAGCCAGAACTCCCCTTTCCTACCCAAGCTCAAATAATTCTAAAAAGCTTGGTCTGTCTTTGTTTTTCATTTTTTCAAGTCTAGGCCCCATGAATCTTGCGTACTTCTCTGTCCTCTGCACAGGACCAGATTTAACAAGAGGGGTGAAGGCACCTCAGACATACGTTTTTTTAGTCAGAAAAGCCTGATGATGACCCTTGAAAACTATGTTCATTGCTATCCAAAACGTCATTGATCTTTCAGTTCTCTAACAAAAAGGATTACCTGAAATAATTATTAATACTGGATCCTAACATAATAGTAGCTGAAACTTCAATGCAAGCCTGAAATGGCATGTAAAGGCACTGCTAATATAATACCCCAGATGTTTTACTGACTTGGCAGTGCTGCGTCTGCACATTTTTGTTCTTTCCTCAGACTGAGCTGGTTTGAGTCCCTAGTGATCAACTGTCTATTGCTTGACTGTTGTAAATGAAGCCCTGGGAAAACTACATATGGCAAATGTCTGACACCCCTAGGCAATTACTTCATAACAAACAGTGGCCCTTTCTGACAGCTAAGACTAGGGAGGATGCTGTGCTTTTTGCGGACATTAACAGGGAAACAAAAAGGAAGCAGGTTGGTAAAAGAAAACGTAAAGGTGTGTGTTTGAAAATTTAACAGTGAGTGATAAAATCTGGCATAACCAGAAGCCTCCACTATGAGAATTATACTTCTAGCAAAACACAGGATGCTGCTGACTCGTTGCAACCTTGCACTCCCAATCATACTCAAGGAAAAACAGGTTTGTTAACTTTAGGGTTCAAAGAAACATTAGCTGGGTGAGCATAACACCATAGAAAAGGGGGAGGGAGATACTAGGATGTTTATATAGAAACTGTAACCATATTATTCATGAAGATTTTCCATATTAATCAGATAATGTTGATTATTGCACTGTTAAAATATTAATTGTATGAACAAGGAGTTCTTGTTTCCATGTGTCTGATAAGTTCCCTTTTGCCCATAACAAGACTCAGAGTACAACTTCAGAACATATCCACAGTAGCTCCTTTGTCAACACAGGCACTTTTTTTTTTTCAGTTTCTAGGTCCCACTGTGGTTTAAACGGGACTTGGGCACCCCACTGTTTATATAAGTCAGTTTTAGCAAAACCAAAGGATAAACATAGATTAAAAAAACCTTTATATTTTAATAATGGATAAATTTTCTATCATTAGGCACCTCTGAAGGTAATACTTGTTGTGCGAGATTTTTGTGCTGCAATCTCTGTCCAAGTCCTACTTTGGACTGAGCTTTAATTTCACTTTAAAATTGACACAGTATAATTGATGGAGGAAATGAGATTTTTCAGTGCTGAAACAATGGGTGAATGACTGGATCTTACAGACTGGATAATGTTCAAATTCAGTTTTGGGGCTGGTCCAAATCTACAACCTTACTCAAGAGTTGTTCAGGAGAGGGCTATCTTGCTCAGCCAATACTGCCCTAGGGCCTCCCTAAACAATTTGACTGCACAGACAAGCAGATACTTGCTCCTTCACACCCTCAATTTCACTACTGAAGATGTAATCTCCATGTATTTGCATTTGGTAGTCACCAGGGGAACAAGGGAGGGGGCTCAGAAAGAAATCACGGAACACACCTTCAGTATTTTTCTTTCCCAGCTGAATGCCATACTCATTAGATGAAATAAATGTTTTCAGTTCTGTTCCTCTTCTGGTCAAATGAATATAAAAGTTTGATTTTAAGATACCTAAGCTTCAGTAAAAGACATGTGATACACACTTGTATAGACTAACTTAGAACCTGTGCCCCATCAATTTTATTTAATTAGCATTCTTAGTATTAGTCTCTGGTTATGCAAAAAGTTCCTCCTTCATTGGTGTTTTTAACTGGACTCAGTAAAATCCAAGTGTGTTAGGACAGTGTGAGCACACCTCTGGGAATTTAATTACAGAACAAGGAGGCTTATAGCCTCTCAAGAGGTCATCTAGTCCATCCCTCTGCCCTAAGGCAGGATTATTTATGCTTATGTCATCGCTGACAGATATGTGTCAAACTGGTTTTTGAGGAGTTTGAGTGACAGAGAGTCCACAGGTTCTCCAGGCAATCTATTCTGGCTTTCTAATACTCTTTATTATGAAAGGTGTGGGATTTCTGTATGGTTTGCTGCTCTTTTAATAACACTCAGCATATTTCTTTTTAACTGTAATTTAAACAATTATTTTCTGGTTTATTTACCATTAATATGGAATACTAAAATACTGGGAGGTTTCCCTTCTAGAAATTGTGTAATGTCAGGTGCCTGGGTATTTCATACAGCAAATACTACCTTGTGTCTTTTGGTCCCAGAAGAATTTTTACTGAAAACTTAAGGAAGAATTAATCTGCTCTGTTGTAGGTGTGTGTGTAACCTAAGTACCTAAGGGTTTTTCCACAGACTGGAAGACAGAAAACAGTTGCACTGGGTGCAGGTACCCAGGTGCTGGCAGTGGGGGTGGCAGTGGTTGCCCCTGTGAGGAGCGGCCGGGGCTGCCCCGTGCTGGACAGAGCCAGTTCCAGCCAGCTCCAACCCACGCACCACAGGGCACAGCTGAGCCCCTTGGCCAAGATGGTGGTGTCTTGGGGAAAAAGTATTTGAAAAAGGGTAAAAAACACTGCCTGACAGTAAGCAGTGAGGAAAAATGTGAGAAAAAAACCCTTGCAGATACAAAAGTCAGTGAAGAAGGAAGAGTAAGAGGTCCTCCAGGGGTCGGACAGAGAGATTCCCCTATAGCCCATGGTGAAGACCATGGTGACACAGGTTGTCCTCCTGCAGCCCATGGAGGACAACCCGGTTTCCTCAGCGAAAATGTGCTTAAGAAAGGTCAAAACAGCAGAGGGGGGGCAAGAGGAAAAAGTCTTCATCAAGCTAATTTAGACAGTGTACACCAGGTAGTAGGAATAAATGCAGTGAGTGTATATAGGTAGATGATATGAAGTTCTTCATCCTCTGCTTGAGCCCCTGTTGTTGAACCCAGGAATTGCCTGAAAGGTGAGATTCAGAACTAGGGAATTATTCAAGTCTGCATAATTATACAGTAACAAAACATTTTAGCATTAGGGAGGATAATTCTTCTTAATAAAGAAAAGAATTATTTCAGCTCCTCTGATGAAAAATAAAGACAGCAGATAATTTTATTTGTTACTGGTTTACTTTTACATTAAATATCAGCCAGGCTTCCTGTAGAAAATATTAGGTATGTGGTATTTAATTTTCAGAATTATGCAACTGAAACTGGCCACAAAATATGTGTGTATAGAAACAGGAAAAATAATGTTGATGTATAATGTGCAGCTTTCAACACTTATTAGGCATTTGCATGTACAGACTAGCGATTATTTTGCTTAAAATTATCTACCTATGCATTAGCCATTTATTTTATGTGCAGAGTTATCTGTATTCATTCACATCCCTTTCCAGGCATATTTTGCAGTCTGATTATGAAAAGTCTGCCAGAAAAAAATCAGTAAGAAAAGTCTGTGAGGATAGTGGAAAATATTTTGGAGAAGAAAAAGAAGCAGAGAGCAGTATTGATTGAAATTGAACAAAATTAAAAAGAAAACAGAGAGAGAGAGGTCACAGGGGAAATGTAGTGTTGAAAAGAAAATTAATATTATGCTGAGGGTTATATGTGTCCTTTTTCTATAAATATATTGTGAGTAAGAAATAAATGAGCAAACTAACAAACAGCATACTGTATGAATATGGAAGGAAATGCCAGAAGTAATAACGAAAAAGAAAGAGCCAGTTGCAATACATTATATATCAAGAAAAAGGGAGAGTTAGAATGACTGTAGAGCAAAGTGCAAAAAAAGTATAGAATAGAATCATAAAATGGAATAGAATAGCATAAAAAAACAAGACAAGATAAGATAAAACAAAAACTAAAGAATGTGTGAAAAAAAGATAGAAACTTTCACAGAGGCTGAAGGAAAATAAAAATGTTTCAAGTACAGGAAGAAAAGAGGTCACTGAGACTGCAGAGCATGCAAGAAGTAGCCAATTCATTTGCCTTGTATAACGTCCTTGAGGTACAACTAATCTGCAGGTGAACTAGGGCAAGACTCAATCATTTTCAGGCAAAATTTCCAAATGGTTAAAGGTATTGGCCCTCAAAGTATAATGTTATTTTTCACACATCCTTCCACCCAAGAT
This sequence comes from Phalacrocorax aristotelis, assembly GCF_949628215.1. NCBI lineage: Eukaryota > Metazoa > Chordata > Aves > Suliformes > Phalacrocoracidae > Phalacrocorax > Phalacrocorax aristotelis. The sequence goes on from NC_134276.1 coordinate 39,906,103, forward strand.
TCAGTACAGTAAATAACTCTCTTGAACAGCATTTGTTTATCAATTTTCTTAAATATTAAATAGCTGGAAGATAGAAGGAATTGTTCCCTCTGACGTTCCTTTTGGTATGTTCAGATTTTTTTTCTCCCCTGATATTCTTTGCTAGTGTTCAACGTTAAGCACAGACCAAACACCCAGTATTTTACATTTTAGAGGAAAGATGCATAACAAATAAATTAAGCTTTGTTGAAAAGTTTATTCTCAGATAGCAATTCTGAGTCAAATGGAATAACTGTCTCTGTTATTTTGATGATGCTATTATTTTAATATTAATTCATCAGTGCTAGAAATCATTGTTACATTTCAAAAATATATTTATAGAGTGATCACTGAACAAGCTTTGCATCAATTATACATATTTCTACATAGTAGACTGCTACTCTATCTGTATATGTAGTTGAGTAATTTTGAGTATTGAGAATTTTGTAGTTGAGTAATTTTGATCAGATCATCCTAAAATAGTCATATGAGTCATAGTTCATGAAAGCTAACACAGAAATACTGATTTTTCTTACTTTAATATTTGCCCATTGGCTGCTCAATGATGGGAAATTCTCATGCTTATTTGTATCATTCACAAATAGCCACAGCTTTTGTAAACCCTTCAGAAGTAGTTGCCCTATATTATTTAAGCCATAAACTGCACAAGATCAGAAAAAGAGCTTCCACTGGAAGTATTGTAATTGCTAAGATAGCAGCCAAAGACCTACAGAGAGAAATAAATTGCCTTATTTAATTCTAAATTTTTTTAATCCCAAGGTTTGCATAAATTATGTGCTAGAATGATCAAATGGTTGAAAATTAACAGGGGCTTCAGAATTTCTAAATTTCATAGATTGGCTCAGAAAGAACCAGATATTTTAAATCTGTTAATAAAACCCAGACAAGTAAAATCCTCCTTCCATAGGTGATTCATTTCCATAGACAGAACAGAGTTAGTTTACTATAATACAATACTTTCTCTGTTGATAATCCCAGACATGACACCTTTCAGTTTCTAAATGATCTTTATTACAGAACATTTATTATCTCAGAATGTTTTTGCACTGGTTTAAGTGAGCCATTGGCTAGTTTTTAAATGGGGATAACCATATTCCTGATCAAGTTATGTTTATTGACTTCATGTATTTCCATGAATAGTATAATATCTTGGATCCACAAAAAATAATGACAAATATTATCTTGTGTTTTCTTGGGCTGGGATTTTTTTTAAACATATTTATTATATTAGCTTTGGAAGCAAAAATGCTGATGTGGAAAATTAGCTCATGGAGTGTTCTGAATTGGTTTACCACCAAGTTCATGCACAAGAAAAATGACCTGCACAAACATCTGCTCAATTTTGACTGCTGGAGTTTGTAATCCAAACAATGTTTTGGGAGGTTGTGATTTTTCTTAAATACAGAATATTTACACATACGCATGTTCTTTCATATATTTAACAAGCCAGTATTATACTTCCTTTAGTCATGACACTAAGAAATACTTAATTTCTGAGTTTAAACTTCATTGGTGGCTTATATAGTAATCATGTCACCTCTATACACATGAATCTCCACTAATTCAGGTGACTTTCGAATCCTGGAAACATTTTTTATACAGGGAGTTGTGGAATATTTCTACTTTTAGAACAAGAAAAACAGCATGAGAAGGGAAAAAAAGAGCCAAAAAAAAGAAAAAAAAAAAAGCTTACACAGATGTCAGGATGTACTCAGAAAAATTTAAAACTCTGTCCTTACATAGTAAAGATGAAATAGTAATGCCACACTTATATTTAACAAAAATAAAGTAAGCATAACTTCTAAGGTAAATTATTTACTGAAATTGATTTTTTAAGAGTTCTTCAAGGAATAATCAACTAACTGGATACAATAGAATTATTGCTTTCCAGCAAATAAGGCAGAAAAAATATTTACCTTCAAAAAATTATTGGAAAAAGAGATGGTCATTCTATATCTGGAGTAAAAGAAAGAACACATTTCAGTAGAATCAGATTTGACAGAGTCTGTTTATGCTTTATGCCAATACCAGAAATGTTTATTGTGGTATCTGGATTGCACATAGACCTTGTTAAGCAGATATTTAATGCCATTTTAGTTTAAGAGAGAACAAAGTTGGAAAATAAATAAACTGTTTAAAAAGTTCAGGAATGACAGGGCATTATTCAGCTGTCTGTCATTTTGAATAATTACATTCATAAAATAAAATAAAACATTATTCTTGAGTCAATCATTTCTTGTTCAGATAATTTATAAAACACAATCTCAAAGTTCACCCTTCCTTTGTAAAGTGGATGCTCAAATAAAGGATATTAAATTATAATTATTAAATTTCTACAGTTGCTGACTGTTTCTCAGTCTGCATGGTATTGTACCATAACAGTGTCTTGAAGCTATGGATCCAGTGACAAATTAAGAGAGATTGTGCTGGGCAGACAAGGCGATTTTTAAGGTGCTAAACTGGATTGTAGAGATTTATAAAGACAAACTTTCTTTGATAATTTTTTCCTACTTTTATTCTTATACTAAATTTTGTCCCATTATTTGTTCTTATACTTAGTTTTGCAGTTCCTCCTGGAGGTCATCTGAAAGCATGTAGAGGAAAAGAAGGTTATCAGAAACAGTCAACATGGACTCACTAAAGAAAGACCGTGCTTACCAACCTGATAGCCTTCTGTGATGGCGTGACTGTCTGGGTCGATGAAGGGAGAGCAGTGGATGCTGTCTATCTTGACTTCAGTAAGGCATTTGACACTGTCTCCCATAGCATCCTCACAGACAAGCTAAGGAAGTGTGGGTTGGATGAGAGGAGAGCGAGGTGCACAGAGAACTGGCTCAACAACAGAACTCAGAGGGTTGTGATCAACGGGGCAGAGTCTGGATGGAGGCCTGTCACTAGTGGTGTTCTCCAGGGGTCTGTGCTGCATCCAGTCCTATTCAACATGTTCATCAGTGACCTGGATGAAGGGATATAGGATAACCTCAAGAAGTTTGCTGATGAAACAAAACTGGGTGGAGTGGCTGATACACCAGAAGGCTGTGCTGCCATCCAGCGAGACCTGGGCAGGCTGGAGAGCTGGGCCAAAGGGAACCCCATGAAATTCAACAAGAGCAAGTGCAAGGTCCTGCACCTGGGGAGGAACAACCTCATGTACAGGCTGGGGGCTGAACCACTGGAAAGTGGCTCTGTTGAGAAGGGCCTGGGAGTGCTGGTGGACAACAAGTTGACCCTGAGCCAGCAATGTGCCCTTGTGGCCAAGAAGGCCAACAGTATCCTGGGGTGCGTTAAAAGGAGTGTGGCCAGCAGATCAAGTAGGTTCTCCTTCCCCTCTACTCTTCCCTGGTGAGACCACATCTGGAGTACTGGGTCCAGTTCTGAGTACCCCAGTTCAAGAAGGACAGGGAACTGCTCGAGCAAGTCCAGCAGAGACCAACCAAGATGATCAGGGGACTGGAGCATCTCCCTTATGAGGAAAGGCTGAGAGACCTGGGTTTGTTCAGCCTGGAGAAGACTGAGAGGGGGTTTCATCAATACCTATAAATACCTAAAGGGTGTGTGTCAGGATGACAAGACCAGGGTCTTTTCAATAGTGCCCAATGGCAGGACAAGGGGCGATGGGCACAAGTTGGAACACAGGAAGTTCCACCTAAACACGAGAAAAATCTTGTTTCCTGTGAGGGTGCCAGAGGAATGGAACAGGCTGCCCAGGGAGGTTGTGGAGCCTCCTTCCCTGGAGACATTCAAAACCCGCCTGGACGTGGTTCTGTGCCCCTTGCTCTGGGTGTCCCTGCTCAAGCAGAGGGGTTGGATGAGATGATCTCCAGAGGTCCCTTCCAACCCCTACCATTCTGTGATTCTGTGATTCTGTCCCAGTTGTTAAAAGATATTTATGATAACACGGAATATAGAATAATCTGATGTTAAAGCCTACAAGGTATCATGAGTGGTGTTTTTCATGTTTGTAAAATACTCTTTTTTAAATTCTGAATTATTATACTAGCTAGATGCAATAGCAGCAATGGAAGTAACAAAACAAGGAAAACCCAACCACCCACAAAAACCAGCTAACTTTCTTTCATATTAACATGAGACAGAGAGTGATTTCCTACACCAGTATCGAAGGAGGAAAAAAGGTCAAGAATATTGTCTTCATCTCATGTAAGATGTTTTCATATATTTTTATTTTTTTTTACATTTACAATTTTACAATTTACAATTTTACATTTACAATTTTACACTGAATTTTAGGTGCTCATATAGCAATCTCTGCACCACATTTTCATAGTGAGCCATAGCCTACAGTTTTGTTGTCCATATTCAAAATCATTGCAGCCACATGAGACCAGCAGTGAAAACAAAAACATTACACAGTTCATGTCATATGAAACTGAAAGAATGCAGATACAGACTTAGTGAGTAACAGCATTCTCTTTTTCCAGATATTTTGCACTGACATATGGCTAACCACAAGAACCCAAAAGTTACCCTGTCAACACACAAACTCTCAATAATTGGTTCTTGATTATCTGAAAATCAGAATGTAGTATTTGATAAATGTGTGAAATGATTGAAACAGAATGAAGTGTCGTAGCAGCAATAATAATAATTAAAAGTATAATGAAGCCTACACACTGAGTCATTGCATTACAAAACCTAAGAGATTTCGTTCAACAATAACCACTCTTAAAAAAAAAAGGTACCTTAAGTTACAGATCAGGAGAATTAGAAATTATATGCAGTTAAGGACAGTTAAAGAGAGAACATATTTAGCAATACAATATTTAGAAAACCTGCCTTTTGTAGAACTTTCACTGTATCTAAATTAAATAATACAGTTCATATAGGTGTGATGAAATATATTATATACTGATATATTTATAATCAATTATTTCTTCTTACAGATAGCTTTGCTATGCAATTTATATTTCACTTATCAGTAATTGTAAAATGTATTTTCAAAAATTATATATTTTTCTAATTTCTTCCCTATGAAAATCCATTTTAATTTTGAATGATGGACTCCAGGTTGTTTTTCAGATATAACTAACTTATACAAAAAGTTTTACCAAAATTGTATAAGAACTTTAGAATAATAAATCAGAAAGGCCTTATTATTCAGAGTTATTGCAATGGTTAATAATAATGGTCCTTGAGGTTCTGAGACTTTTCAAAGCTCTAATAAATATTTATATATACACATTTAACACTTGCTTGCATTTTCTTTCTGATATAGTAATTCCCCCCAAAAAAGTGTAGTTCTAGTATGAGGTGCCTGAAGTAATACTCTGAAGTTTATTTTACAGTTTAAGCAATCTACCTCAATGTCATCTGAAATCTTTATTTCTGGAAAATCATGTAGTTTGTCTTTAGTTAAAGTCCAGTACTTACTGTGAGTCAGAATGGAACCACCAAATTCATTATCTGTATGACCTGAGGCTATATTTGAAGGCGCATCTCCAGAGGACACAACTCACTGATACAATGGACCTTAAACTTTGACGTTATCTCACTTGTGTACTTCTGTCATTACACTGAAGGACTTTTATATGAAAAAAAAATGATTTCTTTCTTTTCCTCAGACCACATGGCTACTTAGTATATTTTAATGCATAATGTCAATAGTCGTAAAGGACAGTATTTATTTCCTTCTGTTTTTCATATGGCTGTTTTTCAGTCAACTAAATTTAAAGGCATTATATTCATTGTACATAGTAATTAAAATTTTTATTCTTAATAGTTCTCTCATAAACAAAGCAAGACATAATTTTCCCAGCATAAATTTTTTTTATTTCTGTCAAGGTTGATGAAACAATGAAAGATGAGAAACAGAGAATTTCTTGATTCTGTCATCACTTAAATGTTTTAGCTCCATCACTTTCTCAAATTTGTCCAGTACCTCAAGAAAGGGGAGGGAAGGAAAAAAAAAAAAGACAAGTATCATTATCACAATAGCCTACTCTCATGCATCTATTAATAAAGATGATATAAAATTCTTTGTTATTTAGAAGTATTTTACAAATATTCTACACTGAAGTTTGTAGTAAATAAGTTATTAAATTAAACCCCTTTATGTTCCTTTTGTGATATAAAAATTTATTATCGTTATGTTATTATCAATATGTTGTCCAGCTTGAACAGATACTTCAAGAAAGTCCCATTCCTCTTCACCTCCACCCCATTTTCCCCTCCCTTCTCTTCCTTCCCTTCCCTGCTCTGCCCTAATCTGCCCTTCTCATTGTTCTTACAGTGAACTGTAGGTGAATACATGTACCTGTACACGTGCAATGCAGAATATTCAAAAATATGTATGTATCAGGTGACTCTGGAAAGCAGAAGAGGTTTTGCTTTAAGTCTAACCTTGACAAGAGTAAGATTTTGCTGATTCTCTGTTGTATAGTGTTCTTTAGAATAAGAACAATAAAAAAAGGAGACTAATTGTTTTATTAAAACCTATGGCAGGAAGAGTTTTAAAATTCTTTAGAAAACATTGTCTGCCCTGCAATGAAGGCAAATAGATTAGATATACAGAACATACAATATGGTTTTTATCATATACTATAAATCATATAGTTTTGTAAAAATTGTAAAACTATGGTTTAATCTTTATTTTGCAACTGCTTAAAATTCCACTGGTCAGTATTCTGCCTAGGAAAATTAAAAAGGCAGTTTAAGGTTATTGGGAAATATAGCTCACTGAAGTTTGAAATGGCTCGAAAAACTGTGCTAGATTTCCAGATTCTCTTTCTCCTACTTGCAAATTTTTATAAACTTTAAATTTAATAAGTGGTAGGCCATTTGTCAGTTGTAAAAGTTTTGAACACTAATATCTTATTAAAGCATACTAGTTCAGCTGTAATGAGAGACAAAACCTAATTTATTAAACTTCATTTATTTCTTGTCTAGTATAAATACATTCCATTGTTTCACTTTCACTTTGCTGGGCAGGTCACTGCTGATGAGAACATTACACCTCGATTAATATTGCCAACAGTCCCATCCTTTCAGTCTTATATATATTCAACAGAGCTATAATATGCAAAAGACAAATGGTTGGTAATACTTGGATGCCAAAGATAAGGAGTTTGAAGTATACGGGGTGGGGGCTAACAGGTTTTCTTTCAAGGGTTTTTGTTTATTTGTCTGTTTTGTTTTGTATTCTTTAAGTTAATTGGTCATGTAATTTCAAAATCTCCCATTCCTGTGAAAGTGGCAATGAAACTTTCAGAACACTTGTCTGTGCTACCTCCTCAGTTCTGTTTTCTCACCTCTGCTGAAAATTTGGTGAGGATTCTTCAGTACCACTCCTTATACAGTGGCAAAATATAAACACGCAATTACGTCTATCATGAGATGTGAAGTTGTTTTGCAGTAAATGACCCATAAGTATTCTTCTATTCTGTAGTTTAATGTTGTCTTGCTTTCATAGAATGATGACTAATAATGAATTAGCTTACACAGGCTTCTTTTCAGATCTCTTCAGCTCAAAAGCCAGGGTCTAAACATGTTGTCCTTTCCTCCTCATCCTAGCACAGCGAAAGGGATGGGAAAAAAATCAGTATCATTAGAATCAGGGGATGTCCTCTACCAACTCATAGGGGGAACTCACTGGAGGATCCCTATGAAAGAAGAGAGTTCATATAATTTTGGAAATGAGCCAGTATAATGAGGCAAATACTATGGAGGAAGTAAAGACAGAAATTTTGGAAACAGTTCTCCTTTGAAATGACCCTTCCATCTTGAAATTATTTTACTATAGTAATTAGTATTTGCATGTGTGCACTGATATGGTTTCTGTTAAAATGTCTATACTAGAATAACAGTATTTTCCAGCAATTCCTGACACAACCTGGAAAGAAACACATGTTGTATATTTTTCAGAACACTTGTTTTTTAAATGGTTACCACTGCATATTTGCACATCAGAAATATACATTAAAAAATAGTTTTACTTCCTATTTCTTGTAGTAGTGGATTTATACATGATCTCTTGAAATCAGTGGTGTTCGGATGGATTCTATTCTGTTCTTTTATGAAAAAGGATAAGAAAATTCTGAAGAGAATTATACTTCTGTTGTGGTGGGTTTAAGAAAACAGGTTTTGGTAGAATAAAAAGTATGAACACATTAACTACAGATTTAAATTGAACATGAATTGTTTTTGCATGAAAAAGATGAAACCAGCAGCAATAATGTCTCAGTGGAAATAAAGAGAAAAGAAGGATAGCCTGAATCTTTGTGGTACTTACGGGTTGCTAGAAAGAAATTACAATACAAATGTTTTGATTCTTTCTCTTATTTGCCACCTTGCATATAATACATGTTCTCGCCTCTCAGGACTTAAATACACTTCCTGAAAAACTATCCTCTACTTGAAAACATAGAAAGAGTCACAGCAGTTGAGACCAGATTTCCTCCTAACTTTGTTTCTTAGCTCTAATAGTGACAATTAGAATTCACTTAGGGAAAGAGCATAGGGAAAATGGAAAGAATGAAATGCTCCTCTCCTTGTTAAACACTTTTCTGGTTTCTAGCAAATAAGTAGTACTTTATTTTTTGTCAGGTTTAGAAGCAACTTAAGCCCTTAGAATATATGTGTTCCTGATTTGGAAGAGTTACTGGACTGAGCATGTAATGAACTGAGGAAATGGAGGGAAACATTAGGTATGATAAACTGGGACACAAAGTGTAGAAATTTATACTTAATTAAATAGTTTAATATGCTATTATGTTCTCATGACCTGGAGAGCAAGTCAAGACATTACATTTTAAGCAGTCTAATCTTTAAAAGGAATCTAAAACCAGAAGTCATATACCTGGGGTGTGGAAACTCTGCTCTGTCTCACCCCTGTGCTGAAAACAGCCTAAAATCTAGATGTCCCACTTTCTGTGCAAGTATTTTGAACAGGAGGCCATTTGATAAAATGCATGCACTGTTGGCAACACAAGTGATTTGCTGTAGATGTGAATTCAATATTGTGGTACCCTGTGTTGATGGAAGTACTTACTGAAATTCCTGTTCAGGCATATTCTTGTGCCTAGGTTTTCTATGAGGTGCCTCAGGTAAAGTGCTTGTTCATTATATGGTCAGTGGGGATCAGTAAGTGAGTCTGAAGTCTCCCAGAGAGTCTCACTCAATTAGGCAGATAGGATCTCCCCTTGAAAGCCTTAAGGCTCTTACCTGTTTTCTGTAGCTATACAAGGAACATAAGCACTTATGTTTTAAGCCCATTTTGTGTTTTGGATCCGAATGCAAAGAAATGGTGAAGGTGGCAATAGGTTTATGTAACTTCCTTATTTTTAGCAACACAAAAACAACATCCAAACCAGGTTTAACCATCTCCCTCACTGCTTCTGCATCAGTGAAGCAAGAATAATATCACATTGCCTAAACTCTTCCTGAATCAGCGAAGAAAATATAACTGTACACCACACAATATATTGAGCATTTATTACATATCAAGTTTTGTTTCCCCACCCTGTACATATACAGAAGTACATCGATTTTACATGTAAGTACTTAAAATACCTAGGAGCATGTAGCCCTTGAATAACTCAAAAAATGAAGAGTTTTTGTAACTGGATTTGATCAGTGAACTTAAATGCTTGAATATCAGTAAAATTCATCTAGATACTATTTTGGTTAATGCTCACATTTAGAATATCTTGATAGCTGCAGTGCTGTGTTTTTGGCACTCACAGGTCTATTGATATATTAATCAAAGGAATTTGTCTTTAAAGATTTGTGAGTGGGAGACAAGGGCTTTGATTTTGATGGTATTGAAGCCCAAAGCTAAAAGCTGGATTTATGTCTCTGATCAATTAAAAACCTCATGTACAATATATTGTAACCAGAAGTTTTTTTATTTGGCATATAGGTTGTTTTGCTATTTGGTCTGTTGAATTCATAAATGCAATAGTACTTCCTAAAGCTGATTTTTAGTGTTTCTGTTATCTAACTTTAAATGTTTCACTTTTTCAAATATTTATGAAAATTCAGAGATACTTATAATGACTCCACACAATGGATTCTGTATCAGCCTTTTGTATTTTTAATGATGTCACTTCAGGCTGAACAGGCAGTTTGCCTCCCTAAGGCGCTACAGCTCTTCTCAGCACTCTTTGTTGTTTTTTTTTAAATTTTATTTTTGGTGAAAGGCTTATCTTTTTACTTTCTCATTCATACTGAATGATGTTATTGGAGGATGAACATCTGGATTTCCTCTCTGGGATTTACATCTCCCTCAAATAAATGTTAGCTTTCCTTTTTGCGTGAACCAGAAAGAACAGGAACAACAAGAATAAACAGGAAAAATACACATGTAATTGCAACATGTTAAACCGTAAACAATTCAACATCCATCCCCAATATGACTTTGTACTTCAGCCCTAAAGTTGTTTCAGCTGTGCCAATACAAGCCTGGATATCCTCCAAACAAATAACTGTATCATACTGCACAACAGTTTGAAATACCTCCATGGTTGTTGGAGTGTGCTTAATTTCAAAAAAAGGCAGTGCTTCCTATCCATATGGTTATATTGACTCCTGGGGATTGAGTTTCATCACTTCTCCAGAGATCTTTTGTTGTTTCATTGATGTTGGTACTTTTAGCAGTATTTAGAAAATATTGTTGTGTCTCAGGTGCTGTCTGAGGAAAGAAACTGCATTTTAGAGTTTGGATGATCTACTGCTGTTCTGAATGTTGTTCATTAGGTATACTTGTAATACATAAATTTTAATTCTTTAAATTTGTTAACTTTAAACAATAATACTGTTTGAAACTGTAAGACTGGGAAGTCTTGTATTCTGAATTAAGATTAGTTGTTGTAGATTTAATCAGAACTTCCATAAATGTAACTACTATAAATCCAGTATTTTTTAAGAATCATATGTTTTTGCACATCATATGATTTTTCATGCTGAAATCTGCGTCTGTTATGAATAGAATATCATGAGTGTGTCAGTACAGGGATAGGAAAACTGAAATCTAAAAGTAAAATAAATAAACAGAAAACCAGTATGATTTGAACAATCTCTGAAATACTTCTGCTACTGATAAGTTTTCAGAAGTGGACTTCAGAGTATCAGAGTACTCAGATTCAAGGATAAATATTTAAGAATCTTAAAATGTATCTTTCTCTTAATAAATCTCTAGCCAAGGCCTGTGTTCATCTTATATGAGTTGTCTTTCGTAATGGGAATACTGCTTATGCAGGTGTCATGTACAAAACATTCATATACATATATTTAGCCACTTTAATGAGAAATATTGTATGATGGACTCAGTGAAAACTAGTGGAGGCATCTGTATTGCCTAGAGTCATCCCATGGTGATGTATGTATGTACTCTATGTATGGCTAAAGTATGAGAGATTAATATTCCTCCAAATTAATAGTGTATCCAAAGTCCCAGTCCATTATGTACGCAGTGAAGCTGAGTGGCATTAGAAGTTTCTTAAGGAAAACCTATTTGGCCTCACCTCCCTTTGCAGAAAGTCATGGGCTGCTCATAGGCAACACATACATATATTTATATATGTATGCATGTGTATATGACTATTTATGTGTATCTTCCAGAACATTCACAAATGACACTAGGCATTTTTCTGTATATAACTGAAATCATCATATTAATCTTTGGCATAAGAACATAAACTTGACAGGAAGTGGCAACTGTCATATTAAAATAAACTTTGTTCCTCTCTTTCAAAACAAAAAAAATACCCTCACTTCATACAGTGGTATATGTGGAAGATGAAAATCACAATGATGTTTTGGTGCTATCATAGTACCAAAGGCATAGAATCAGGAGTTTTATGACATTTTCAGAAAAGTTACAAATAACCTTCCAACAGCTATTAGAGGCTTAATTCCAAATTATCTCTTCAACTGTTTTTGTGGGCAAAATGCTACAGTCACAACCAAGAGCATTCAGGACAGCACCAGGAGAAAAAATGGTCATAAAATATCTGTTAAGTTATTTCAGAAAGATTAGAACTAATGAAACTATTCTTATTTAAATAGTTTTAAACTTTCTTATGTAAATAAATTTAACCTTTTTTATTTTAAAGGCTTAAAAAAGCCTGGTTGTGTTTTGTCTGGTTGTGGAGATGAAAACCAAACAAACATTAACTTGTTAATTTAACTTCAGGGAGAGAAATGAAAATCATACCAAAGAGACAGAAAAACAGAGAACCAGAAGAAGGAACAGAGAAAACTGATTATCAGAAAGTGGCCAAGGAGACTATGAACTTATACTATAACAGTAACACAAATATAAAGGACTGATTCAGCCAAAATCTTTTTCCCAATGACCATTGTGCAATTGCCTTGAGAACAATAATTGCCTTTCATAAGACATTTGTGGAGGATGATTAAGTAAATACCCATCGTCATGTTCAATAATGCAAAAGAAAATGTCAGCACTAGAGCAAAGATGAGAACTTCTATTTTTGTACAGATTTATTATAAACTAAAACAAGTTACATACTTGAATAAATTGGATAAATGTTGTCCATCCATCCATCTATCCATCCATCTATCCATCCTTCTGCACTTTGATACATAGATGTATAGACATATACACATTGTTAATTTTCAGTGTTCTGTTCATATAAAAATCTGAGACATGATACTATGATCTTTTATCTTTAGCAGAGCTAAGCAGCAGTGCACTGAGATGGCTCAATAGAATAGAATAGAATAGAATAGAATAGAATAGAATAGAATAGAATAGAATAGAATAGAATAGAATAGAATAGAATATTTTCAGTTGGAAGGGACCTGCAATGATCCTCTAGTCCAACTGCCTGACCAGCTCAGGGCTGACCAAAAGATAAAGCATGTTATTAAGGGCATTGTCCAAATGCCTCTTAAGCACTGGAAGGTATGGGGCATCAACCACTTCTCTAGGAAGCCTGTTCCAGTGTTTGACTACCCTCTTGGTAAAGAAATCCTTCCTAATGTCAAGTCTGAACCTCCTCTGATGCAGCTGTGAGCCATTCCCACACATCCTGCCACTGTATACCAGGGAGAAGAAATCAGCACTCCCTCTCCACTTCCCCTCCTCAAGAAGCTGTGGAGAGCAATGAGGTTGCCCCATTGCCTTCTTTTCTCCAAACTAAACAAACCAAAAGTCCTTGGCCATTCCTCACTGGACATGCCTTCCAGCCCTTTCACCAGCTTTGTTGTTCACCTCTGGATGCATTCAATTACCTTTAACAACCTTCCAAAATTTTGGGGCCCAGAACTGCACACAGTACTCAAGGTGAGCTGAATACAGTGGGATAATCACCTCTTTTGACCAGCTGGTTATGCTGTGTTTGATGCACCCCAGGATGTGGTTTGCCCTCTTGGCTGCCAGGGCACACTGCTGACTCATATTGAGGCTGCTGTCAATCTGCTAAATTGTTTGATATTTCTCTTTCTCAGCTTAGACAATCTAGAGTTTCAATACTGCAAAATATAATCCCCAGAACAGCATAGATGGGCATATTCAGCTGTGCTTTTTACTAGTGCACCTCCTCAAGCAGAATACTTGTTTTCAAAAACTGCACTACTAATCTCTTTCATTTAATGGCTAGACTGCAAGAAGGTAAGGTACGCAGCCCTAATGATCCCATGAACTACAGTCAGATTCTTCCCCGGTTCCTTAAAGCACATATGGTCATGCATAAGCAATGCCCTGCTTTTCTCCCACACAGTTTAGTGGAGATAAATGGTGGACCTGCATAGTAATGATGCCTATATAAATCCTTAAATTCATGACTTTCAATACTTGCTATTGATAAGGCAATTTGATTGCCTATTGAATCTTGTCTGTTGCTGATATTGCTTTACAACCTATGATGAACAGATAAGTGTAAAACAGCTCAGTACCTTCAAACCCAAGATGATATTCACTAAACATAACATGCCTCATCAGCCAATACTGCATACATGGCAATACCATTCCATTTTCTATACTCTGAGCTTTGCTCAGACAAAGCTTTTCCACCTTCCTTTTTCTGACCATTTATCAGAAACTCACAATTTTTTCAGTATTTCCTTGGGTAGCCTTGGGTAACAGACAAACACCCACCCAGATGCTCACTCCTCAGCAGAACAAGGCAAGAAAATAGAGTTAGAAAGCTTATGAGTAAAGATAAAGACAGAGGAATCACTTAGCAATCACTCTTGCAAGTAAAACAGAGTTGTCTTTGGGGAAGATTAATTTAATTTACTGCCAGTTGAATAATTGAATAGATTTGGATAGCAAGAAACAAGAAGACAAACATTAAAATAATGCCTTTCCTCCCCCCTTTCCCAGGTTCAACTTCACTTCTTCATTCCCAACTCTTCTACACATCCCCAATCCTCCCCAAATGTCGCCGGAGGGATGGAGTTGGGGAGTCATGGTTGGTACATGGCAGTTTCTTTCTCTGCCACTCCTTCCTTCTCACACTCTTCCCCTGCTCTGAAATAGGGTCTCCATGGGCTGCAGTTCCTCCAGAAAACATCCGCCTGCTCTGGCAGGCAGCAGTGAATAAATGCTCTGCCACTGAGCATCTCCTCTTCCTCTTCCTTCTTTGACCCCAGTGTTCACGCTTCTGCTTCTCAGTCTTTTTGGTTCTCTTCTTCTGCTGTGTGATGTTTTGTCCTTTTCTAATGACTTTTTTTCCAGATACTCCACAAGCTTGGCTGCTGTGCTCAGCTCTGTGATGCACTGGGTCTGCTGGTGCTGGAACAGTGTGGCATGGGGCAGCTCCAGCCTCTCCTCACGGAGGCCACCCCTGCAGCCTCGCACTGCCAACACCTGGACACCTGTACCCAATACACACAAGCATTCAAGCTGGCTGTAGCATCACCTTCGAATTCATGGTGACATGGAGGAAGAGGAACTGGATATCACTGGTGTACCTCAAGAGCTAATTCATTCCCCAGCTGTTCCAACCTGACCATTTCTCTCACAGCCCACTCTCACAGCACACGGAAAAGCTACAGAGGAAGTTAGGCCCTATTCAATCAAATCAATAACATTAAGAGTTTTATTGTTTTGGAGGCAGATACTTAGGCTTAGGGAAGGTTGAGAGAACCTATTCTTTGTCCATGACCTGTATGAATAAAATGTGGTACGATCTGATTGAGTGGTGGGTCTGGACACCAAAATCTGTATAAGTCCAAAAGAAACTGCAGAAAGTCTATAACCTAAATGAAATATCAGACTTGTCTACTGTATTTTTATCATGAGAATTAGTGGGAACAAAAATCCAAAACAAATTTAAGTTCAGGTCTATTTTTTTTAAATTTACATTCTTTTGTATATACTGCTAATCAATTTTTGATTACCTTGTGTAATCTCAGCTTTAGGATTTATCCTACATGCATGCACACATACACATATATCTTTGTGTTTGTTTCCATGTATATATAAAATATTTAATAAAAAATAATAACCCTAAAATACTTGTATTATATTCATAAGTTAAAATATTATTATAAAATAAATATAAAGCATTTCATATTTAATCCTTAACATTAAAGATACATTTTTTCTGTAGTTCTGCTGTTGTGGAAGAGAATACTTTTCAGTTTGTCTGGTATCACATTATCAGATTGACATTATGAAATTTAGCTCAGAGACTGGAAATACTTATAGTATTTTATTACATATACTTTTAAACCCTTTTCAATATTCACAGCTATATACAGTATGGTAAGAACTCTAGTTCATGCTTCTAATGATAAAGCGCTAAAATACTTCAAGCTAGTGTTACTCAGAAAAGCCTTATGCATCTAATTGCCAGAGCACTGTAATGTACTCACCTCCAGATTATTCCAGGGTGAACATCAAAGCTCTTGCTGGACACAGATATGTTTGCCTCCTCAACTGATTATTACCCAAAGCTCTTGAACATGGAAACAGTGCTGAAATCCCAAGGTAACAGGCTTGCTAAAAAAGATATTTGCTTCTTAACAGTGGCCAGATTGGAAACTGAACCTTTCCACTACCCCACTGTTCTAGCATTTCTTTTATCTAACTCTAACAAAGAAATACATGAATCTGGGAAAAAAATTATAATACTATGGAAGAAGTATTTTGGTCCTGGAACCAGGCAAGAGACATGCAGTGGAGAGGTAAACAATTATAGTATCTAGTGATTGCTGTTCTTCTAACATATAAAATGCATGCAGTGGATTCAGAACGATAGCACTCCCTCTTCAGATTCACCCAAAGGTATTACAGGAAAGTATTCTTGCATGGAATAGCCATGGAAGTATAAAACTCATTATGCCTTCCACTAAACCTGAACTGGGCCAGTGGATTTTTCAAGACTGATTTGTGTTATCATAGTAACCTTATCAATATACCACTGCAACTTAGAGCAAACCAAGGCATAGTTTTAGACTGCCAGCGTAAGAACTACCATTTAGAGAATTGCCAGGTTAGAAAACCCTGTAGTTACTACAAGATGCAAAGTATTTTGTCCAGAGAGTTAACCTTCTTGACATGGTATATTTGTGGTTTAATGCCTCTAAATTTAAGGTCATTCCAAGAAAGACCTGTCTCTTTAAAAGTGTACAAAACACTGGTTTATTTAAGGAAAATTAACTTTGGTCTAACACAGATGAAACTCTAAGCAGTTGTCTGTGTTAAACTATCTTTTAGAATATGCTGTCTCTTACTGCTCAGTCTTGCTTTCTTCCTTAAAATGTTTTTGAAACACACTTAAAAGTCTGCTTTAGAATGTTTTTACTCTTAAAGGCAGGTCCCAGAATCACAGAATGGTAGAGGTTGGAAGGGACCTCTGGAGATCATCCTGTCCAAACCCCTCTGCTTGAGCAGGGACACCCAGAGCAGGGGGCACAGAACCACGTCCAGGCGGGTTTTGAATGTCTCCAGGGAAGGAGACTCCACAACCTCCCTGGGCAGCCTGTTCCATTCCTCTGGCACCCTCACAGGAAAGAAGTTTTTTCTCATGTTTAGGTGGAACTTCCTGTGTTCCAACTTGTGCCCATCGCCCCTTGTCCTGCCATTGGGCACTATTGAAAAGACCCTGGTCTTGTCATCCTGACACACACCCTTTAGGTATTTATAGGTATTGATGAAACCCCCTCTCAGTCTTCTCCAGGCTGAACAAACCCAGGTCTCTCAGCCTTTCCTCATAAGGGAGATGCTCCAGTCCCCTGATCATCTTCTGCTAGACTTGCTCGAGCAGTTCCCTGTCCTTCTTGAACCGGGGTACTCAGAACTGGACCCAGTACTCCAGATGTGGTCTCACCAGGGAAGAGTAGAGGGGAAGGAGAACCTACTTGATCTGCTGGCCACACTCCTTTTAACGCACCCCAGGATACTGTTGGCCTTCTTGGCCACAAGGGCACATTGCTGGCTCAGGGTCAACTTATTGTCCACCAGCACTCCCAGGTCCTTCTCAGCAAAGCTACTTTCCAGCAGGTTAACCCCTGCTGGGAGGTTGTTCCTCCCCAGGTGCAGGACCTTGCACTTGCTCTTGTTGAATTTCATGGGGTTCCCTTTGGCCCAGCTCTCCAGCCTGCCCAGGTCTCGCTGGATGGCAGCACAGCCTTCTGGTGTATCAGCCGCTCCTCCCAGTTTGGTAGTGTCAGCATCAACATGCAGAAAATATTCACCACACTAGGTACCACACAACAGGTGAAAAAGGTCTCCTAACAAATTTGTGATCCTCTAGTCAGGCCACTCACCTGTAACACAGGATAGGCAGCGGGATATGCTCATTATCCCACTCTTCTATGCTGAGCGGACAGACACAAGCTTCCAGACAGCAATTGAATTATATAAATGTGCATGCGCAGAAGTCTAAGGTTAGGACACCTACAAAAAAATTCTAAAGCTATATTCATGTTGTGTGCACAAGAGCAGGGATTACTTTCATTTCTCAAGGAAACACACAGTTTAAGTCCCTAATAGTCTTTTGTAGATATCATATCTCATTTTAATTATTCTAACACTTAGATGTTGTAGCTTGTCAATTATTTATTACACGTAATTGGTTGCACAGACTATGCATATGTTTTGGAATTTTTTTATTTTCCAAATTAAAGGAAAATCAAAAGATTATCTTAACAGTTAAAAGTTTAAATCAAATAAAAAATAAAACAAGAATTAGAAAAAACACCCATACCACTGTATTTTAAAGTAAAAGATGTTAATGTTAAGGCCCTGTCCAATTTGTAATACCAAGTTTTATCTAAAGACCATTTTCTTAATTTTAAGTCAAAGAACTTCTGAATAATTATATTTTTCAATGTTTTCATTCAGAAAGTATTGTGGATGATGTTTATCTTTATAGTAATATCATGTGTGTAGAAATTTTTTTAAATCCTTTGTTTGACCTCATTTAGCTATGGCATTTCCTGATTTCAGTGTCATAAAAGAATATCCTTTTAATAATTATAAGAATTTCTGCATCTTCAATAAGTCTCATCATCACTGAGTTTTATTTTGTGTCTCCTCTACTATAGTATTTTTATTTTATCGAAATTAAATTTAGACAACAACTTCTTTTTGATGGTCTTTTAGCAATTAACCTGATAATTATAGCTCCACATTTTATCAGCCTCTAGAGGAAGACACCCTACTGCTGTTGAACATCAGTGAAGATGTGAGACCCTCATCCTTTTTTAGGTGCTTCAAAAATAATTTTATTTTAAATTGCTTTATAGTAAATAAGTTGTATTCTTTTAGACGTATGATTTATTTACCAAGAAACATATATGATTTTTATAACTGTGGAAAAGTACAGAACTGAGTTACAAGTAAGATATATACCACTTCTAAGATCCCTACTATGTAAAATTTAATGTTTGTTAAATATCGCAAAATGCAAAAGGTTTTTAAACTTTTAGACTTAAGACTTTCATATTTTTTAATATTTTATCTTCCAGGCCCTAGAACTTTTTCTACGAACCAACCTATAGCTGTGATGCTTAAGTGCTGCTCTATACTTTGGCATTTTCCAGGCAGCATGTCTCCTGTGGGATTCATCAGGGAAAGCCATTAGTGCACTCACTGGCGTAAAACTTGCATGATGCCATAAATCTTTCAGCAAGCGGATTTGGAAGATGTTTTTGTGAAGGTTATGTGTGTAAGGTAAGCTACGTTACATGAACCTTCAATGTGTGCCTTCAACATTACACTTTTTGACATTTAATAAAATAGTGATTGCAAAGAGCTGCATCCTCAGAGGCCTTGTTAGGCCGGTACCCGTGTGAAGGGAGTACCCTCAGACTGCCTTCTATGTCTTAGTTGCAAAAGAATTTGTTTTATTTTCCTGAGCTATGTAGTAAAAGCTGGTTCTTTAGAAGATTTTCCTTTTTAGCCTTGCAGGTTTTGATAAAGTAACATTTTACTGCATTAAATACAAAAGAAGTATTTAACTTTTAGAAGACTGCATATAAGTGCACAGACATTTTAAAACACAATAAATAGCTTACAGCTAATTTATACTATAAAGACTTTATTGCTCTACTCTTGTCAGTCTATACAATTTTCATAGATAGGTTGTGAAAGTCAAATCTCCTTGATTTCATGTGCCAGAATTGTCATCTTAGAGGAATCAAAGAGTATGCTTGTATCTACTGCTCTCTTGCTCATTTTGTAACTAAAACAAATGATGGCAGGGTAAAATGAAATTATCTCAGTTTTGCTTTTTAATTAACATCTATGATTCATAAATCTGGAGACAAAAATGAAAGATGAAAACATTTTACTGTTGCCTGCTTAGGGAAATTTAACTGCATTTTTAATGTCTATACTGGAAGTTAGTGGATATTGGTAGCACTCCACAATTTTCAGAACTTCCCCCTCACATAAGAACTTTTAAGCTTTTCCCTCATTTCTCTCCACCTCTGCAAAGCAAAACTAGAAAAGTAAGATGATTTACAGCTGACTTTATTAGGTACCTGTTGTCATTTCAAGGAGCCTTACACGTTATTACACGTTAATGTTCTAGTTTGGATCCAGATGCACTTCTAAAGCAAGTCTCCCAATCAGCTCTGTGTATTGAGCTCTGACTTCACTGAGTGGTTTCAGAGCAAGTTGAAATCCCTGCTGTCTAAAACTAAAGTGGAAGCTGCACTCTAAAGACACAGTTATGGTACTCCGTTTGCTGATGGGCATGCAGTCCACTGGCGCCAGCTCGGACTGTTCACCAGTAAGATCCCTGAAATACATGTCCTGTGGGCATCTGATATTCAGTGTCAATTGTTTGACTCAACAGATCCATTGCTATTCTGCTACCCCATCTGCTAATGTTGCCCTGGTCTCCTAGGACCAGAGGACATCACTCATTTCATGCTGCACTTCCACTGGCAGGGGACAGGACATATCCTATAGCCCCACCTCTCTTAACTTTACTGGCTCTATAAGGAGGTGGCTAGTGGCTTAGACTATGCAGCTACTCATGCCCAGAGCTAGGTGAGATAGATCCAGACCAGAATATTAAACCAATTTTAACATAATTACTACTTTACTAATTAATAAAGTATATGCCTAAACCATGTTCTGAACTGGTGGTCTCCCTGAATAAAGTCTTAGACATATCAAAATAACATTTTAACTCTGCAGAGTCATGTGGGAAGACGCCTGAGCATTGTTGTAACAAAGATTAAAATTGAGGAAGAAGGATGCTTCTTGTAAAACATTAATTAAACTTTGGATCAGCTACTCAAATAGTTTGACATCATCACATATAAAGTTTGATTATATAAGTATTTCTCAATCATTCTTCACAAACTCACCTCTCACAGGACACCGATCTTTTTAGACACCAAGAAACTCTAGCAGATACTATATAGATATAGCTAAGTAGATAGAGATTGCTAGGTTTGTGGGTCACTGTGAATATTTAACTTCAAGCATGTTTGCTAGTTGCAGCTTGTAATGAGACACAGCAGGATAAAAAAGTATATAAAAGGACACCTTTGGGCATTTGAGTATTTTAAATTAAGAAAAAATTCAGTAACATTTCCAAGGGCCAGTTGAAGGGATTATTTTTAACAGGATTAGTACTGTCAGCATATACAAACAAGCATTTTGAAGTTAAACTTTTGAAAGCTTTAACTTCAGAATTCAGAAAAACCCCAAACAACCAAACAAAACCAAACAAGAAATATAGATTGATTCAGAGAAATATTAGCATGATCAGTCTAATGATCCAATCTTTATCATTATTACCATCATTAATGGTTGAATAGCAAAGGTATTCCGATCTTAAAAAAATCCTGTGGTATCCTGGCATCAATAGAAGTCATCCTGGAAGGTTATATTGGAATGTATTACTTTAAATTGCTCTCAAGTGTATTGCCACCTTTCATTTCTAAAACTATATTGTGAATAATAATTAAAAGAATGAGCACTGTTGATTGGTAAGAAGAGAATTATTTTCTGTATTGACCAAAAAAAGAGACTATTTGGTTTTAATATCTATTATTAAAATTTAGGGATCCTGTGATCAAGATATAGGAGAAATGAGGCAGTTCATTTTAAAGAATCATCTGGCTCTTGAATGGCTGCTGTGGAATATTCCAAATCAAAAGTTATAAAAAACACACTGTTGAGCTGCAGCTCACAGTTATTAAAAAAAAAAAAAAAAGGCAGTTGTGTTAAACAAGATTGATAGTAGTCAAAGACATGCTGGTATGTTAACATTTCTTTTTCAGGAATGAAGACACTGTTCCTTGATTTCTTGACCTGCTTTGATATTTACTTTGAGATTCTCACTGAAAATTGTTAAATGTTATATTGGCAGGTATAGTTTCATTTTAATCACACTTATTTCAATAACTTATCAAGACTATAATTAAAAATCTTTCCACGTTTGCTTTGTATAAGCACAGGACAATGATGACATTTTCTAATTGTTTCTTTTATGCTTGTTTTATCTGGGAAATGTGTTTTCCCTGTCTTCTCTGTTCAGACTGACATTTTATCTACTAACTAAATATTTGTTTTTAATACCTGCAAGATCATTTATGCTCAAAAAAGAACTTTCTTTTGCCCTCCCTTATATAGCAATATTATCTGAGAGCCTTTTCCTGACTATTTCTACACCTTAAAAAAAAAAACCTTTGATGATTTTCACTGCTAGTTCTGTGTTTGTGGTAATTGCATCATAAAAATTCTTGACCTGAATGCAGTTGCTTAAAAATAATGTTCTGGTTTTTAGCATATTTTGGAAGTTGCTTTGTCATACTTGCTAAATACATTAACCAGTAGATGGTCAATGCTGCTACTATTCTACTTATTAATTCAGAAGAGATTTGCCAAACCACCTAATGGTACAGAAACACAAACTACTCTCTCAGATTTTTCAATTTTATTTCAGCACAGATTATGCATTTACAAACATAAAAAAACATACAGTAAAAGTTGTTATCCTTGGATAGATTGACTTGGTACAAAATTATCGAGGGCACCACTCCAAATCATAAGATTTAGTTTTACGTAGTCCTGCAAGGAGCAGGGAGCTGGACTCGATGATATCTATGGAGTCCCTTCCAACTTCAGATATTCTATGATTCTATAATGATAAAATAAATATAAAATAGTAATAATTATAGTAATAATAATAATAAAAGTTTACTATCTCTGGCCTAGTAAAAGATTTACAGGAAAAGCAAATTTCATGTTACACTTTCAGGAATCAAAAGCAGTCATTTGCTGCACAGGAACAGCAGATTACTTCTCATGTAGGGCATTCTATATGCTGTTTTACTACTTATATGCAAAAATACATTTTTTTCCTTTTTTTTGGAGACAATATGAATGTTATTAATTACATCCCCAGACATGACTTCATTTTTAGAAAGAAAGAAAAAGAGAGAGAAAAGAGAGAAAAGAGAGAGAAAAGAGAGAGAAAAGAGAGAGAAAAGAGAGAGAAAAGAAAGAAAAAGAGAGAAAGAGAGAGAGAAAGAGAGAGAGAAAGAAAGGAAGAGAGAAAGAAAGGAAGAGAGAAAGAAAGAAAGAAAGGAAGGGAGAAAGGAAGAGAGAAAGAAAGAAAGAAAGAAAGAAAGAAAGAAAGAAAGAAAGAAAGAAAGAAAGAAAGGAAGAAAGAAAGAAAGGAAGGAAGAAAAAGAAAAAGAAAGAGAGAAAGAAAGAAAGAAAGAAAGAAAGAGAGAAAGAAAGAAAGAGAGAAAGAGAGAAAGAAAGAGAGAAAGAGAGAAAGAAAGAAAGAGAGAAAGAAAGAAAGAGAGAAAGAAAGAAAGGAAGAAAGAAAGAAAGGAAGAAAGAAAGAAAGAAAGAAAGAAAGAAAGAAAGAAAGAAAGAAAGAAAGAAAGAAAGAAAGAAAGAAAGAAAGAAAGAAAGAAAGAAAGAAAGAAAGAAAGAAAGAAAGAAAGAAAGAAAGAGAGAAAGAAAATATATTCTTTAGTCTGCTTTTGTGTGAATGGTGTTTTTAATTTTCCGGCTCAAGCAGCTGAAGCTTTTAAATAAGCACTGAAGAAAAAAAATTGAGATTCTAGCTTTACCTCTCTTTTTTTCCTCTTTCTGTGTTCTATTTACTTCTTAGTGATTTCTTGGGATTCTTCTCATGCTGTAGACTTACAGACCATGAATGCAAATGTAGATATATGAAGAAATTAATATACATGACTTGTACAAAATGAGAACTGAACTGAAAACTAAAATGGCAAAATGTGACTATTGCAAAGTAAAGCAATGACAAGCTATCAGTATTACAATTTCCTTCTTGATCTTAATCATAGTGCACTACATTTCACTCTTTAATTCTATAGTGTCCAAATAAATCACAAGTATTCATTAAATTATTTTCATGAGGTGAAACAAGAGTTCTCATGTAGGAAACTAATGTATTTATATATTTATGTGAAAAAAATGCATAAGTGTGAGAAAAAGTCTTGTCTCCTCTCTCTCTCTCTCTCTCTCTCATCCCTCACTTTTAGAAGGGCAGAGTTTAGTTTTGTTCATAACACTGAAAAAGAACAACTGGACTCTGGATTATGTGGTCTGAGTGTGTTCACTCCATTACAGACTTCCCTTTTTCTTTTTTTCCCTTCTGTTCAGCTGTAGAAAATAAAAGGGATTTCACTGAAGTGTGTCACAGAACAGCAAGTGTGGACAGCTGCACAAGGGTGGGTCAGAACCAGGATCTGAATCAGTGAAGTGCCTGGGCAGGGCTGCATAGTCACGCAGGTAGAGAACAAGGGCCAGGGCTGGAGCTTAAATACAGCTTCCAAGTGAAGGTGAGGTGGAGGACCACACTTCTCACAGCTCTTTCTTACAGCAGTCTGATCCAGGCTGCCCTTCAGCACAGGCAGTCAAAACCACTGGAGAGGGCAAGGTTGCAGTGAGGGCCCTGACAAAGTATGATTTAAACACCAAAATTTAAAACTTTTTTTTTTCCAGGTAAGCATAATTTATTATCACATAATCTGAGTGTTGATAAACCTTAAACCTAATATGTAGTACTAATAACATATTTTTTGTCTTAACATCTGTAAAAAGGAACATAGGTGGTATAATCTGATTATATCTAGTGGTGGAAAATCAATGTTATAAAACATATTTCTATTCCTTTCTGACATTAAAAGCAAACTCTTTAATTTCTAACATACCACTGAATAATTAAACATCCACAATATATTTTGTTGATTTAGCTTCCTGAACTTGATATTTTTCCTTGTACAACAGAAATGTCTAATCAAATCTGAGAAATCATCTATATAATGCAACAACTTGTCTCTTATTTTGGCCACTACTGGATAACTCACAAGAAGTACAAAGAAAAGACAACAAAAAGTAAGCAAAACATTGGACACACAGTCCAATCAACTTGCTTGTGAATGTAAGAAGCAAAAAAATGTGGATTTGTATAAAATTAATGTTACTGCATATACATGATGCAGTATATTTTTTAAATAATTTGTGCTTATTAATATTAAATATTTTTCCTGTCATCTCTACTGAAACCAGCCCTTTTAAGTACATTATTAGAATTTCCAATATGCTGACTTTATATTATTTTTAATATAGGTCTACCAAGGGACAAACCAAAATTGCCTAGGTTATTATGATATGATGCAACACAGCATGGCAGGCTCCTATTCCCACATTGTTCATTACTTCTTTGTCCTATAAAATATCTGGGAAGGAGACCTTTTTCTTTAAAGGGACTTAATCTTCCCCTATATTATTCAATGTTCCCCTGCTTAGAACTTCTCCCTGGGATATGATGACTTGGTTCAAATTCCTCACCTGCACCAAGTCAAACTGAAGCTCTGAACACAGGACTCCTTTTTACCCAGCTGACTGATATAGATTTCTGTATCTAGGTGGGACTCTGTGTATTTCTGTATATGCATCTGTCTGACATAACAGCTTGTATGTAGAGGTGGAGAGGGAGACAGGCAAATGAAGAGCTATAACTTGCATTAATTGCTCCTAGATCGTTCAGCTCTGAGAACCTTAGCACACATCCTCGGGTTTTTCTGACTTAGATAAAATGCAAAAATGCCTTTTCCTATGCTGTTCTTTATGCCAAACCATCTCTTCAATATGTCTTTGCTGGTTGTTTCAGGTTGCTTCACACTGGATGCTTTGAACCCCATTCTGTCATATGTACCTCTCCCCATGTCCTTTTATGCGTGCCTGAGGTATCAATTTCTCTAGCACTTCTGTAAAGCTCAAGTCATTTTGTAGAGTACAGTTTAGCAGAGGGGGAAATTCTTCGGGACAAAGAAACACCTTCAGAGTACTTGTTGTTTTTTTTTATTTGATGTGGTAACCTTCCTCTGTCATTCTGTATACTACTTTGTAATTGTTTAAGATGCTAGGCATAGGCTTGTTATAGATTTACGTTATATAAGCTCATTTTTCTTCTTTCCTGACCTTCTTTGAAAAGTTACGCCTTGCAGTATATTTGTCAGTGTCTTCTCTGACTTACTTGTCTGGCAATCTGTCCATTGGCATCCTCATAACATCTGTCATGAATGTCTATCTGCACCATTCTCCAAGTCCTTCATTTGTTGCCTTGTCTGTTCACAGTAATTGCCACATTCATCATAGGTACTTCTTTTCAAGTAGAAACAATTTCATCTTCTGATGTTGCATTTAACGTCTTCTTTGTACTTCTTTGTATTTTATTTCTTTTTGTGTTGTGAGATATCTGCACTCGGCAAACAAGTATACAAGTAGTGCCAAAAAAAAATGTTATCACTTCCTTCACATGCTGAGATTCTCACCTTATCATTACACAAGAGCTCACATCTCTATCACAATTTGCAGATCTATGAGAGGTGCTGCCTTGAACCTGCTTCAAAATAATGTGAACTGGGAATTGAAACTGCAATTATATGCAATGATGCAGTGAAAATTATGTCTTGGTACTGTACAGAAGTATAATAGAAAGAGCAAAAGGTGCATTCACTCACAGTATAAATCATGATATTTCAGTCCTCTTCTCATCCAGAGCCTTATGGATGCCAGTGTCCTGGTCTGTAAAAGAACAAGGGGGAATCCAAGAGAATGTACTTGAATCTTATGATCTTTAATGAATATGTACCAAATATTCAGCAGCAAAACCAACCTTTTCTAATATTTCTTACATGAGAAAAGATACGTTTCTTAAATATGTGACCTTTGTTTACTGTCTCAGGCACACTTGTCTGCCAAGCGGATAAACCTGTCACACTGTTCTGCCTAGAGATATCTTACTTCCTGTTTTAGTAATAGAATCAAGAAACAGGCAATAAATAAATAAATAAAAGAATGAGCTTACTCCTGTCTGATTCCTTCACAGCTTTCCTAGTACATCTGACATTGCCAATTGTACAGGTAGATGAGATTTTTAGGCACAGAAGGGGACTGGGAATATATTGCTTTTAAAATCCTAATTCTTTGCTGTTAGCATCATGTCATATTAGACCATGATTATGTGCTGATGTGACATCAATATATAATGTTATAGCATTATCTCTGATGATACTGCCGTATGAATAGCCACATCTTATTTGTTATGTTATATACTATATTATATACAAAATAACATAATTTTATTAAATATTTAAGAAACATTATAATTTGTTAAATACCAACAGTTTTGGGGAATTTTGACCCTACTTTTGAATATTTTTTGTGTACTCTTAAATTAATTTTCTTTTTTTCTGTTTCATGATGAATTTCTGTGGATTGCTAAAATAAGCATAAAATACAGAGACCAACCTATAGGTTTTTTATTTTAATTTTGTTCTTAAATATTTGACTTATGGATTTTATTTTTTTTACTCAGAACTAATGAACAATGATCTTTTCAATATGAATAGTCCTACTGATACTCAAAACACTAGTCTGAATTAGATTTCACTAACATGTACAAAGGCTTCTCAGTCTAAATCAAATTTAATACTGAGAGATTTCCTTCACTGAAATATACACTTAAGTGTACTTCATAATTCTTACACTTAGGATCTTAGTCTGTATTTTTTGTGGGAACAAAATTTTTTCTTTCTCTTCTAGATAACAAATTGTGTAGCTGTCTGGCAAATATGTATTCCCAGGAATGCATATGAGATCACGTACACATTATGCACATTTACTTTCTCTATAGAAATTTGAACTAGGACCATGGAAAATGGATCTGTGAGTGAATTATTCAGGCAGTAAATCATTCAACTATTGCACCTAAGGAGCTCGAGATGGAAGGATATTCAGTGCAGACCAGATTAGGTTTTCTGTTTTCTTCTCACATTTTAGTATTGCTTACATGTTCCCAAAGTGCTGTGGCATTCCACTAATAATATTCCAGGGCTTGTTTTGAGTTTTGGCATTCCTCACCCTTAGACTTCTTAGAATAAAACATATACATTTTACCTATGTCTGCACCTAATTTAATTCTTCTCTAATGTATGTGTGCCTATAGCCTATGGTAACCGATTGATAGTTATGACACAGAAAATCCCAGTTTTTAAACACAGATTGCTACAAACAAACCATATTGCCCCATTTGGCCTTATAAAGTTTTCATAGGTGCCTACTGAGTTTAGCTGCAGAGCCCACCTTTACAAGTCACAGCATAATTCAGTGGGTGATGTACCACTCTATGCACTATTTGCTTACTCTTTCAATAATGGAGTGAAGTAATACCAACTGCAGCACTAACTCTGAGCTGTGGACATTTGCCTTTGCCTGAGACCGCCAATTCATTTCACAAAGTCTGCTGAACAGCAATCAGATAATAATGACTTTTTGGTATGTAGTTAATGATGCAGGGGTTTAGAGGACCCATACCTGATTAAGTGCGCAGGGGGGATGGTGTGCGGTTAATGTAATGTAAAGTACTGATAGAGTAAGTGGAATAAAAATAAATAGCTTAGCTGCCGCATTCTCCGCATGTTGAATGTGAAATGCAACTGTTATGTAGAGGCCTTCTTTATAACAATTATCAGCTAAACCCTCATAACATAGCTTATATAGGATGAACTAGACCTTTTATTATCTTTCTGTATTGGGGTAGGATTCAGCTAGGAAACGGAGTTGTTCAGAAAATCATGCTACATGCTCACATAGATGAAATTAGCTATTAGTATTTGTATATAACTAGGGTTGGGGTTGTACATGGACATGTGGGTCTTCACTGCTTATCGATGCCAGGTAAAGTATAATGCAGCTTTTTTTCATTGGCTCTTACTATCAGGTAGGTATATCTGTCAGCTCTTATGTCCAGGGGTACCTAGTCTAAAGTATTACAAACAATATCTTTCTTCTGCTAAAGACTCCCAGAATTATGAGTCATTGTATATTTATTACTCTGGGAGAAGATCCGCAACGACATATAAATATAATCCTGAGAGTCTATAGCAGAATACCTACAGCATTGAACTCTGAGGATTTCTTTTACTATTCTATTCCAATATATGCTTCCAGTTATATTTTCCCTTTGCTCGTTTTAAAAGGGGATACCTGTTCTCCAGTCAGACTATCCCAAAGATTATCTCATTTGTAAAATATATCAATAGTTCAAAGGTGGGAGGGGGGGGGGTTTCCACACCATTGCCTAGGTTTCTGGGATAAGGTTAAACATGGCCATTATTTCTACTCAACTAATTTATGCACAAATCTGAAAGGAAAGTGGATAGGCCAAATAGTCTTGCTGAGGAAATAGTTCTCCTTTATTTTAAGGGTAACCACTCTGGCTAGTAACTGTCTGTCTCAAACTGTAATGTAAGAAGTAAAGTACAAAGGCAATATATTCAAAACTGATTTTGAAAGCACACATACTTTTTACTAAAAGAAAAAATCATAATCGTAAATAAACAGTAATAAAGAGTAAAAAAAAAAACCACAAAAGAAGTTCCTTTATTAAACAAAATGAAACAAAGCATTTCATTTCAGTAACTGAGAAAGAACAATGAGAGGACAACATTAACTGTATTCTCAGAGGAGTTCAAACACTCGACATAAATTAAACCTACCTAACTCTTAAAGGAATTACTGATCTCTACTAGAACTGTTGTTTTAACCTTTCTTTTTCTGATTGCTCTGCTCTTGTGTGTGGTTAAACAATATTTGCTTTGAAGAAGCTGGTCTGAGTCACTGCATCTTTCAAGTGATCACAGATTCCAAAGGGAAGAAGCTTCCTAAGAGTAGAGTCTTGTGGCTCTGGTGCGGAGTGAGGTGGGGAGCAAGAGGTGCTGCAGTCCCATTCAAAAAAGGAAGGGGTTTCGATCTGAGAAAAATACAAACACACGGCATTTGAAAGAAGTAGCCAAAAGAAGTCAGGATCCAGCTCATTTTTTGATTGAAAAAAAATCTTTAATATTACTTCGTATGCTGCAACGTATATTAACTTGCTTATGAACTTCAAGCCTATAAAAACCTCACACATATTCAAAGACTTTTGATGGTCACAGGAAGGGATCACATGCTGTTAATCACAGCTAGGTTTAGCAGCACAATACTTGAAAGCGTTGAATGTATCATCACAACCTTCTACCACCCCAGGTCTTTTTTCCTCTCTTTATTTTTAACTATTAAAAATATTCAAATATTAAAGTATGCAAAAAAATAATACAACATTATATATAATTCAATTTTTCAAAATAGAGAAATTATTCAAATAATGAACTGGTGATCACAAAGGGTCCTTTTTTAAAGGGATGGATATTATAGACACAGCATAAGTAATGAGCGCTTTTCTTTAAAGCAGATATGGTATGGTTACTCATTATTTAAAAAGAAAAAAATAGAAAACTAAAAAAAGCATGTAAATTATATAAGGAAATGTAAATGCATTAAAAAGTTTCTACAGTTCACAATGAATAAACAGACACACAGAGACCAAGTTCTTTCCTTCCATCTATGAGGGTCTTGTGTCTTGAGATGGATCATTTAGCAAATCCATACTTTGCCCTATTAACCAGCACAACGGAATAAAATTAAAATTGTACATACTCCTGAGAGTATCAAAGAAATCTGACATCCAGAAAGATAAAGAAGCACAGCAACATTTTACCAAGCCTTCAGACAGCTGAACAGATGTCGCAGCAGCCAGCAGAACCAATCAAGGAGTCAGAGAGGGGGATGTGCCAAGGGAGCAGACCTAGCCCAGATGCCAACACTAGAAGAATCCATCTCTTAACATCTGGTTGTACCAAGCATTCCCCATATGTGGGTGTATGCATTGGCTTTGGGCCTAGTACACACAGAAAAAAAAAAAAAGAACTGAAATACATTCAGCACTGCCAGGAATAAGCAGAAAATCTGCCAAGTTTGTGTTGAAATTCTGTGAATCTGACAATTGCTTTTCTATTTGTAAATGCATAATGTGTCCCTGTAGTAGCTTTGCATGTGTATATGTTTTAGACTATGAAATAGGTTGCAAGCTGTTTAAATAAAATCTTACCTAAAACAGCTTGTTGGAATTAACCCAGTCTGTCAAAAGACCCTAAAACCCCCAAAATAAACCAAAAACCATACAAAAAGCCCCAAACAAAAAAACATGAGCCAAGTTAACCTTAGTTAAATAGGGACTTACTGGATGTGTCACTCATTGGAATTGTGATTGACGTTCCAATAAACTTGCACTTCCTCTTGCCATCCACTACAGGCAACATGAATTAATAAACCTTAAAGTAATTTGAGAGAAATTAGACTTAGCAAAAAAGGGTAAGGACATAGATACCATGAAATATGGCACTTCTAATCAATTCTTTACTGTCTAAACTTTTATTTAAATATGCTGTTGCATAAGGGTCTAAACAAAAAAATGTCCCCACAAAAAAAAGAAAGCCATATGACATATGTATCTACATATGTCATTCTACAACTTAAGCAAACTTCTGTTGGGTTACTGACAAACCTACTAAACACCTAAAATCACAACATTTGGGACATGTGGTAGACAAAAAGTCATCCAGGTCTTGAAAATCTTCCAGCTTAGAGATCTCACTTTGGACCTGGTTATCATGGCAGGGTAAAAAGAAAAACAAACCCAAACCATGCTGACTTTTTGTCATAAATTACAGGTATTCAACATCAGCAAGCAATTTGAGAACATGCCACTAGAATGGGCTTGCAGAAAAGATTGTGAGGAAACTTTTAAGGACAGATATTCTGGATAGATTAGAAACTAAAACACACTCTCTTTTGGAACAGATGATTTGAAGAACTTTGCTAGACAATGGTCAACCAAGGACCCTATTTTAATAGGAATCTTCCCTTTCAGATAAACACCCTTTGAGAAGAAGTACAGAATGAGCTGGCTACCATGCAGCCTCACAACTGTTGATTGGAGATATTCTGGATATCACTTCTGTAAAAGAAAGATAAAGCCATCTTTGGTCTTATTCTGGTGCCAAAGACATATCAAAGATCGGATTCTAACAGTAAGTCCAGAATTACAAGAAACAAGGATTTTATGGGACAAAACAGTGTTGAGGTCCTGAATTCTGTTTCTCCACAGGTACCACTTCACTCAAAATCTTGCTATGGTCAAAAGGGATCACACTCTGTATATGACAACAGAAACCTATTGCTCATCTAGTTAATGTTTTAACCATCTAATAGTCCATGTTATCTAATGAATAAAAAAAATCAATAATAATAATAATACAGTTCAAATTGCTATGCATAAACCCTCATCCTATTACCTACCTCTTATCTGTGGTACAATGCCCACTCTTTTGATGTTCCCCTGCCTCATAAGCTTGATGGATGCAGTTTCCTTCAAGAATGGGTGGGATGGTTTATGGTGAATGAGTCACATCATGGCTAGGAGTGCTGTCCCTTACTTCACAGACCTGGGAGCTAATTGGGACTACTTTTATATGCTTTTTTATCACTGACTGCTTTCTTCTCACTGAGTCCCAGCTTAAGCTGGAAAATTGCACAGAACCTAATGTAAAGGGTGGCTGTCTGTTACTCTGTGACAGCTGAGGGACGTAAGAGCTTTACCACATATGGTATTCCAAGGGCTTCAGCTACAGCAGGACAGGCATCAGTCACTTGAGCTCTAAGACTGATGCAACAAGCCACAGCTGGCTCAGGCCAAGGCAAGCCTTGGTAGGTCCTTAGATTCCTGAGTGGATGAGCGTGTGCTGTGCAACGTGATGGATAGTAAGGGGTGGGAGGAGTGTTCGCACCTGGGAGATTTATTTCAAAGTGCACTCATGATTTGAACTAAATTGTTGATGCGGAGGCATTCTAAGTGGGTTGGAGTTTGTGTGCTTTGAAAAGTGGTTTTGGCACTTAGAGGTCAGGCATCTAAATGCTTAGGTCACTTCTGAAAAATACTAAAATGTACCTTAGAATCCTTATTGTAAGCCTCTATTTCCTTGCCTGCATGTCAGGCTACAAACCCCCATACAATTTTTATAATGTCTTCCCAAAGGCACTACTTCTCATTGGCAGACCCAAGATATTTTCAGTTCTCAAGCTGCAAACCCGGGCTGAACTGCAAAATGCTATTGCTGATCTGAGCTTTTGTAATTTTTTAATAGCTTTTATGGCTGTAGGCAGATATCTGCTCTCAAGTGTTTCTGAGGCAGAGAAAGAGTCCAAAGGCCAGAAACACACACATTACCTCTTCCCCTCCTCATAATGAGATAGGAAAGAGAAGATTGAATCTTCAGTTCTCTCTTGCATGTGTAGCACAAAAAGAAAAGCTATATGCCTGCTACAATCGTCTGTTCACCCATCCCTGCAGGCACCTTTTGCAACACTGTTCTAGCAGTCAACAAAGTTATGTGGTTGACTTTAGAGAATGGAATAGTATACAGACCTCAGATTAATATTGCATTTACTATCAGTATAAATATGAGGTACTATGTTGATTAGAGTGTTCATTACTGATCTTTTTTTTTTTTTAAATTAGATTAAGCTGCCACATCTCATTTAGCATATGCCAAACACTGACACCTGCACCAAACTGATATTATGCTCCCTAACAAAGAACTTGGGTAAAATGAACTAAAAATCACTGTAAAGCAGCAAGCTATCATTTGTCTTTTCAGCAATTCATGGTAAATGACAAATCATTTCAAGCCTGAAATCTACGTTTCTCTCCAATTCTGCATACCAGTATTACTCATAACATTATATTTCTTTGCATATGTATCTTTTTTATAATTAAAGGCAACATTGAACGTGTATTCCTTCGCTTTTCTCTTGGTTTCAATAGCATCATTTTTTGTCTGGTTGGTTGGTTTCTGCTCAGACATGAAAACTAAGAAATACATATTTCTAGGACTTCTACACTTGGTGCCATCAAAATGGCAGATTGTCTGAAATTTTGCTACTTTTTGCTCCTCTTTTAATTAAAACTAATCACTTCAGAAGAGTATCTATTGCTTAAGTTGGAGTTATCAAAAATATGACTGTAATATATGCTTATCAGGGTGCTAGAGACATCACAATCGACCAAGGCATAGAATGAATCTGGAAGTTTTACTTTTTAAAGACAACACATTTAAATATCTAATATTCAGTATTCAGAGCAATTCTAAAATATTAAATAAAGTTGATCTATTTTAAGGCTGCCAATATTTTTACCTAAATAGACAGACTTAGGACTCTAATTTCAGGACCAACAGTTTTAATAGCAGTGCAATTCAGTAATTATCTTACTGAACTAAGCCTGAGGACCACTTTTTTTGTTCTTTACTTTGTCACTGTGTTCTATTTGTAAGATAGCAAAAGTTACTTTTCACTTTTTATCTTATCTGTCCTTTTTTTCACTTGGTCCAATAAGTTCAGTGCCCTTTAGGAAAGAGACATTTTATGTTTAATGTAAAATAATATTATATTTTGTATAGATATAAAAATTTAAATATATATATTTATATATAAGTATTTCATATGTTTAGAAAGCTGCCAGCACAGTCTAAAGTCCATGTTATACCTCATAGATAAATGTTCAATTTTTCTTAATTCAGTTCACCTAATTTGGTGCCTGGTGTTCCTTCATAGTTGTGACTTTAAAATCTACCACTTCTCTTCAGCCAAATGACACCAGAGGTTATTCTGTTCCTGTCAGCCAAGTTTTCCTATATATCTGCTTAAAAATCCCTTTGAACCTTACATCCCTTGAAAAAGAAGCAATCTGCAATCATCAGTGTCTAACCCTAAGTCCTCCAACAGGATCTTTCTTTATTATCTAAGAGTAGCTATTTTTGCTTATCTAAATGGACTACAAAGTTAAGGAATTATCTATATTTCTTCTTAGATCATTTAAAATGTGTTTTGAGACACTAAGGAACAGAAAAAGAAATTAACTTTTATCTCTAATTGAAAAGAAGAGAAAAAGGAATATCTATTAACTCAATTTTTGTTCTCTTAAACAGTATTAATTCATAACAATAGGACTCCCTCTTAGCCATGGCAGCAACGTTTTAATCATATGTAATTCTGACACCCTAGACATGCAAAATAAAATTATCAAAATTTCCACTTTCACTGATAAGTCCCTTAAGTAACAAGTTTCATTATCTATTTTAGCTCTGAGAGATAAAAGTACATTTAACTAACATACAAAAGTTAGACTATTTAGGTTTTATTGGTTTCATTTAAGCTGCTTCTCAGACTAAGAAGTAATTTCCCTTATTATCACTAGCTTTCCAAGCATTGAAAAGTGTCAAAGCATAAAATTTAATCATAAAGCACACAGGTCTCCTTCTCTTTAGAAATGGTTATTTTTTCCTTCAAGTATTTCCATTATCTTTTCTTTCTTTACGTATCAAACATTTTCTTTGCTAATGCTTTTCCCTATGTAACTTTAATAGCACCAAATCTTAAACTAAGTAAAACTGAGTCTCGACAGTGATTACCTAGAAAGTATCAAAGAAGAAATTTAGAGTCCCTGGAAGTGTATTAATGACTGATTGATTGTTGTCTTATTTCTGATATTTAAAAAATTGCTTTGTAGGGTCATTTTCTGTCCTCTGAATCTTACAAAATTGTAAAAGGAGCCCTGGACTGAATAAACAAAAATAATTCCCTGATATGAAGCATGCCAGAAAAAGATTTTGAGGGGGAAAAGCTATGAGAATAGAATACTGCTAAATAAAATTGCTTTAATCATAACAGAAGCAAGAATCCTATAGGGAATCTGAATGGCAACTAGATGACTCAGTAATAATTAATGAAAAGATTTTTTTTGCAGCACTGTCACTATGCAGCAACAAAAAAGAAAGTTCACACATCAGAGAGAAGAATCAGAGGAAGTGACTTACAGGAGAATACTGGCAGAAAATACTTCAAATAGATAAGTGGATGAATAGTACTCATACTGTCTGGTTTAGCAAGTTTATTACCATTTGTTAACAGTTTGGGAGAAACAGATATTATATGCCTATGAATTCTGAAGGAAGTTCTCATGGTTTTAGCTGGGATAGAGTTAATTTTTTTCACTGACATAGTAGCTGACATAGTGCTGTGCTTTGGACTTAGCATGAAAAAAACGTTGAGATAACACACAGATGTTTTGGTTGGTGCTGGGCAGTGCTTGTACTAGTCAAGGACTTCTCCAGCTTCCCACGCTCTGCCGGGTGCACAAGAAGCCGGGAGGGGAGGGGGCACAGCTAAGAGAGCAGATTCAAACTGGCCAAAGGGATATTCCATATCATGTAACGTCATGCCCAGTATGTTACCTGGGGGGAGCTGGCCGGGGGAGGAAGGAAGCAATCGCAGCACAGGGACAGACAGCGTCAGTCAGGGGGTGGTGAGTGGTTGTATCATTTGTGTTTCTGTTTTTTTTTTCCTTTTCCTTTTTTTTTTTCCTTTTCTATTTTATTATATTATCATTATCATTATCATTATTATTATAATTATACTTTTTACTGTAATTATTAAACTGTGCTTATCTCAACCCACAAGTTCTTTTGCTCTTCCGATTTTCTCCCCCATCCCACAGGGGTGGGGGGAGTGAGCGAGTGGCTGTGTGGTGTTCAGTTGCCGACTGAGGTTGAACCATGACAAACTTAACCAGAAAACTCTTCCTAGGAATGGGGAAGTTGCGAAAAGCAACAGAAAACTTCTTAAATGTCAACTAAACTGATAACTTGAAAAGGACTCTAGGAAAATATGGAGAGTTATGAAAAAAAATTTTTTGGTTTCTCTACTTTGAAAGTGTTATAGCAGAGAATAGAATTAATGGAGATGGTGGTAAATATGATGGGAAGAGTCAACAAGGTTCACAGAAAGAAATGTCTTAGAAAGTATTTAAGTTTTTTGAAGGAATTTATAAACATTTAAACAAAAGTAATTCACTATGTAAACATGCTTATATTTCAAAAAAGTTATTGACAGCCCTTCTTAGAGTCCCTTACCCAAATTAAGCTGTTATAGGATAAGTGCAAATATTTATTCAAAGTTAATGATAACCACTTGTATTAAATATACAAGATGGATAGGAACAGATTATCATTTTTCACAGTGAGGGAAAAATAACAGGAGATTCCTGCAGGCATTGATGCTGTGACCTATGCTAATCAGTGATCTGGAAAACATGGTGAACAATGTTTGTTGATGATACTTGACTATTCCAGCAATGAAAGCTAAAACTGACTGTGAAGACTTGCATAAGGACTATGTAAAAGAAGTTAATTTAATCACAGAGAAACTGAATGTCAATAAATGTTAATAAATGCAATGTAATTATTGCAAGGAGAAAAATAACTTTAAGTATATCTGACCAATGCCATGCTCTAAATTAGCTGTTACTACTCACTTCTTTACCTGTCTCAGACAGCTTCATGGAACAAATCGAGAAGGTAGTCACTTTAAGAGGCTGTCACAGGCAAGACACAATAAATGACAACCTGTAGTGTTGTGTAACAACTGGCTGGGGCCTGTCTAATCAGCAGGGGCCTTGTCGTGCTTCTAACAGAAGCGTCAAATGTTTGAGGGGTGGAAGTCAAAGCTCCTGGAGAGGTCATAGTTGTTGCATGTTTTCCTGCTGCAGACTCCCCCAGGAGTGCGGAAAACAGGTAAGAGCCCTGAAAGCACCGTTAATAGGTGAAACTGAGTAAATGACAAATAGTAATAGATCTGAATAATGGGTATCTGGGTGGTGGATCCAGGTGGTGGATCTGGATAACAACTAACGAGACTGGAGCATTTAGAATGCTTGACTACCTCACATGCTCACTCACTAGACCACACAGCATTATATTTCCCAACAGAAAGGTCTTTCTTCCAGCAAGGATTGTCTTCTTTCTGGGCCCTCTTCTTTTCTCCAAAATAATTTATTCTTTACAGGAACCCTAGTTTTTTGGGACCAGCTCTTCTTTCTGGGTTGTGGTCCCTCACTTCCACAATACATAATCAGCCTGTCAGTGGGTGCTTCTTTCTCCTGTCCCTTCCTTTATTAAATAAAAGATCCAGGACATTCCAGTATTGTTTAATCCAAATGTTGCAAAATGCACAACTAACCTGTACCCATTGCAGCTAGCAAGTAAGAGCCTTTTGCCTGAGAGTTCATAAGCTTAGTTCTGGACATTTACACACCCGCAGTTATTTGCAGCCTGTTAGCGTTCACAGTTCAAGTTATTTTTTCACCTATGACAGAAGACAATTGAATCCTTCCTAAAATCAGTAAAATCAAACGTGTTCTAGTGGTGCTTATAGCTCTCTTTTCACTGTAAAAAGAGTCCTAGCAGTCTAGATAAAACTCAATATCTAAACATTAAATGACTAAAACACTGATGGGCACTATTCAGGTTTTTTTACTAAATATGAAACCAGGTATCTTGTGGGTTGAAAATGTAATTAAAGATCACATTACTAAGCATCCTTATACATGATTAACCTTAATTGTATCATTCCCTAATTTGTGACACTTAATTTCAAAAATATTGTAATTTCCTTCTAAGGAATGTGCATGTGATTTTATGTTTAGAATTGTTAATAGCAAGCTTGAGAGAATGCATGACACTCCATCTTCAAACTCTAACATTCTCTTTGAAGTGGTGAATCTAAATAATTGATTACTACTTAGACCTGCATGAATATGGTTTCATTTAACTTTCAAATGTTTCCTTTAATATAATTATTGATACAATATTTATTTAAAACAAAATCTAAGTCAAAATCTTTTTAAATATAATATAAATATTTATGTTCTCATCTTTTAATAAAACACTTGACAACAATTAACTTGGAGTTATTTATTTTGGAATTGGTAGTTAATATGACTGACAAAAAGTTCCTCAAACCTTCTCTGCTACCCTCCCTCCCACACACCTACACAGATGCTTGAAAAAAGGAATTGCTTCAAAAGTATATGTTGAAAATAATTCCTAGAAGAACATTCTTTGTGTCATTTATGTTATGATTATGTCTGTACCCTCAGGACTTATATGTGCTTACTGTTGTACAAACATAAAAGGAAAGAATGTCTCTATCTCAATAGACTTATAGCTGGTGTAATCATAATATACATGACAAGAGTAGAGGGAACTAAGCTAATGGTCTAGATTGCCTATGGCATACTTAATTTCATTTTGATGTATACATTACAAGTTAAGTGAGGAAAATCCCATTTCAAGAGTTGGATTGCAGGCATCTAGATGTAGACATCTATCTAGATTAAATTTAATGGCTATTAGCAGTGAATAAAAATTAATGACAGTGGAATTGCAAACACTGTTAAGGATTTGAGGAGTAGATTCCAAATTCTTTGCATGTGTGTGGGGGGTGTGTGTGTGAGTTTTGCGTGTTTGGACCATGGTCCTGTACCCAAGAGAACACATTACAGCTTTCCTTCACCAAAATCAACTCTTTACTTGGCAATGCAAAGTAATCTCAAAGTTGGTGAAGGATTTTGTGACATCAGTGTAACCAAAGTAAGTAACCAAAGTAAAATTTTAAACTGTTAAAATTAATTCTTTAGATTCTCCTGTATCTGTTTTAAGCACATCTCCAGTGGAAGAATATAATTTAATTCAAAGAAAAAATTGTTATGAGGAATTAATTTTTCAAGTATGAACGTATAAAATTTACTTCTTGCACCCAATTGTTCCTGGTCATACTCAGAAGTGCCAGAGATCTGAGAATCAGTTCCGTTTAACATCTCCCATGTGTTGAATGCAATTCACTACTCTACCTTGTTGAAGTCATATGTTTGTTTTCCATACTTTCCTTTAGGACAGGATGACACAGAAATTCAGCATTGTCTTTCTCATCAACGATATGTGGAGATGGTGATTGCTGGGAGATCAAAACAAAGTTCATTCTCTGTGGAGCATGTTGAAGTCTGAAGTCCATTTCTCTGAATCCCAGGGTAAGCATTCTGACCACTGAACTTTAGGTTCCTTTGAAAAGTGCTGATGAGGGAAGGAGTATGTGTAAAGCTCTCAAAAAACTCCTGGCTGTAAAAAACAAATCTGTAGCAATATTTAAATTCAATAGAAACCAACTAGCACTGTGCTGCCAGGCTTTTAATAATACAGATTCAGCATTAAGGGTGATGCTAAGACACCATGCTAGACCCTGCTAACCTCTCCCAGGAGTTCTGAGAGAAAAAGATATTGAGGGAATGTCAGAATCATCAATATATAAAGGGGCCTTATAAGAAAGATGGAGAGAGACTTTTCACTAGGGCCTGTAGTGACAGGACAAGGGTCAATGGTCTTAAACTGAAAGAGGGTAGATTTAGACTAGATATACAGAAGAAATTTTTTATGAGGAAGGTGGTGAGACACTGGAACAGGTTGCCCAGAGAAATTATGGATGCCATGTCATTGGAGATGTCAAGGTCAGGTTGGATGGGGCTTTGGGCAACCTGATCTCGTGAAAGATATCCCTGCCCATGGCATTGGAGGTGAACCAGATGATCTTTGGTCCCTTCCAAACCAAACCATTTTATGATTCTATTATTAGATCACATGCATCTTTCAAAGAACACTATATCATCTTCCAAACTGTCACATGCACCTCAGGAAATACGGTCACATAAGTGTATCTGCCACGTTCCTCATAGTGGAATACAAAAGCAAAAATCCCAGGAGACTAATGCTTTCTTGTTTTGGCTATTAATTTAAATTACAGAGAAAAATTTGGAAACATGTGCTCCAAGGACATGGGTAGTAAGAAAATAATTATTTTCTTTGAAAGAAAAAGTATCAAACTTATTTTGTGTTTCTGTATCACTATTTCTCATAGATATAAGCAGAGATTAGCTCAGAGTATCAGCTGAGATAGCTGGTAACAGACTGTTAGAAGTTCCCCTGCCTCAAAAAAACCTCCCTGTTATCAAGTACCAGTATAGGACTATATACACTGGCAGGCAGTGAGGATGGTAAAGAGAGGACCATTTTTTTTGTTTGTTTCATCAAAGGGTCTTTTACATTGTCTTGCCAGAAAGCAGCACAACTTAAGCAAATAAGTTCCACTAGAAGTAACAGAAAGTAAATGCCATAAGATTATTTTTATATGACAAATACCTAAATGGATTTACAGTATATCCTTCCCTGCCCAACCCATGCCTCCCAAATATTTGCTGGATGTTACAAACAGATTAATTTAAAATATTACCACTATATTCCACTCGAGGTGTTCTCCTCACAAATATTTTCCAGTGTATTTGTAGATGCTTGGACCAAATAATGTTCCAGATCGATATGGAGAAACTACAAATTTTGAGGGAAGAAAAAACCCCAAAATAACAACTTATAAGCCTCTTTTTAAATAAGAGAAACAAATATATTTTAACCAGAGTATTACAAAGCACTCTAAAATTCCAGAAGAATAGCAATGGAGCAGAAGTGATTAACTCCATGTGCAGAAGAATCTCAGAACTGAACAGGATCTGGCAAATGTTGCTGAGGAAATTTAAAAAAACTCTCACTCCCACTCTTCTGGTGTTTACATCCTTAGTCAGACACAGATATCTACTTATCTACTACCTGCAATTCAGTTTAAAATAAAGAGGTATGGGGAATGCCCACAGTTTGCAATACTTTAAAGCAAAACTCATAATACTTGCCAGAGTCAAGTCTAGATAATGATATGTATCCAATGATGATAATGTATGATAATGTACCCAATGCCAAACATGGATACAGGCTGGGCAATGACTGCATTGAAAGCAGCCCTGCAGAGAAGGACTTGGGGGTACTGGTGGATGAAAAGCTGAATATGAGCTGGCAATGTGCGCTTGCAGCCCAGAAAGCCAATGGCATCCTGAGATGCATCAAAAGAAGCGTGGCCAGCAGGTTGAGGGAGGTGATTCTCCCCATTTACTCTGCTGGGGTGAGACCCCACCTGGATCACTGTGTTCAGCTCTGGGGCCCCCAGCTGCACATGGTCCAGAGAAGGGCCACAAAGACAATCAGGGGTCTGGACCGCCTCCCCGATGAGGACAGGTTGAGAGAGTTGTGGTTGTTTAGCCTAGAGAAGAGAAAACTCTGGAGAGATGTTATAGGAACCTTCCAGTACTTAAAGGGGGCCTATAGGAAAGACTGGAAGGGAGTCTATGTCAGGGAATGTAGTGATAGGATGAGGGGTAACAGTTTTAAACTCAAAAAGGGTAGGATTACATTAGATATAAGAAAGAAATTTTTTATTGTGAGGGTGGTAAGACATTAGAACAGATTGCACAGAGAAGTTGGGGATACCCCATCTCTGGAAGTGTTCAAGGCCAGGTTGGATGGAGCTTTGAGCAACCTCATCTAGTATAAGGTATCCCTGCCATGGCAGGTGGGGGTGGAACTAAATGGTTTTAAAGTTCCTTCCAACCCAAACCATGCTATGATTCTACATTTTTTTTTCTTGCTTTTAATTTCAAAAATAGTAGTTTTGATCTCCTATGGAGACTAGTGTAATTAGTGTACTTTTTGGTTGTAGGTATACATTTTGTCTTTTTTAAAGAAATAAAGTATTTGTTGCTATCATAAACAAGATAAATGACTGCATGGCCTAATGATCTGATTTATTAAGCTTGTCTTTATTTTTCTAAAGCAATATAATTAGTATTCATGCAGCATATTACTTAAACTGAAGCCAAACAAATACATTTTTTTGACTCAAAGAACAAATTTTATTGTAAATCATAATTCCACAAGACCTCTTCCTAAATCTGTTCTTACTACTTTAAAGATTTTAATGTGATTGACACAGTTATTGTAGTGCTAAATTTCTGGAAACTACTAATTTATGTGTCTTTGCCACATGCTTTGTAATTTACCTTTGCTGCTGTTAGATGAGATAAAGTAAGATTGATCTGCCTTTTTCATGTAAAGAACTTCACAGTCCTCATGCATTTTGAAAGCATACAGAGTAATTCCCCTTGTTCCTTTAATATTCAATTTTTTTCTGAATTTGTCAAACTGACAGTCTGAAATATTAATGGGATGAACATTAGTGAAAAAAAAAACAAACCCTGTTTTTTTGGGAAATAAGTTACTTTAGAAATTATAATAGAAAAATGGTGGGGAGTGGAGGGGAAGGTACTGGTTTTGAAGTACTTTCAGACAGGAAACACATGCACTGGCTCTCCTCCACAGACACCAGTTATTTTTGTTCAGATAGGAGAGTTTTGCCATGCATGTATGTGGACAGTAAGAACATAAGACAGAGTACTCAAGGAAGAAACATTATGGACTACGTTCTTCTGAACCAGGAAAAATGAATGAAAAGATGGAGATTATATAAAATATAGAAGTTGGAGGAGATCCACTATTGTGGTGTTGAGAAAAAGGTGTTTTAAACTTTGAGAAGTAGGAGGGAAAAAACTGAACTGGAAACTTCATGCAGTTTAACTACACGAAGTAAACTAAAATGTTCTCAGAGCTGCCTTGTAGGATGAAGCCAGAAAACTGCCAAGAAATGCCAGAAATTTATAATTATACAGGAAGCTTACTGACCCTTTCCCATCTCCCCAAAGACCAGTAGTTCTCATAGTTTTTAGCTGCTTTTGTTTTAATGTAAAGCTCTCCCTCTAGGACGTTCAAGCAAACTGTCTAAAAGGCCTACTTTGAACACTGGTACAGCTTTATGCAGTTTGCACAATCTAGAGAATACACCAATGTCAGAGAAACTCCTTCTAATGTCAAATTTGTATATACATATATATATATGTACAAAATATATTGTAAAGGATGCAAGTCCCCAACCATATAACCGTAATGGTCATCCCTAGTAGTTACAGTGGAGAGATGATATGAGGGAATTCATATGACCAAATCTGATGAAATGGCACAAGATCCTGCTAAAGGAAATGTTTTCTAAAAACAAGCAAACAGTAGTTACACAACACTCAATCACCATTAAATTTTGAAATAATTTGAATAATATATGATTATACATCATGATTATTCTGAACAGAAAGAAGGTATGATATTTTTAATTAGGAATATTTGATATATTAAATATCTTCTAGCTAGGGTCTGGCTGGGGTGGAGTTAACTTTCCTCATAACACTCCATATAGTGCTGTGCTTTGCACCTGTGACTAGAATGGTGTTGATAAAGCACCAGTGCTTTGATATTGCTTGGCTATGCTCACAAAGCATCAAGGCTGTCTATTCGACCTCCCCACAAAAGCTGGTAAGCTGTGGGTAAGAAAGAAGATGGAAGGGGACACAGCTGGGACAGCTGACTCAAACTGACCAAAGGGATATTCCACACCTTGTGATGTTACACTCAAAAATAAAAGCTAAAAGAAAAGAGGAGGAGGGTGGGAATTCCTTATTAAGATGTTTGTCTTCCAAAGTAACCACTATGTGTAATGAGGCCGGCCCTGCTTCCCAGGAAGTGGCTGGACATTGCCTGCTGATGGGAAGTAGGGAATAAATCTTCGGTTTTGCTTTGCTTCTACATGTCGCCTTTGCTTTTTCTTCCATTAAATTGCCTTTATCTCAGCCTACAAGGGTTTTGGGATATTTTCATCTTATTTCCTCCCCCTGTACTGCGGAGGAGGGGGAGTAAGAGAACAGCTTGGCGGGCACTTGATGGCCAGCCAAGGTCAAACCACCACAAACAATAACTCTTTAGTTCTCAGTGTATAAGAGAAAGGAGTTTCTCATATCTATGAATCCTAAAAATCAACAAAAAGTATTTCT
Source organism: Phalacrocorax aristotelis (assembly GCF_949628215.1). Taxonomy (NCBI): domain Eukaryota; kingdom Metazoa; phylum Chordata; class Aves; order Suliformes; family Phalacrocoracidae; genus Phalacrocorax; species Phalacrocorax aristotelis. The sequence continues at coordinate 39,950,667 of NC_134276.1, forward strand.
ACACTAACAAGTTATTTGGAGCATTGCACAGGGATCAGCAGATCAAGCAGCTAGGGCTGATGTCCTGGCACCAAAGCTTTGTAAAATCCCTGAATATTATTTCTGATGAGATTTTATTGGGTTTCCAGCCCTAAAAGTCTCCATGACAATGTATTTTGGAGTTGTCATGGTTCTGACGCCACCATCAGCAGCTGGTCTACCTTCTTTGCATACCTGGAGTGGAACTTCCAGTTTAGTTTCTGCCAAACAAACCAGTGCTCCAAAAACATTCTGTAAACTGAGCTAGCACACAGGGGTGATCAGGGTTTCATTACACACCAGAATATCATTCTGAACCAAAAACCTGAATTACATGTGGCCAAAGGGATTCAGGTATATTGTTATTGTTTATTGTTAGATCTAACTCTAGAAACCCTCTTCCAGAGTAAGATAGGTAAAGTAGTTGTTAAGCAGAATGTACAGGGTGAGATATGTGGCAGAGAACGGGATCCATACAGCTAAAACTTAAAGAGGATAAACACTAAAAATAGTAAGTGGAAGACAATAAGGGAGGTATGAGCTTGAAGTTTTTCTTTTTTTTCACAGATTTAATGCCTAAAAAGGGATTCAATTTCCTGACCTGAAACCTATCTCAATTATACGTGTCTAACAAATCTTATGTTTTTACACTAGCTTTTTAAACATGATGAGTGATGGTAGTTCAAATTGTCTGCGTTCATATTATTGTATTTTTTGAAATTAACATTGCTGTGGTTCTGAGGTCAGTGGTTTGGAGGAGATTTGAGTGGAACCACAAATGGACATGACAGTGCTTCCATGAGCTGGAGGCACTCTAGAGAGGATGGATGAGAACAGACCTCTCTCAAGGTCTCACAGTGAACAATGCAAAATGATTTTTCTAAGTAGTAGAGCAGAGTGCTCTGTTCAGCCTCCTGTTTTGCTGTCACTGTGTTTTTAAGTTATATAACCTTTAAGATGGTATCCTATAACTGATCATCCTTCACATTTTGTACATTTTTTGTTCCTGAAATCTTTTGCAATTTTGACTACTGTCATGGGTTAACCCCAGCAGGCAGCTCAGCCTCACAGAGCTGCTCGCTCTCTCCCTCCCAGTGGGACAGGGGAGAGAATCAGAAGGATCAAATTGAGAAAACATATGGATTGAGATAAAGACAGTTTAATAGGTAAAGCAAAAGCCACACGCGCAAGCAAAGCAAAACAAGGAATTAATTCACTGCTTCCCATTGGCAGGCACATGTTCAGCCACCTCCAGGAAAGCAGGGCTCCATCACACACTACAGTTATTTGGGAAGACAAACACCATTACTCCGAATGTGTGTTCCCCCCCTCCTTCTTCCCCCAGCTTTTATTGTTAAGCATGACATCATATGGTATGGGATATACCATATGACCATACACCAGATATGTCCTCAGCACAGGAAAGAAATGCATCCATTGGAGAGGGCCCAGAGGAAGGCCACAGAAATGATCAGAGGGGTGGAACACTTCTTTTATGAAGAAAGACTGAGAGAGTCAGGATTATTCAGCCTGGAGAAAAGAAGGCTCCAGGGGGACCTGACTGTGGCCTTTCAGTCCTTAAAGATGGGAACAAACATTTCAGCAGGGCCTGTTTTGATAGGACAAGGTGTAATGGTTTTAAAATAAATGAGGGTAAATTTAGACTAGATACAAGGAGGACATTTTTTTACACTGAGGGTGGTGAAACACTGGCACAGGTTGCCCAGAGAGGTGGTAGATGCCCCATCCCCGGAAACATTCAAGGTGAGGCTGGACGGGTCTCTGAGCAACCTGATCTAGTCAAAGATATCCCTGCTCACTGCAGGGGGGTTGGACTAGATTATCATTAAAGGTCTATTCCAACCCACACAATTGTATGATTCTATGATAGTAAACATTAACTATTAAATTCCTCATTATTTTAAATATTCCAGTTCATTCTATGTTTCTATGATGTCCCTTTAGTCTGTTGGGGTCAGCTGTCCCAGCCGTGTGCCCCCCCCATCTTCTTGTGTACCCCCAGCCCACTTCTCTGGTGCGATGATGTGAGAAGCAGAAAAGGCCTTGACTCAGTGTAAGCACTGCTCAGCAATAGCTAAAGCATCCATGTGTTATCAACAAGTGTTTTAATCATAAATCCAAAACATAACAACATACAAGCTACTATGAAGAAAATTAACTCTATCCCAGCCAAAACCAGTACAACAGTGAATTATTATTTCTGAAAAGCTGAAATAGTAGCATAGTTCAAGCAGCCAGCAGAAGTCACTGCTGTAGGACATCTGGTCTTTAAACTTTGTTACAGATAGAGGTAACTTCTAATAATAAATTTCTCTTTTATCTGACAATATAAAATACAGCTATATAAAATGTGGTCATTTAGTCATCAGGGTGCCATAGCATATTTACTAGTGCAAATTCAAAATGGAACTTTAATGACAATTTTTAGACATAACTGATGATCACAAACAACAAAAATAGTTTAGCAAAATGAAATTTGAAGAATCAGTGATTTTCTGTTCATTTTACAGAGTATGTATTTACACAAATGAAGGTGAACTATTCTGCACTTGGATTACCTATTCCCAGCCTCTCTCCCTTCTCCATCAAGCTTTATTCTTGTCTTGACATATTGAAATTCACTAGGATGAGTTATTACTCATTGAAGTGACAGCATATCTTAAACTCTACTTTTCTGTAATAGCATACATGAGACAGAGAAATCTAATGGAAAAAAGAAAAACACATTTGCCAATTTGGCAGAAATAAATTTTACATGTAAAAAAGTCCTAAGCTTCCTAAGCTTGTGACAAGACTTCTTTTTCACAAACTGGAAACTAGTTTAATCTGAAACTGTTTTTTTAGTAAACCTCATAAAAGATAGGGAAAGAAAAAGTTATTTGGTTTTTAAGGTCACTTAAGAAGATATATATTTTAGAATTTTCACAGACCCTTAAATGCAAATAACAAATAATGATAGCTAAAGAAAAGAAAATTTTCATATCAGGGACTTACAACATCAGACATTGGAAACATGATCTTTCATATATGGTCGATAAAAGTCTACATAACAAACACAAACCTCTCTAAGGAAAAAAGATATTTTTTCCTGAGGAACCAATACACAACAAACTAGCTCTAAAGATAAAGATGTATTGTTAAGCCCAATTACACTGACAGGAAACATAAATAAACTCTGTAAGTAAGTCTGTCAAATTCAGAGAAGTCTTTGAGGCCAGAGGCAACACAAACATGATGGGTATGAGGTCACAGGGCCAGCTGTTATATGAGAAGAATTTAAAAATAAAGTCACATCCTTAATGCTGTTTTCCCTTTTTTTCCTTTGTTTTATTTTCACTTTTGTTGTCTAACTGAGCTCATAAAATTAAAATACCAGAGAATGATTCGCTTGCTTATTAGAGAGACAGTGAAGCTAAGAATTACTTAAGTATCTTAGGTAAATAACACAGTAAATATACCAGTGAGCATGAATATTCTTCTTTTCATATGCATAGTGCATTTGCATTTACTTAAGCAGAATATTTAAGAATGTCAGGCTATAATGTCTATTACTCTCAAGCAAAGAGTTTGCAATCTTTTCTTCCAACACACAAATGTTTCTAATGCCTTCTGATAAATTAAAGCTAGGGAAAAAAAATATTTAATTTAGCCAGCTGAAATGTGAAAAAAAAAAAAAATTTTTTACTTTCTCCAAAGTTATTGCTGCTTTTGTTCTTCATTTTGAACTGCGAGGAAAAAGAACATAATGAAATATTATATATGATTCATAGTATTATTTTTAATTTTAAGTACATTAATCTCAAGTTTAGGAGTAAATTTACTGATATTCAAAGAAACTAGGAAGAAAGCATTACGCTACACGTAATGCATTGGAGCACCCTGCTTTAATGTAAAATACAAAAGTATCCTTATAAATTTGCAGTATTCTGCTTTTTACCACAGAGATGAAATTGGGCCCACTTCATCACCAAAATCTGTAACCCTTGGTTTGTGGAATGAAAATTTGAAACACCAATCAGTAGTTGCTTTTCATGCACTATATCTCTTTGTAAGATATCCGAAACATTACATCTGAACTGTATTTTTATGATCTCATTTTTAAAAACACAACAATAGGAATTATTTTCTCAGTTCTATCTAATCACATGAATAATTGCAGTTTAGTAGTTTCATAACTGCACTTTTAATTAATACACTATTTGTCAGGGAGAAATGCAGCACACAAAGTCCTAATCATAGTCATGCACAAAAGGACGTTCAATAAATGTTTAATTATTTAGTGATGTTTAATGTGTTTTCTCTTACTCCCGGAGTTTCACTGACTCCTGTCTGAATTTTCCATCGTCTACACATTTTCTACTAGAATTAAAACTTTGTGCATTGGGTCCTGCCTATGTTTCTTATGTTAAAAAAGAAATAAACAATAAGTGGTAAAGCATGGGGATTTTTGCTTAAAAATGTTTCCAGGACTACATTTTTATTAGGTTAGTAAAGATTTACTGATCATCTTTAGATACTTATGTTAGAAACTTTCCTTTGTGTACTTTAATCATAAATACTGCCACCATCCCATTATCAGTCTTAAGAGTTAAGTCTCCTTTCATCTACGATTTTCTAAGTAGTTGACATAAAACATGTTTCAAATAGAACAAAATAGAAAGGCAAGAAGAAAAATATAAAATGATTTTGCAGTCAAAGGATTTTAGGAATTAAAAAAACAGCCTTAACACAATTCAAACAGGATTAGTGTTGAAGCATTGAAAACAGTCTGCATCAGAAAAAAATACATCTGAGAACTAAAGATAAATTTAGGATACAGTTTTCAAGAGAACTTAGAGATGATCTACTTCTTCTCCCACATAAACCTAAGCCAAAAATTTAAACAAAGTAATTAAAAGGACAACTTACATAGTTTTACTCCTTTGACCCCAAAAGGTTGAGTTTCACAAATGTTTTCAGAAAAAATTCAGTGAGATTTAGGACAAGTCAGTGAACCTGAAGAGTAATTTGCTTTCCAATTATTTTTTCTAATTTTACTTTTGTAACACCAAAGCAGAAAGGTCTGTTCCTGCATACTGAAAAGTGAAAGATGTGAAAATTAAACCCTTAACCAAGTTCATATGTACAGTGATATACATGTACAGTGGGAAAGTAATACAGAAGATATGGCAAAAGTTCACAACAACCCCTTTAAAATCCCACTTCAGAATGACATTACCTGTTATTTCTTATTATATGCTAGTGAGGACCATCATTTTAACACATTATACTAAAGTATATTTTAGTGAATCAGTCTCATGTCACTAAGCAAATAGCATACTTGCCATGTCAACTTGTTCCTTATTATACTCCTCACATTTTCTCCTCACATTATTCTCATCATTTATATCCAGCTCTAAGTTTATTAGTTTGTTGTAATTCATAAAATAGAAATTACTTTAGTTACTTGTATATGTGTTTGAATGATATTTAAAAGCAATATATCTAATTCTTGTACCTTATAGAATACCCTGTGCAGTGCTAATAAAAATTGTTTCACAATGTGATCTCTCATACATAAATTTGGGCACGTGTGTGGGGTTTTTTTTATTTTTTTATTTTTTTATTTATTTTTTTTAAATAGGACAGCTAATCTATGTATAATCCTTTCTTGAAATTAATTTCTGGCATTATGTGACAGGATCATGTTTGGAATTAACATGAATAAAATCATAAACCAAACAATTACTTCAGTCTTCTGATCCATCTTAATGTTCATACTTATTAACAAAGATTTAGACATGAAGCAACCACTATCATTCATTTGGTGAGGATTAATTCACCAAAGATAACATAAAACACAGTGGTAGTCAACTGACATTTCTAAATTTTTAGGACACATTTCAGCTAACTATTTAGAGGTAGACTTCCTGATAAAGCTGCCACCTTGCAGATAAATTTACTGAAGATAGGAATTAATATTTAAGGGATGAAATATATGTAAATGCTTTGGGTATCTTGATTCATTTATTTCAATGTTTAGTAATGGGAAGGGTTTGAGGGTAGGTGATACATTTTATTGTATTTTGAATCACAGAATCACAGAACGGTAGGGGTTGGAAGGGACATCTGGAGATCATCTCGTCCAACCCCCTGCTTGAGCAGGTACACCCAGAGCAGGGGGCACAGAACTGCATCCAGGCGGCTGTTGTATATTTCCAGAGAAGGAGACTCCACAGCCTCTCTGGGCAGCCTGTTCCGCTGCTCTGTCACCCTCACAGGAAAGAAGTTTTTCCTCCTGTCCTGTCATTAGGCACCACTGAAAAGAGTCTGGCCCCATCCTCCTGACACCCACCCTTCAGATATTTGTAAGTATTGACAAGATTCCCCCCTCAGTCTTCTCTTCTCCAGGCTGAACAAACCCAGGTCCTTCAGCCTTTCCTCATAAGGGAGGTGCTCCAGTCCCCATGTTCATCTTGGTAACTCTCCACCGGACTTGCTCGAGCAGTTCCCTGTCCTTCTTGAACTGGGGTACTCAGAACTGGACCCAGTACTCCAGATGTGGTCTCACTAGGGAAGAGTAGAGGGGAAGGAGAACCTCCCTCGACCTGCTGGCCACGCTCCTTTTAATGCACCCGAGGATACCTTTGGCCTTCTTGGCCACAAGGGCACATTGCTGGCTCAGGGTCAGCTGCTTGTCCACCAGCACTCCCAGGTCCTTCTCAACAGAGCCACTTTCCAGTGGTTCAGCCCCCAACATGTACATGAGGTTGTTCCTCCCCAGGTGCAGGATCTTGCACTTGCTCTTGTTGAATTCCAGGAGGTTCCCCTCGGCCCAGCTCTCCAGCATTTCCAGGTCCCCTTGGATGGCAGCACAGCCTTCTGGTGTATCAGCCACTCCTCCCAGTTTTGTTTCATCAGCAAACTTCTTGAGGTTATCCTATATCCCTTCATCCAGGTCATTGATGAATATGTCGAACAGGACAGGACCCAGCACAGACCCCTGGGGAACACCACTGATGACAGGCCTCCATCCAGACTCTGCCCCATTGATCATGACCCTCTGAGCTCTGCCATTCAGCCATTTCTCTATCCACTTCACACGTACCGGGATAGAGCCCTGTTGTACCCACTTCATTTGAAGATTATTGGTATTTTATTTCCATCCCTACTTTGAGTTTAACATCTCAGGTAAATTACATTTGTTTTACTTTTAGCATTTTGGCAAATTATATTATTTCTTCAGGAAAAATTAAATGGGAAAACACATAGATATATAAATGCACAGCAATAAACCTGTTTTTTCCATATTCAAATGTGTAATCTTAATTCTGATGTGACATTTTAACCACAAAAACAGACAGCTAAAAATAGTTATGCTAGGCAATGAGCTTCTACAAATATAAAATTCATACACAATGTATCTGAATACTCCCTTTCTTTCTCTGTATTCAAATTCATAATGGTCTTGGGAGAAGAAAGGAAAATAGAAGCTACTCTTTTATCTTTTCTTGCAACTTCTCCCTATTTATTAAATGCAGCCAACTTTTCCAGTTGATATTTTCTGTGGTTCAAATAGCAGAATTGTTAAATGTACTTGCCCTTATTTGTTAAGCATCTTTGCCCTTATTTCTAATGTGAATTACAAAAAAAAAAGTGTTGTTTATATTCTTCCATTTTACAAAATGTTGAACAATTCCAGTTAAATATTTTGTGTGTATATTTATATATAAATATACAATTTATAAATATACAATATATAATTTATATATAAATATAGATGTATGGATATACGTGTGTACACACCGTAAATACACACAACATAATTTCATTTGGAGACCATAATGAGGTGCAATACATTTTTATATTGACTTTCCCTATAATTGTGATGTTGTAATTGTAGGCAATAAAATAAAATCCTGTTGTGGTGCAGATGTTACCAGGTTGTATGGCTTTATTATATGCAAATTAAATTATACAACTCTGGATTTATCTAAATCACAGACATAGATTTCCTCTGTTTTACCTACATTCATTGCGCAGGGAATGCTTTGTATGCTCAGTTACTCATGCCTGTACAGAAATTATCAGGAGGTAAATTTATATTCAGAATTGTCATAGTTTAAGCTGGCCACACAGCCATTCATCACTCCCCCCAGTGGGATGGGGGAGAGAATCAGAAAAAAGGTAAAACTCATAGTCTGAGATAAAGGCAATGTAACAGGACAGAAAGGGAAGGGAAAATAATATAATGATAACAGAATATACAAAGCAAGTGATGCACAATGCAACTGCTTGCCACCTGCTGACTGATGCCTAGCAAGTGTCCAAGCAGCAGCCACACCCCCCCGGCCAACTCCCCCCAGGTTTTTTGTTCAGCATGACATCATATGGTATGGAAAACTCCTTTGACTAGCTTGACTCAGCTGTCCAGGGCAGTATTAGAAACTGAGAAGTTTTCTGAGTGTAAGTAATGCTTAGCAACAACTAAAACATCAGCATGTTATCAATATTATTCTCATCCTAAATCCAAAAAACAGAACTGTACCAGCTTGTAGGAAGAAAATTAACTCTATCCCAGTTGAAACCAGGACAAGAATTTATGGTGAGACAGCATGCTTCTGAATCCCCAGGCCTAGACACATGGCCTGGTGGGGAGCAATTGTGTATTCCAGTCAGTTCTAAGCACCCAGAAGAATCCTCCATCTCCACCCAATCCTTCCTTTCTGTAGGGAAGAAATGAAAGTCTGTGGTTCAGATGAGAGCTGTGGTGTCACTGGGTGCTGATAGGGTTTAGCAGTAAATTAATAGGTTAGTGAAGACATATCAAATTCTCCAAATATTTTTTTCTGGATCACAGATCACTTTACATCTTATTTAACTAGGGCTCCCTAACATCAGATACATCATACCTATGATAAGGACTCTCTTCTGCCTATCGGCCTTTTTGCTTCCACTTGGAAGCTTTTGATTGCAAAACTTTAGATTGAAGATATCTACAAAATATTTGTCTTATAGGAATAAAAATAAAATTGAATAACTTCAAACATTAAAACAGTATTTTCATTATGGAAATTGACAGCTCTCAAAATAATTTCTTATTAGAAAGAAATTAGTAACATCCTGCTAGCCCTAGCCAAAGGTTCATCTAGATCAATTGTGGATTGACTAGGGAAGAGTATAAGGACATAGGAAACACAGAACAATACCTCCCCAAATACTTTTCCCACTTTCAACAGTTTACAGTTCAGGGACTTCCTAAACTAAAAGTATCCCTTCAGTGGATTTCTGTTAATTTCACAGACCCTTTTTTATGTCCATCTGGAATTTTAGTGTTCACAATACCTTGTGGCTAGGATATTAATAAATTAACTTTGTATTGTATAAACAATTATCTCCTTTTGTTTGTCCTAAAACTTCCAGTTACCAGTTTCTTCCAAAATGTAATTTCATTTCTTGGGAGTGCCATTCTACTGTAATCATTTTCACCTGATTTTGTCATACTGAACAACTTTAATCATCTCCTTAACAAAAGAGGGGGGAAAAGAAACAGAAAGAACTGGTATTGAAGAGGAATTCAGTATTCTAAGGAAAGCATTTTCTCTGAGGAAAACTTCACCTGAAACATGATTTTGGCCCCTGGTTCAACTATTTTTAGTATTATACTCTTCTCAAAAAAAAATTTAATAAAGCAGACAGCATGCATGTCTCGTATGAGGTTTGCATTTCTAGGGCTTTTGTTTGACAGAAAAAGTTAATTTGGAGTGAAGAACTGTAAAAATATGGCAATGGTGCTACAAATTTGAAACAATAACTTCTCGTTAAGAAATAATGGAAGACTTCTCTTGATTTCAGTTTGAATCAAAGGTTTAGGTAAACTGTTCTGCAATAAAATTTAGAAATCCAACACTTCAAAGTTATTTTAAGCCATATTCAGATATCTGCTACCAAATAGCACTGTAGAGTTTTGGCTTTTTTTAGAATTGAAGGTAATATTTATAATTATTGTGATTGTCTTTGTCTTCCAGTCAGTTATATAGTCAATTAGATAAATATTTGGGACAGTGGAGATGTACAAAGTCGTGTCGTTGACAAAACAACTTTGGTCAAATAGTCTTCTAGATTAATAACTGTAATGTCCAGCAAGCACCCATTTCTGTTCTTGAGGTGTTTGAAATTGCTCTTGTGATCAGGAGAATATTTGCAGGACCATATTTATGATGATAGAGTGACTAAGAATACTTATTAGATTTTCAGCAGGAGAGAGCATAGGTTCCATTTTGACCTGGGCTGACTGCAGAATGTAGTTGTCTGGAATAATATACATGAAAGTACAAGAGACGCTGTGCCCTGCATGGCAGCAGTAACAAGCTTCAATTCTGATGCTGTAGGGACATCTTATCCTCAATGTTTTTTCTGCCCTATCTGTTCTAGATATGCCAAGGAAGCCATAAGAAACTGAATTTGTTAGATTAAAGCAGACATTCAAATAACTTTTTATTACCTTAAAGTTATAATGTTTTACTGCTGCTGAATTATAATATGTTCTTGTTCATGATAAACTTCTGGCACTGAAGTATATCATGTGCAGAACGGAACAGTGGATAGGAAGAAGTAATTTTTTCTCCTTTCAGATCTTGATTCTTGCTATTTTGAAATATCATGGCTACATGAACACCACAGCAAAGATATCTTATATAGCAAATAATTTTTTAGCTAAGGAATAGTGAACAGACAAAAATTGCTGTTGCACCTTAGGCTAGGAGAAGGCATTACTAATCTAAGGACAACAACACAAAGAAAAGTCCCAGGTGCTTATCAGCAAATTCAATTACACTAACCAAAATGGATTATAAATGCAAAGCTAAGGAGGAGTTTATATCACTCAGGTGTTTTTTCATAGTTTCCTTTTCATGGATCTTTACCTGAACTTGATGAGATAGGAGTAAAAGGAAACATCAAGTATTCATAGGCAGACCACATATATTAAAAATAATGAAATTGCTCTGCATATAGTAGCTTACCCAGCAGATTGTCACAGCATGCGCTCTCATTAGGATGTCTGCTTGAAGCTTAGATTCCTGGCATAAGGTAAAAATGGAATATCCAGGTGATGGAGGCTAGACACCGGTATTTATCATTACACAAAACTGTTTTTCAAAGAACTGTGAAGTCTATAGATCTTTTGTAATACATATATAATGACAGTTATTTTATACTGTTTTCAGACACACTTTTTGAATCTTTACAGCAACCATTGATTTGCACTCTGTGTTAACAGAAAGCTGAATTTTGGGGATAGCAGGAAAAATAGGGAAAGTTGAACATTTTGGGAATTGTTGTGATACATTTATGCATGTGAGTTAATTTCAGGCAACAACTCCCTTTGTATCATTTAATTTTTCTTCCTGGGGAAATCAATTTCTAAAACTATACCAGAATTATACAGTGTGTGGAAAAGGATAAACCTGCAAGTTATATAAAATAGTGAAAATATAGCTATGAGAAAGAGAGAGGGAGGGTGAGAAGAAGGAGAAGAAGGGAGCAAGAAAAAGGATCGGGGGAGGGGGAGGGGGAATCGGTAGGGAAAGGGAAAGGGGAGGGAAAGGAAAGGAAAGGGGAGGGAAAGGGGAGGGGAGGGGGGAGATGAATATAGGAGCCTGGGTTTCTCAAACTGAAGCCTAAGACACAATAAATGGTGCCTTACCCAGAGCCCATTTCTTATAGCATGATGACACTTCTTATTTTAGATGCCTCCTACTATTACTGCCAAGAAACCTGTCCCTGTGTCCACTGGAAATTAATTTCTGTGCACAGCCTGATCCTCACTGTGGCAGGTGACAGATACCCTGACAGCAACAGTAGCCTAGAGAACCCGTTAAGAACATCATGCAAGAAAAAAGGGATTTTTTTTTTTTAAAGAAGAAAACTAGGTGGACGATGAAGAAGAACAAACAAGCAAGGAAAAAAAAAGCCAAAACATTCATCTTTTCAGTGGAGTCAATGAAATATCTTTTTCCAGTAGAGTTTTTGCTTAAAAGCCATATCTGATAAACATTGCTTTGTCAAAAATGTTACACAAACAGACTTCAATTAAGCATTTTAACCTCTTTAAATTACATGGTACATTTTCATTAAATCCATGACAAGACAGCCACACACTCCATGTAAGTGAATTTATAATACTAAATCTCTTAGCTGCCACTTAAGTACCTCACACTTACTGTATGTTTAATTTTCATTATTGTTTGGATTTCCGGTTTGCTTTGTACAGTTCAATTACTGATTTCTTAATATGGTGAATTAAAAAGCTCCAAACAGTAAAAAGAAATAAACTATCCCTTGGAAATAAGTATCTACCTGACCAGTGTGTTCCATAGTTAATTTATATTCTTATTTAACAGCTAAGCAAAGTAAACATAGATGAACCCTATTACAAACCAAACAAACAAACAAACCCAAAGTAACTTTTGCACATCTTCATTCACTTTATAAATTAATTCCATGTGCTCAGTTTTGCCTTAACAGTAATCAGGTGACATTTAGCAGGCCGGAAAGGAATGGGAAGTATATCTGTGGGGAACTGTTTAAAAATTTGCTCTATCAACAAGTTTGTAATGGAAGCTATTGATGTTTTAGACATGATAAATGGATTTATCTTGCTCTGGGAGTTTGTGATTTTTTTTATTTTTTTTGTCCCACTGGAATGGTATAATAGATAACAATAGATAACCTTTGTTCTGTTTATTTACAATAAATATGTGTTCTGTTCTTTTTAGAGCATATGGATGGACATCAGAGAGGAAGGTTTCCTGTTCCCCTTTTCCAGTTGCTTTCCTGGTCAGGTAGAAGTGCCTGCAAAGAATAGAATATTATGCTTTCACTGGAAGTAAAGAAGTATTTTCAGGGTAGTACAGAGAGACACAGCAGGAATTTATAACAGTTTCACTACTGAGGAGATCAGTGAGAAAATACACAGACAAGTGCCTTCCTGCAAAAAACCTTGATTGTACTGTGCAAAGTATATTGAAAACCACAAAGCCTATAAAAGTTGTTTTAGAGCAACACTGGAAGAAAACATTCAGCATGACAGAACACAGTAAGCAGAGCAGAGATTGTTAACAAACTCTTTAATCATTATATTGTTTTATTACATGTGTCTGAATTTTCTCATTGCCCTAATTTGTGTTCGAATAAAACCTGGAATTAGGAGGTCAAAGGTTTTTCTGATGTTTTTGTAGTGCATATTTATTACTTTATAGTTCAGATTGTAGGTTGCCTTTTGAAGCAAATCCTCCAATATTTCCCTTGTTATATCTGGTCAACTTTACAAAACAGTCTTAGAGAACATAAAGAGGACTTCTTTTGGATGAAATCTAAGCAAAAGATGCTCTCTTGGAGTGCTCTTAATGTGCTGTATTGCTAATGGCCACTTAGTACGTAGCATTCAGCTAGAATTATTATATTACAAAAAAAAGTGTTTAATGAGTACACTGGGTCATCAGAATCAATTATTTCTCCTTACACATCCACCTTTATTGGGACATACATTGTCTAAGAATGCTTACTCTAAGAAAGGATATGCAAGGAGATCTACCTCATAAAGCTGGCCAAGTTAAGATCCCATCTTATGCCAGACCTCTTACTCAGAAAATCAGGATCAAACAGAAAGGACAAGAGAATGTCTGCCAAAACCTCAGCTCTTTCTGTTCAAAGTCCTATGTCTCAGCTGAAATCCACCTCCAAACACACTTTCAGATAAGGTGCTACGTTTGTCCCTAAAGTGCTAAAAGTTTGGTTATGTATTTTATGATGTTATACTCTCTGGTAATAGAATGGGTAAGTAATTACAGTATTGACATACTGCAGTGTGTTTAACCAAAGCATCAAAGAATTGAATCTGGATATCAGGACCATTCTGTAAAATATTTACACCCACTGTGATCTCATGAATGAATCTTTATGGTTAGGTCAATATTGCTAAATAGAAAAAAGCAGGGAATGATTTTTGGTACAGTTTCCAGTGTCTCTGGATGCTGAGAGATAGCCCCTTCTGTGTTGGATTGCTTTGGACAGATCTAGCTGGAGTTCTTTGAAAGAGAGGCATGGGATGAATTAACCATTAAGCAGAATGATTGATTGGAACTATATACCTATACTCATTGTTCATGTTCAAGATCATCAAGGTTTCTCTTTTACTTTGCACCATAGACATACTGTATATCAGCGAAGGTCCTGAGCTAATGATACAAAAGATCATCTAAATCCAAATTGTTTCAATTTCTTTTGTTAGATGAATATGTAAGCATTCTTCCAGTGAAGAATTAAAGATTGGTAAGAGTGCAGAGAGGGCTCTGACTCAAGAAGTTCAACAAAGGGAAACGCAACATCCTGCACCTGAAGAAAAACAATCCCATGCAGTAGAACTAATTGGGGCTGACTGACTGGGAAATAGGTCTGTAGAGAGGGACATTTGGGTCCTGATAGGCAACAAACTGATGGTAAGCCAGCCATGTGCCCTTGTGTCAAAGCAGCTAATGGTATCCTGGGCTGCATTAGGCAAGAACATTGCCAGCTGGTAAAGGGAGGTGATCCTTCCACTTTACTCAGCACTGTTGAGGCTGCACCTGGGTCCAGTTCTGGGCTCCTCAGTACAAGAGATACATGGACATATTGGGAAGAGTCCAGCAAAGGGGCACCAAAGATGACGAAAGGACTGGAACATCTCTACTATGAGGAAAGGCTGAGAGAGCTGGGACTGCTTAGTCAGGAAAAGAGAAAGGTCAGGAGGATCAGGCTGGAGACCTGGGCCAAGAGAACATCCTGAAATTCAACAAGAGCAAGTGCAAGGTCCTGCACCTGGGGAGGAACAACCCCATGCACCGACACAGGCTGGGGGCTGAACTACTGGTAAGTGGCTCTGTTGAGAAGGACCTGGGAGTACTGGTGGACAACAAGCTGACCCTGAGCCAGCAATGTGCCCTTGTGGCCAAGAAGGCCAAAGGTATCCTCGGGTGCATTAAAAGGAGCGTGGCCAGCAGGTCGAGGGAGGTTCTCCTTCCCCTCTACTCTTCCCTAGTGAGACCACATCTGGAGTACTGGGTCCAGTTCTGAGTACCCCAGTTCAAGAAGGACAGGGAACTGCTCGAGCAAGTCCGGTGGAGAGTTACCAAGATGATCAGGGGACTGGAGCATCTCCCTTATGAGGAAAGGCTGAAGGACCTGGGTTTGTTCAGCCTGGAGAAGAGAAGACTGAGGGGGGAATCTTGTCAATACTTACAAATATCTGAAGGGTGGGTGTCAAGAGGATGGGGCCAGACTCTTTTCAGTGGTGCTCAGTGACAGGACAAGGGGCAATGGGCACAAGCTGGAACACAGGAAGTTCCACCTCAATAGGAGAAAAAACTTATTTCCTGTGATGGTGACAGAGCAGTAGAACAGGCTGCCCAGGGAGGTTGTGGAGTCTCCTTCCCTGGAGACATTCAAAACCCGCCTGGATGCAGTTCTGTGCCCCCTGCTCTGGGTGTCCCTGCTCAAGTAGGGGGTTTGGAGGAGATGATCTCCAGATGTCCCTTCCAACCCCTACCATTCTGTGACTCTGTGATCTTCTCAATGTCTGTAAATACCTGAAGGGAGGGTGCATAGAGGATGGAGTCAGGCTTTTTCCAGTGGTGCCCAGTGTCAGGACAAGAAGCAATGGGAACAAACAGACACACAGGAGGTTCCGTCTGAACACCAGGAAACACTTTTTCAGTGTGTAGGGGAATAAGCACTGGCACAAGTTGCCCAGAGAAGTTGCAGAGTCTCATTCTGTGGAGATATTTAAAAGTTCTCTGGATGTGGTCCTGGACAACCGGTTATAGGTGCCCCTGATTGAGTAGGGGGATTGAATAAAATAATGTCCAGAGGTCCCTTCCAACCTCTACAGTTCTGTGAGTCTGTGACTGCTACATTTTCAGCTGACTACTGAAAAGAATCACAGTTAATAAATAGTTATAACTATTTTTCATCTGTGATGCCATTGCTGTTCTATTTCACTTAGTGGCACCTGGTTATTAGAACCAGACTCTTGAAAGGTATGTGGGATGTGTGCAATTATAAATTGAAGAAATATAATATGGACACAAATTTGTAGGCATATTGGAACATTGATATTATTTTCACATGTGGAAAATGTTTCACTCCTGAAGATTCTTTAGATTAAAAACATCATGATGTTGTGATGAACTTCCATTTTTGTGGGTACCAGTACTGTACTTAAAACATAACAGGAAAGAACAGTGAACTCAATTTCAACAGTTTTAAAAGTTAGGTTGTACTGCACTTTGCTTTAACTAACTTGTCTGGGTTATGGTAAAGGAACAGAGCCCATTTAATGGTGCTGCTAGCACTTGTGTTACTAGCAGTTTTTCTTTTAGGACAAAGGAATTCTGAAAAGTTTTGCTGGAGGAGAAATTGTTTAGGCTACCAAATTTTTAAAAATGCTTTGATGTAGACTTTTTAAAACTACATATAAATTTCAGAACAATTCAGAAACAGAAAATGCTGAGTCACCTTAGGTCAAATTCATCTCACCTAATTTCACATGGATGAAAAATCTGTCAATGATTATAAGTAAGTAGAGTCAGAAGTGCCCATTTATCTGTTAAAAGCATTAACTAACACTAGCTCATATCTGGGTGGTTTCTAGAAAGAGTTCTCAGAGAGATTAAAGGAGTCTTTCCCCTTGTTTGCAGGTGAAAGACTAAACAGACTTTGAAAGTATAGTGAGAAAGAATATAGCAGAATTCTTGATAACAAAAAGAAAAAAACCCTAGATAATAGTAACAAAAACTTAAAACATCTTCCCACCCCCCTTTCCCTGGGCTTCACGCAGTTTCCTTTACCTCCTCCCTCTCTCAAAGCGGCACAGAGGGATGGGGAATGGGGTTTGTGGTCAGTTCATCACACTTTGTCTCTTCTGCTCCTTTGTCCTCAGGGGGAGGACTCCTCCCACTCTTCCCCAGCTCCAATGTGGGGTTCTTCCCATGGGAGACAGTCCTCAATGAACTTCTCTAACATGATTCTTCAAAAACTTCTTCAGTGGGGGTCCTTTCCATGGGGTGCAGTCCTTCAGGAACAGACTGCTCTAGAATGGGTCCTCCATGGGGTCACAGGTCCTGTCAGGAAACCTGCTCCAGCATGGGCTTCCCATGGGGTCACAGCCTCCTTTGGGTGCATCCACCTGCTCTGGTGTGGGGTCCTCCATGGGCTGCAGATGGATATCTGCTCCACCATTAATCTCCATGGCCTGCAGGGGGACAGCCTGCCCCACCATGGTCTTCGGTCACAGGCTGCAGGGGAATCTCTGCTCTGGCAGGCGCACCTCCTCGCCCTCCTGCTTCAATGACCTTGGTGTCTGCAGAGTTGTTCCTCTCCCATATTCTTACTCCTCTCTCGGGCTACAGTTGCACAGCAGTTATTTCTCCCCTTCTGAAATCTGTAATCCCAGAGGCACAATAACCATCACTGACGGACTCGTCCTTGGCCAGCAGTGGGCCTGTCTTGGAGCCAGCTGGCTTTGGCTGTATCAGACATAGGGGAAGCTTCTAGCAGCTCCTCACAGAAGCCACCTCTGTAGCCTCCCTGCTACCAAAACATTGCCATGCAAATGCAATATATACACTGAAGGAAACTACTGAGGAACAGATGTTGGATTGTAAGGCAGCTAACACTAATAAATATTATCAAGTTTTCTTCAGTAAAATGTCATATATGTTGTTATCCCTAGCGACTTCTACATTTCAGATTGATTCCTTTCAAAATGGAAGTATTTCTACATGTAACATCAAAGTAAACACTTTTTAATGTTCAATATGAACTGTTATTTTAAAGACAAACTTATGGTAGAGCAATAAATTGTTCCTAATGAATTCAGAGATAGACTTCCGTTGTTTTTGAGAACTATATCGTACAAATCCTCACATTTAGAAGAACCATTTAATAGTTTTAGGGTTTTCACCGATGGCATAATAGGTTAAGAAGGGAATTGTCTCTAGGCTGAAGGATGCTTTGCAGCTCTTCAGAAGTGCAAGAGAAAAAAAATGGTCAGGAGCAAAACTGGGGAATTCCATTAGAAAAGGGAAAAAGGAAAAGGAAAAGGAAGGGGAAGAGGAAGGGGAAGGGGAAGGGGAAGGAAAGGAAAGGAAAGGAAATTAGAATATAGCAGATATTTTTCCCGGTGATAAAACGGTGCCAAGCAGTTTCAGATTCTCCACCACACTCATGTATTTTTGCCCCAGCCATACCCTCTAACCTGTGTTATAAATACAATTGTGGGTTTTCAGATTATATTTAATGGGAATGGTTTTCCTATACACTTCTAGTCATGGATACACATACAGTTGCATGACAGGGACAAGAGGTCAGATGAAGGGAAAAGATGGGTAGAAGCTAGTTATACTTAATTTTCTGTTGTGAGATATAGTAGTCCATAAGTAGTGTTAAAATGAATATAAATATTGAGCTACTAAAAAAAAAGTATCTGGAAATGCTTTTGAGTTCCATTCTATAATTCTGGACACAGACATATTTAACCAGTATTTATTTTTTATTATTTTCTTTCCTTTGAATATTTTTTTTGCTGCCAGAAAAACAACTTTCAGAACTTTAGCCCAGATTTTCTTCTGAAACAAATGCCTATAAACCTCTGCTTAATGTTAACACGTATAATCTGTGTGCTGTGATTTTAATTAGTATTAATGTTTTTGCCTAGAGGGTAGTTTCTGAAAGAGGATGTCTTATACACCTAATACACTCTGGTAAAATGCTATGAACATATCTATTACCAGGGTTTCATAAACTAAATAAGGATTTTATACTAGACTGTGTAAACTAACTTGCTTTCTTGTCAATACCATTTTGTACAAAAAGAAACGATCTTAAAGTAAGTAATAAAGCTGACCTAATTTTGATGTAAGAAAATCTATCACAAGGATTTATAGTGCTGCTATATTTCAATCAACTCTGGAGTTAGCAATTTATAATCTTTTGATCTACTGAAACCATTCTGGCACAGATCAAACCAAATAAACAAGAACTGCAGGGTACAAAAGTACTCCTTGTAGGAACTAATTGATAATATAAGAAGATACATTATACAGCTTTATTAAATATTGTAATAAAATCTTTGGAAAGGTGAAAGTCAATTCCCAAGGATAGCACATTCTGCTATAGTAGAAAACAAAACAAAACAAATACGATTTATGTTTCAAGCCAAAAACTTTTGCATTTACAACAAGGAAAAAGTATGTTAAGGTCTAGAGTTTCATAAACAGGTATCTCTAGGACCATATTTAAGTTTTAAGCTGTGCTACTATGAAAACTATTTTTAATTCTTAAGCTATTCATAATGTATTCTAAGGATCTCAAGCTGCATTTCTGAGGGTACCTCTGCTTGTATACAAATGTTGTGTTTACTCTGCTCATAGCCTCTCTAGATCAGACTGACTGCATGTTACTACTTGAGATACTCCATATATTGTCCTTGTTTTATATCATTAAAATAATTCTTATTTTTGTGGCATGGTTTTGTTCCAGGTCTTCGGAAAGAGGGAAGGTCATTGCAAGCTTCATGGTGTTTTTAAAACAGGAAAACACATTGTGTCATAAAGGATATTTGAACACTCCAAGAATGTTTCAACATTGCTTGAGCATTGATTAATCTGGAAGGGTCCAAATTAATTGCAGTCTTGTTCATACTGCTTAATGGGTGCTATCACTAGAGTGAACTGTTACCCAAAACACATGCAGGAAATAGTTGAGTAACTCCCAAAGACAGTCCAGAGGCAATTAATACTTATGCAACCAAGAGACCAGGTTCTGTGAGTGAAAAAGAACAGTATAGCTATACCTTAAAGACATCCTTACATTGGGCAATTCCTGCCAATGTCAAAGGGAAGTGCTGGGAATGAGGGTTTACAAACATATTAGAAAGTTAACCAGTACTATAGGATGTTCTTGGGGAGAATGGCATGTCTACACTACCAGCTTCTCCAAAGCAAGCAGCCACATACAATATATTTCCAACAGGCTTAGTGAATACTTCTTAAAGTCCATATATAAAAACTTTTTATTGTACTTGATTTTGATTGAATGTATATGTAGTTTCCTAGTAGATACTTTTTTCTTCAATTAGCAAAGTGTCATCTTCTTGAATTAGATGGGAGTATAATTGTTGTTCACAGTTTTGGAGTGTTCCTGTGTTAAGATGCTGTGATTATATAAATACCTGAGGACAAAAGTAGATAGATTTTGGATGTCATTCATTTCTACCTAAAGCAGACTGGAATTGTATTCTGATTACGACTATTTGTCTCTGATAGTTACAAAGAGAATCTAGATATTTAGCTCAACTCAAGGTGTAGATATCCATTTACCTATCATCTATTTCCTAGGTGAAATCACTCTTATTCCCTGCGTTTTAATCTAAGCCTAAATAAATTCGGGCCTTTGTTCAATGCAATTAACTATAGGGATTTAAATAAGATGCAAAAATTAGGCATCTTTTAATTTTGTGTTCTCCCTGCATTAGAAAATAGAAAACAATAGAAACCTCTCCAGACCTTTCCACTGAACACAGAAGATGCCTAAGTGTGACAACTTTCCTAATTTAGTTACTTCTTTGAGTATCTAAAATTTTCTAGGCTGAATTCTAGTGATATAAAGACTTAGCGGGTATTTCAGAAGAGCTTATTTGCAACCCAGTTGCTTAAGTCCTTTAAAAATACGCCCTGCTTGTCTTTGGATGAAATTTAACCGGCCAGATGAAGATGTATATTCTCCAGTCATGCTAGAACTGGTCACCCTTTTCTCCCTTCAGAGATACTTTCACAGTAAAATTCATATTATTGTGAAGTAAATGTCTAGCATAAACTAGATTAAATATGTTCTAAACACATTTATTTCCTAAAAAATACAGAATGAGTCAAGAAATCTGGCTTGGGTGTACATACCTACATTTAGTCAGATATATTCCAGCCTTATGTCCAATATTTTTTCAATTACTTTTCAGGGGCCAAAAAGCTCAATTAGAACAATAGTTCTTTAGCAAAGGTAGTCATGTGACAAAGAAGAACCTAAAAAAACAATCTTTGCCAATGTAATGTTACATATTTCACCCAGTTTGTTCTTAATAACATGTCCTTTCAAAATGAATATTTTTTTAATGAGGAAATTTTATCACATTTGCCAAGGTCTATGACCAGCTAACACTGTCTTTATTTAGCCCAGTAATTAAGATTTTTATTTTATGGTTCAGAATGACAAAACTTAAAAATTAAGTTTTACTTGTTATTCAGATATAAAGTTATCATAGCTACTAAAAATGTACCACTAAAGAATAAACTCCCTTAACTTGATACATAACCATTATAACTATTTGTATACAGTATAATTTTCTGCATTAGTCCATTATCCCTGGAGGGAAAATGAGCCTGAGTCTTTTTAAAGTATTGGTATTCACTGCATGAAGCACTTCTGCAATAATATGACCATTCATAGAGTAGTTAAAAGATTAATCATCACTTAAGATGATAGCATAAATCTCATTTAGCTTAGAAAATTTGTTATAAACCAGAAAGGAATAAATTATAGCCAAATTCTTCACAAAAGATGGTTGTAATTTATCCTGGGTGGCAATTTAGAAAATATTTCTTTTCCAGATTAGTCTGTTTTTAATAAGGCAACTAATATTACACTACAGGTATCAACTCAGAAGTATCTCCCAGATGTACGTTAAAATATACATATATTGCTGTTGATTATAATTTATATTACCATCTATACAAGAAACAATTTGCCTCTGTAAGTACCACCTACAGATACAGACCTTGTACTGGAAGGTACAATAATGTTTGACATTCTGAAGCACAAAACCCCACGTTTCCTGATGCTCTGGATTTTATCCAAGTTCACATTGTATTCACTGCAAATGAAAGATTTCATGATTTTAAGTGCCTAAGAATGCAATAGTTTGTGTTTTCTTTCTGAAATAAAGCTTTCTGTCTAAGCTATCTGCTGCTTTAGTGAGCTTGGGACAAACTGGAATAAGGGATTTGTCCTGTTGTTCTGGTACAGTAAAATAAAGACACTTGTTTGTTGTGCACATGGCTTCAGATATGTTCATCCTTTTGATTTTGTTGGCTGCATTCACCACATCCATCCATCTAGGACCTGAACAATTACCAACTGTTTCAGTTAGCTTGAATCAGCACAGAATGATGACATTTTTAACGAGAGTAAAATATTTTCAGATTATAAAAGGAGAGAAGATTGCATTTTTTCTGTCATCACATAGTGTCTAGATTACTTTTACATTCTTTTTAAGAGTCATGATACCATATTCATACAATGCAAGCCATTCATGTAATTGCATTTTGACTTCTTGTAGAAATCTGAATTAAAATACGAGATTTTGGACACTATATACAAACATGTATCATACAAAAGCTGAATGAAAGGATGTAGGGTCCAGCCTGGATGAAGAAGGAGATGAGATAAGGGAACTACTTGGGCAGAGTGTTCTAATGGAGGAAGGACGTAGGTTTCTCATCCTTCAAAGTAGATTTGAATACAGCATCTAAAGGATCACCTGTCTTTTACTATGATTCTATAACCCAGTTTCGGCTAGGTGGAACTAACTATGGGTTATATTATTTCTGTGGATATGATGAGTGTTCTGGCACTTTGTAACGAACCTTTCTGTTAAAATATATTTGGAGGTCATTAGGTTGGGGAAATGTGTCCTACAGGCAGGTGGACCAGAATGATACCTGGTACAGATGAGTGATGCACTGCATGGAGGCGTTCCTTCTGGGTGATCAGCCTTTTTGAGCTCATAGCTCTGGGAACCACAAGTTGTCACAGGTAGAAGTGCTTTCCTTTGCTTCTTGTTTCCTCTCTGAGTGCAAAATATTTCATTAACCCTGCAGTGGGCTGTGGTCCTCTCAGACCTGCAATTCATCAAAGGATAAATAGCTCTCCTACCTGGTATTTGGACTGTAATAGTAATTCCATCACTGCGCTGCGAAAAATTGGGTGCAGACCAATGACATTTACTGTGCTAGGTTCAGCTGTTGGAGAAGATGGTTTCTAGGCAGCTTATTATAAGACAATAAGAAAGCATGGCACATAGAGAATATATGCAGGCTGTGGAGGATCTGTGCCTGTGGCAGGGCAGAGCGAAGTATTTGGGCACAGACATACCATCAAACACTTGTGGAATGCAGCAACTGTTCGGATACCATAAGAAGGATGCCAGATTTGAAAGAAAGCAGGATGATTCACTTGAAATAATTCAGAAAAGTAGAGGATTTAAAAATAAAACCCCACATTGAAATATATCTTAAAATGTCTGGAGTTTATCCAGACACTAGATTTTATAATCACTTATCACACTGTTTGCATTTACATGTCTTCTCTTATAAATATTTTCACTGTATGCACATTCTTATTGTAAGAAAACTGAAATAAATCATTGCAATATCAGGAAGAAAATAGATGACACACATGTCGCGTGTCCATATAAGGGTGAGGTGAAAACAGGAAGTATACAGTTAAATGATGACTTCATAATTTTGCAATATCTGCTTTTGTTCACTTTCTTCACTGGGACAGTTAATCAAACTGAGGCATATCTCTGTAACCTTTGTAAGTTACTGAGTGGTCTGGGACAGTCCTGAAGCCAGCATTTACAGAGTTTAAGGTGATCTGATATATTTAAAAAGTTCAGAACAATCTGCTGCCTGTAACTTGCTACTTTATAAGATTTCCATGTAGTTGGGGTTTTTTTGCATCAGATTAGGTAAAGCTGAATTAATGAGTTCAGAATAGAACTTGTCCAAAGTAAATCCCTAAAACTTACATTATATAGGTTGCAGGCTCAAAACCACCATATTCACTCTACAGACCCATTCCTGTTGCACCTGTCTATAGGCTAATATATGTTGAGCTTCAGCTACTGTTTATAATCTCTACCATCCACAGCAGCCCGTTTGCCCTCCATTTCTTTTTCAGAGGAGACAGGTAAAGTGAACTTGGATAAGTTTCGGAAAGTACATCATTCTAGGCAGAGATTATAGAGCTGGGTTGAATCCTAAACTATGGACTTTATAATTTACTTTCTGTTCATATTAAACTATTTTTCTTTCAGAAAACATTTAAGAAAAAAACCTTGCTGTATACAATGAACAACTTACACATTGAGTGAACAAAATCTTTACTTACGTCTCAGAAAGATTGCACTTTGATATACTAGTTGTAAAAGCCACTCTCTTTAAATCTAGGTATCTAAACTGAATTGCCTTTAAAAAGGAAGATAATAGGAAAACAAAGTCTTCTGTGAGTACAGTACTCATACTATGACTATTAGCTCACTACTGGTCAATGACCTGGTTCTTTTTACCACGTACATCTTGCATTTCCTTCTTTTGTGAGCTTCACTTATTTTACTAAATATTCTTGCTGCTCTTCTTAAAAGTACATAGGGCAGAGGGTACATCTGTTCACAATGTCTTGTTGACAATATCCAGGATGAAGACCAAATGAACAAGCATCTGAGGACAAATTCCAAGACAAATGAAAAGCATGTGAAAATGACCTGGGTTCATCAGTTCCAAGAAAATGACAAAAAGAAGACAAAAGCTACTTCCAAATAGCAAACACACAGTTTCCTGTCAATTATTCCAATCCAAATACAAATAATCTTGTTCATTCTAGGGATGCGATTTTTTTAAAAATCGAAAAATATGAAGAGGAGCAGTGCCTGATCCTTACCAGGCATTTGTTAAACTATTATGAAATATTTGCTGTCCACCAGTCATAGTTGCTGTTTTCCTCCTTCTCTGGAGAATGATAGCATTTCTTTTGTAACATCAGTGGAGTTACCATTGTTGGCCTTGTTACATCTCTTCAATGTCAGAAATATTGAGTGTGCTCCTTTTTATTTTTTTTTTTTCTTGTAAGGATTCTATAACGCTTGTGTAGAATGATATCATACAGTGCTCCATTTCTAAATAGTTTAGTCATGCCCAGTCCTACATCCATCAAAATGAATTTCTCTTAAACAAGTACTTTTTCCTAATGTGCAGAATGAGGTCAGGTAAATTCTATGGTGTAGGGCCAATTCCTAATTTAAATATTCTGGTATTGCTCCAGTGGATATGATTGAGAGTAGCACACATATGTCATTCAGCACGGCAGAAATTTCCTTACTTTTTAAATCTGCAGTTGGGAGGGCAAAGATTTTAATGTCTAGTGATATGTTCAGACAAGCACATTCCATAGAAAATATTTGTCTTTTTTTAAAAAAAGAAGCTGTCATTTTTATTTGTTGCCATGGAATGATTATTTAATTTGATTCCCTAGTAGTTCATTCTTCCTCACTCTTTTAGAGGTTAACTTCATACATAACGATTTATATAAATGTTGCATTTTTGTAGCACAAGTACTAAATGATGCATTTCAAATTACAGTAATAGATTGTATCCACCAATGTGCTTTATTTCTTGTTAACAAAATGGAAATGAGAATAAAGAGAATTGCATGACTGATTTCTTTGCTTTCAGAAACTCATTATACCAACTAGTGTACATATGAAAATATCCCATTTAAGTTATTCTGAATATTTTTTTGTTATGCATCTAAATCAGATCAGATGTTTTGGATATCAGTAGATGCAAAGTATCAGCTGTAAATCACAACTTAATTTATCTTCAGATCTCAAAAGGAGTGAAAGCAATTATTAGGCAGAGAACAGATTTACAGACTTATTCAAAATACATACTTTTTTCCCATAGGTTAACATTTGCTGTGTAAGGGAAGAGCAGTGGCTTTAATTTAAAACCATATTTTGCTCAAACTCTAATGAAGACAATCTTTCTTCTTTTGATCCTTTCCAATGTTTTCTGTACCAGTACAATATTTCTTCATAGTCAGTTACTGAAAAAGAATAAAAAATATTTACAACACAGAAACTGACACTAGTGGGCACTCTTAATCCATAGTACTTCTGAAAATGATTATTCTGAAAAAGAAAAGATGTAAGAAGTCCTCCTAGTGCCAAAAGAGAAATTAATATCACAGCAAAAAAACACTATGGGCGAATACTGAATAGCAATATGTTGTTACGTGTTACAACGCAGGAATCTGAGCAAATTGGATGGTAGTTTATCACTTTCTTCATAAAGGTTCATTATACAAATGTCAATGTGAATACTTTTTACTCCTGTTTTGGATGCTATTTGTATACCAGTAGTAGAGGAACACTAAAATGTTGAGAGAAGGGAGCAACTGGATAACTTTGAAACACTGAATGAGTGAGAGAAAAGACATTATAACCATTTATGCCAGAACTTTTCCTTCTGCTTGCTGACATACTTACCTGGAGTATGTACAACTAGTCCATAGGATTCTGTGGCCCTGTGGAAAACAAGATTGATATTCAAGCCTGACAGTGATGTCCTCTCCATCTGTAATTGTTTTTAAAGCTTTTACAAATGTCCATCAGTCAGTTGTCTGTCATAGTAATGCTGTTTGTCATTTTCAGGAAGCTTATGTGTTTCAGGAAGATTCTTCTCAATGTAATAAGCATAGTAAATAGGATCACATTTACCTTATGTACACCATTCTGGAAGCCCCAAAAGTGTAAGTCTGTAATGTTAACCAGTAATGCAGATATTTGTAGTTATTTATTGCATTCATCTAATACAGATGGAAAGTTGAAAGGGCTAAGACTCAAAGGTAAATGTGAAGAATAAATGGGATGTGGATGACTTAGCATATACTCAGAAGCAGAGCTCTAATAGTATTAAGAGAAGAAATTACCTCTATTCCTTCTCGTAAAGGGTAGCTGATTTAATCTTTATATAACATTAGGTAGAAATTTAGTCTGAACAAAGTTCTTCATATTTCATGAATCCTTTTGATTGTAACTGTCCTGATGAGCTCCACCTTTTATGCTGAGCTTCCTGTTGGCTGGAGACTGACAAAATTATCCTGGAAAAAAGTATTTAAGTCCTAACTCAATAGTCTGCTGTCAACAGGATGAGTTTATGCCAGGGTGTGTGATATCTGAGAGAAGCACTAGTAATGACAGACCAGTCAGAGCCCATTGAAAATATTCATCTACGTAACAGCAAACTCCAAATAAGAACAATGAATTACCTGTGCAAAAGGGAAGTTAAGGAACAAAGTAGGTCCCCAGACAACACTGATGCAAAAAGAGATTTCAAAGGTGGTCTTTTTTTGTAAGGAGGAGAGCAGATGTTGGGACCCAGTATGGACTTACATAAGGTGGACTGAGCTGACAGAGCGAATCTGTGCTCTGAAAAGGGATATCCTGCTCTTCCCCAAGGCTCCTACTCAGGTCTTCTCTGTCCTCCTTGCCTGACCACACACGATACCATTTCAGCGTACTAGTTTGGCAGAAAGATAATCCAACAAGGAAAACAGAAAATAGTTTTCTGACAGGCTACTGGGCTGAATCAACTTGCGGTGTGGTCAAACAAATATCAGCTCCAGCATAAAAGGAGGGGAACAAGACACCCATGAATGCAGAAGGGTGAGAAGACACAGAGGCATGGAGGTTCTTTCTTTGCAGAAGCAGAGAACATTAGCTTGACTTAACCATCTTGATGAAAGCAATCTTAGAAGAGCAAGCGGAAGAAACGTAAGAAGACAACTCCACTTTCTATTTTAATGTCCATACAAAAATCTTGAATAGTCACAGTTTGAAAGTTCAGAAATGTGACTACAGAATTTCCTCACTGTATTTGTGTTTCTCGCCTTCACAGGATTTTAAGTTTCCTCACTGTATTTGTGTTTCTCGCCTTCACAGGATTTTAAGTTTCCTTAAGGACTTCAACCAGTAGCTAAAGCTTGCCATGTTTGGAGCAGTTTGGGAAAACAAAGAAATGAATGAGGGGAAAAAAAAGAGAAGAAGAAGAAATATGGTTGTTTTGGGAGTTTGGAAGTTTTCTATCAGGTATACATAACGAAACTGAAATGTACTGCTGATAAACCCACGTCTTTGGTGTTCTAATCAGAGAAGGGTTATACCACATAAAGAACAGTAAGATTAGAAGTAAAATAATGGTTGGCTTCTTTCTGTTTACTACACTTCACAAAATTATTAAGGCATTTGTTATATGAAATGCCAGTGTTTGAAATATTCTCTCAAAGTAAATCACTATTGGGCATGTCTTGTGACCCCCTCAGTCAGAAGTATAAATTTTTAAATTCATAACAAATAATCATGATATGCTTATATAGAGTAAGAAAGTCACTGAAGACAGAGTAACCTCACTAACACTTCTATGGCAGTAGACCTTGCTGTAGCTACCTGCATCACACGATACAGTACTGACAATGGTGGAAGCATGGTCTGCACACTCCAAAAGTGATACATACGCACCAAGATAGAAATCCCAAGAGAGAGTGAAGTGTTGTGTCATGTTCTTTCTTCGCTACTGTGCTGCACAAGTTTCTGACATTATTGGAAAGGCTGCCTCAGACACTGCTTGTAGATTTGGGAGAGGAATCTAATTTCTATCCCTGAAGTACACTGAAATTCAGCTACCATCTGCTATCTTGTTTAGACTTTACTTAAGCCTATGAGATTGTATCTTCCTTTAACAAATTATTTTACTTTTCTGAACAACTGCTAGGATAAGTCTCAGATTTGTTTCTCTCACTGGGTTCCCCAGTACCAGAGAGATGTGAAGATATTGGACAGTGTCCAGCAAAGAGCCACTGAGATGATTAAGGGACTGGAGCATCTCTACTATGAAGAAAGGCTGAGAGAGCTGGGACTTTCGTTAGCCTGCAGAAGAGAAGGCCTAAGGGGATGTCATCCAAGCATATAAATATCTGATGAGAGGGTATAAAGAGGACAGAGCAAGACTCTTTTTGGTGGTGCCCAGTGACAGGACCAGAGGCAATAGGCACAAACGGAAACACAAGAGGCTCTGCCTGAATATCAGGAAACACTTTTTTTACTGTGAAGGTGACTGAGCACTGGCACAGTTTGCTCTGGAAAGCTGTGGAACCTCCATCCTTGGAGATATTCAGAAGTTGTCTGCACATTGTCTTGGGAAACCAGCTCTAGGTACCCTATTTGAGCCACGATGTTGGACAAGATGACCTCCAGACCTCAGCCATTCTATGATTCTATGATTCTGTGAGTCTCATAATTATTGAACTACACCTATATAGTGGAGGTGTGGTATCTAATTCATGTGTTTGGCAAAAGGAATGATGTTGAAAGAAGTCACTGCTTCCATTAATGAGGGACATATTACAGAAGAGACTTTGAATGAAGGTTAATACTGTAACAGTACATGGGGACATAGTGCATAAATGTTATAATTATTACTGCTATTGTTGGAGACAAGACTAATCCCATTGCATCTTCTCTCTTTTTTTTTTTAAATGTTACAGTAGAAAATTAGTTTTTTATGGGCATTTGTTTGCTTTCTTGTAACTGGAACATTGTCTTGATTAACTGATCAAAAATACTGTAATAAAAATAAGAATTTTCTGTTCTATTTTATACCAAGGGAATTTGGACTATTATAAAATAGATTACATTATGTAAATGAACTGCTGTGCAAATAATCCTGCCTAATTAAATTTGTAACTATAAACTATAATTGTTTAAACAAATACATGTACCCTACTTCCATTGTGTTTAATAAAACACCAATAAAAATTCATATCTAAGAAATATTTGTAAATTTTATAACGTGCTATATGTAACAGCTTTTATTTTTTTCAGCTTGTTTTTTCATAAAGTAGAAATTTATTTGATGGTCATAAGGAAAGTTCTTGATGAAGTTTTATTTATAATACATTCTTTGGGGGAAAGCAATTGGTTAGATTTAAACTAGATAAATAATCTGCTAAATCTCTGTGAAGACCTACTGATTTCTCTCTTACAGTATCACCTAAAGCAATGGAACCTTATTAAACAAATATTAAAAAGTTATTCTATATGCTGGAACAAAGCTAGGATTGGTATACTCTGCACTGTTTGTAATAAGGAACTTATTTTTCAGCAACATGAAAATCCAATTTCTTCCAAAGTAAATAAATAGACAAGCAAATAACACATTAATTAAGATATTTCTGTTGACTTTCTACTGTTGCAGTCTTTTTATATGCTGCTTCTTCATTTGCCTTCTGGGATGTTTCTTAGTTACATGGGACCCTGCAGGGCTGGGTCAGGTTGTTGGGCTGTGCAGAAATCCGTATCAAACTTTAAAAAACAACCACCTGATTTCCCTTTTTCTTGCAAACAAGGAAAGTAGAAGATAAGGGCTTGTACCCAGCTAGTTCCCAACACAGCATGCTTGAGCTTAGAACTGTTATAGTTACAATAGACTACACATAGTTATATTGAGCATTAAATGAGTCTTTAAGTTAAATACTCTTGTCTGCCCTTCCTGGTATGGGTTTTTAGAATTCTTGCTTGCAGAAGCTTCCAGGAAGTTCTATCAGAAGTCAGGAGAAATTAACTTGCATTATGTTGATTCAGGTTCGACATTATCCCAGTCCCAAAAGAACAAAATTTAACTAGTTATTTAAAAAGGTCTGCCTGCTACCGTCTGTACCAGTAGCTCCAATTGCTTTTAACACTGACTTGACTTTTTGGGGAAATTTTCCCTGAGAGAAACAAAGCCTTTGCATTGTAAATATTTCCCTGTCTATTAGAAGTTCTCGAACACCACAGGTACTGGTGCCATGCAATGGAGTTCTGTACCCACTGTCCACAGCAAACATGTTTATGACATATATAATCAATATTTACATCCATAGAAAAAAATCTGGGTTTTTTAATATTACAAAAACTTTTAATTCATTATGTTATTTTGTGACTTATTTTTTTTTAACTCAGTGACAGTAGAAAGGATTGTTTTTCAGCACTTCATTTCCTTTTGTTTCACTTGGTACTGGATGTATCAGAATATTCTTAATCTATACTAGTTTCTAGTATGTTTTTCTAAGTCTGTATCCCTTTGGAATACAGTTCATTTAGCTCTTGCAATGTATCATGCAGAGGCTTGAGTCCACTTTGCAGTCATATATTTCACTGTTTTATGTGGGGGTTTTTGTTTTGTTCTTAATACTTCTTAGTATTTGGAAAGGTTATTGATAAGTTCATCTGTTTCTTTTTTGCATCATTGGTTTCAGTTAATATCAAATGCACAGTTCAACTAACTCACTTTGTTGAATTTGAACAAAAATTTGGAGTAAAATTATTTGTCAACATCTATGAGAGAAGCAAAGTAATTTTAGAAGTTTTTACATATATGTCTGAACATTAGGTAAAACATTATGCAAGTAAGAGGAGCTAAAAAAGAGCATTCTTAAACTTATTAAAAAAAAATAAAATTAATCTGTCCTGAGATAAGATGCTTCTGTTAGCATAAACAGAAATGAAAAATGTATTAATTAGCTTGTCTTTCAAAAATCATGCATTTTTGTAATACATTACTTTGTCTATTTGGCCAAACATTCTCACTATTGAAAATGCTGTATTAGTTTTTGGGTTTGGTTTAAACTGAGCTTTGCAGTACACCTACGTCTTGGAGAACAGGGGTCATCTCAGACAACTGGAGGCTGGCTGATGTGACTCCCATCTACATGAAGGGCTGGAAGGACGATCTGGAGAAGAACAGGCCTGTCAGCCTGACCTCAGTACTGGGGAAGATTGTGGAGAGATACATCTCAAGGGAGCTTACCAGGCATGTGCAGGACAACCAGGAGATCAGTCCCAGCCAGCGTGGTTTCATGAAAGGCAGGTCCTGCCTGACCAACCTGATCTCTTTCTATGACCAGGTGACCTGGCTAGTAGATGAGGGAAAGGCTGTGGATGTTATCTATCTGGACTTTAGCAAAGCCTTGGACACTGTCTCCCACAGCATCCTCCTAGAGAAGCTGGCGGCTCATGGCTTAGACAGGTGTACTCTTTGCTGGGTAAAAAACTGGCTGGATAGCCAAGCCCAGAGACTTGTAGTGAACAGAGCTAAATCTGGTTGATGGCCATTCACAAGTGGTGCTCCCCAGGGCTCAGTGTTGGGGCCAGTCTTGTTTAATATCTTTATCAATGATGTTGATGAAGGGATTGAGTGCACCCTCAGTAAGTTTGCAGATGGCACCAAATTGGGCAGAGGTTTAGATTGGATATTTGGAAATATTTCTGTACTGGAAGAGTGGTCAGGCATTGGAACAAGCTCCCAAGGAGGTGGTAGAGTCAGCATCCCTGGAGGTGTTCAAAAAACATGTAGACGTGGCACTTCAGGGCATGGTTTAGGAGCCATGGTGGTGTTGGGTTGACAGTTGGACAGTTGATGATCTTAGAGGTCTGTTCCAACCTTAATGAATCATAGAATCATGGAGTCATAGAATGGTTTGGGTTAGAAGGGACCTTTAGAGGCCATCTAGTCTAACCCCCCGGCAGTGAGCAGGGACATCTTCAACTTGATCAGGTTGCTCACAGCCCCGTCCAACCTCACCTTGTATGTTTCTAAGGATGGGGCCTCCACTACCTCTTTGGGCAACTTGTTCCAGTGCTTCACCACTCTCATTGTAAAATATTTTTTCCTTATATCCAGCCTAAATCTACCCTCCTTTAGCTTAAAACCATTATCCCTTGTCTTGCCACAACAGGCCTTGCTAAAAAGATTGCCTCCATCATTGCTACGGTCCCCCTTTAAGTACTGGAAGGCCACAATAAGGTCTCCCTGCAGCCTTCTTTTCTCTGTGTTAAACAAGCCTAACTCGCTCAGCCTGTATTCACAGGAGAATTGCTCCAGCCCATAGAATTCAGAATGATTGTATGATTCTATGAATTGTTAGCTTCACATGCAGGAAACAAGGAAAGTCAGATACAAAAATAAGTTCAGATAATTCTGAGTGTAAATCTTGGTCCCATTAGAATGTAACTAAATTTTCTGCTATTCATTTTGACTTTTAAATTTTAATTTTAACTCAAAGTCAGGATGTTCTGGGTGTTTGCCTCTCTGCTGATATCATAATACATTATATCACTGAGAAAATAATAAAAAAAACCAAACCCAAATCCAAAATCAAAACCCACCCTCCAATATAAATTATTATTTTGCATAGGTA
Source organism: Phalacrocorax aristotelis (assembly GCF_949628215.1). NCBI lineage: Eukaryota > Metazoa > Chordata > Aves > Suliformes > Phalacrocoracidae > Phalacrocorax > Phalacrocorax aristotelis. The sequence goes on from NC_134276.1 coordinate 39,983,853, forward strand.
TCAAGAAAAAGAATTAAACCAAGCTCTAACATTTAATGTAGGCTTGGTTCCCCAAAACAAATCAACATGTCGACAATTTTTCATTCCTTTGATTATTATTGAAATCAAGGATGGTGAAGAATTGACTTGTATATATATGAGCACCAACATTGATTTATTTAATTAACATTCACACAGAGCGTTAGTAAAGAGTCTAGGTAAGACATTGGGTCTTTTTGACCTTTTCTGATACTATAGTCTTGCATAAAAAAAAACCAAAAATACCCCAGTCTTCACCAGTAAAAAATCCCAGTTGATTTACAGACTGATTTCTATGTAAGAAATTGTATTTTGCCATTGCAGTGCCATTTGTAATATTTTTTTCCATGAGATTGACTAGGCTCTGACCTGTGAAGGTAATTTAGATATATTTCTTATTTCTCCTTTAAGATGCAAATTTAAGTGAATAGTTGTCAGTGTAGGCAAAAAGTTTAAGAATTTGTTATTCATTACTGAAAATAAAGACTAACTTGATTCTTTAAGGAAACTGATTATTTAATCAGTTATATCAGGAATTGATCACTTAATAAATTAAATTTTATATTAAAGTAGCTACAGGTTTTGGTTGTCTTATTTTCAATCCATAACAAGCATCTGAATCTAATATTCTTGGCTATTTGATTTATTTTTTAACTTTGTTTTGTTTTTGTTTTTTTTTTAAAGCTTATCTATGAAGATTTATTTGTCAAAAAAAAAAAAAAAAGATACTTACAATTAAGGCCTTAGGGAAAAAAATATGCAACAGATGGGAGTTTATGGAATCTGTTTTCTGCAGTTATTTGATTCTGGGGTAAAATTCTGATCTTAAGCATCTATAAAAATGTTGTGATACCATAAATTACATATGATGGGTAAGTTAAGTGCTGAGTAAGTTAACACAAATCTGAATTAAATATCTTCATTTCTGTCATGCTGTGATAAAGGTCAGAGCCAGCATTTTATATTCTTCCCATGCCTAAAAAATCTTCAATGAAGAAGTCCCTACAAAAGACCTTAAAATTCATCTTCCTGCACGTATTCAAAATGTCTCATTAGCATCATTCCCCGATATGAAGTTAATAATGTATCAGCTGGAACCTGGGAACCACTGGTGGCAAGGATGATGATTATGTTTGGCTTTTACAGTTTCAGTAGACATTTGAAAACCACGTGTGTCTTACGTAGTAAAAAAACTGATAATTTTTGGTAATGAACATTTTTTTCCTATGTGAAGTTTAAGAACAAATCTCCATGAACATAAAATGCACAGGACATCCAATTCTATTCCTGCTTCCACTGAAATCAGGACAGAGAATGGCTGTCAAGGTACAGAAAACAAGATATCATATGCCAGTAATATCCAATCAAGGATAATATTGAAGTGTCAGAGACCTAGAATTTAAAAAAATTGTACAAGTTTTGTTTCTAGTTATGTGCCATTATTCTACTTTTATCAACAGTAGATCTAATTCCAGTTTAGTATGGTCATTCTAAGATCATTTACCATCCTTTGAGCTGCATCCCCCGTGCCCAAATTTCTGTGACTGAGAGTTTTTCTTGAATTAATCGAAGAGCTATATTTATCATTGTTATTTAGACTTCACATAAAGTTACGAGTTGTGTTTCATAGTTTTCTTTTGCTTATCCCATGTAACGTGGATTCTGATGAATAGTTTCATAATTGTTCCTAATGTCTACTAAAGTACTGAATTCTTATGAAAAAGATACAGGTTTGTTTGGTTTTTTAATAATATATTTTGTAGGTAATTGGTTTTGGTTTTATCGTTATTACTGTGTGTCTATGAGGATGGAGGCAAAGAGACTCCAATCTCCTTTTCTAATTTGGACCATGCTTGTGTAAATTGATGAGAAACAAGGTGCATTAGCTCAGATGTCTTTTCACATCTTTATACCTGAGAAGTGCTCTCCCCTTTTTTCCTCATTATTTCTTCACAAAACAAGACAGAAAATTTCTTCAGTTCTAGCATCTAAAATGTAGAAGGAAGTTAGTGATCATTTGTATGAGCTACTTGTAGTATATGTTAAGAAAAAAAGGAAAGTTTTTTCAAGGCAGGCTATTTCAAATAAAGTTTGTTAAGTACCATCAAGAGAAACTGTAACTATAATTTTTGTGTATTATATAGTTAAATGTGATCTGTCCTAAGCAGATGACATCAAGCTGATATGCTTGAGGAAAGAGACACAATCCAGAGGGACCTTCATAAGCTTCAGAAGTGGGCCCTTGTGAACCTCATGAAGTTCAACAAGGCCAAGTACAAGGTCCTGCATCTGGGTCAGGGAAACCCCCATTATCAATACAGGCTGGGGGGTAAAGGGATTAAAAGCAGCCCTGCAGAGAAGGACTCGGGAATACTTGTAGGTGAATAATTGGACATGAACCAGCAATGTGTGCTTCCAGCCCAGAAAGCCAACCGTATCCTGGGATGCATCAAAAGAAGCAGCCAGAAAGTCAAGGAGATGATTCTCCCTCTCTGTTCTTGTGAGACCCCCCCTGGAGTACTGCATCCAGCACAAGAAAGACACAGACCTGTTGGAGCAGGTTCAGAGGAGGGTCACAAAAAATGGTCAGAGGGCTGTAAGACCTCTCTTATTAAGAAAGGCTGAGAAAATAGGGGTTGTTCAGCCTGGAGAAGAGAAGGTTCCAGGAAGACCTTATTGCAGCCTTTCAATACTTAAATGAGGCTTATAAGAAATAAGGGGACAGACTTTACCAGGCCTGCAGTGGTAGGACAAGGGGAAACAGTTTTGAACTGAAAGAGAATAGATTTAGATTGGACATAAGGAAGTAATTGTTTATAATGAGGGTGGTAAGACACAGGAACAGGTTGCCCAGAGAAGCTGTAGATGCCCCATCCCTGGAAGTGTTCAAGGTCAGGTTGGAGGGAGTTTTGAGCAACCTGATCTAGTGCAAGATGTTCCTGCCCAAAACAGGTGGGTTGGAGTAGATGATCTTTAAAGGTCCTTTCCAATCCAAACCATTCTGTGACTCTATGATTCTACAGGGACTGTGGAAATGTTGCTGTAATTGAATAAAATGCAAGCAAACAAGCAAGCATTTAATACTTAAGATGTTATCTAAAACCACTGAGCACTGGATTCAAATGCTACAAAGAACTTTATATCTGTGTCTGCTTACCATTTCTAGTTAGTGAAACCTGTTAGCAATAAAAAATGAACATGCATTTTTTCTCATGCATAAGCCCTTCATCACCTAATTGTTGATGGTATTCTTTCTCAAACAGTTTTATACCAAATATCTGTCAAATATCATATATACCAGCCTAGACAAACAGATGTTTTTTCACCACTCCTATTGCTTGAATCTTTCCTCGTTTTCAAGTCTATTGAATCTAACAATTTTATTCTACTCTAGTACTAAGGACTTTTCATGGTTTTTGACAGACATGAAGAGCTACTAATTCAATACCTGCATTATCTTCTGGAGAAAGAAAAGAACCACAGTAGCTTACTAAAGCGGCCACAGACTGACTTTTGATTTTATTATGAGCTATACTTATTTATTTGTGGTAAGAGGAATTAAACTTAGTCCAACAAAAACATTTTTATGCAAATAAAATCAACAAGTAATACGTTGAAGAATACCGGAGTCAACTTTTGCATATATTTTGTCATTGATGGGTTATTTTGTGTTAGGAAAGGTAGCATCTTAAAAGAAAAACAAACTGTGTAAAGCAAATGTTGATGAAAAGAGACAATTACAATTAGTAATTACAAATTACTTCATAACTAGCTATCCATACATGTATACTCACACACACTTACACAAGCCAATTTAAGAAAATTTTTATCTACTCAGAAGGGCTGGGTACGGGGTCACCTACAGTATAACTAAGGCCTAGCCTAGGAGCATGAGTTAAAGGAGTTTGAATGTCACTCCTGGTCCCAAGTGTGGGGTCTCAGATAAGGATGGTCAGGGCCTGTTAGTGTATTAACTTACTTCATTACAGCCACACATTGCAGAGGGCAAACATAGGTTTTGTTAAATGTCATGACACCTCTATATAGCTGACTATAACAATTAAAAATGGAAGCAGTTAGAAATTGCTGGAGGGGGTGGACTTTATATCCAAGGTAATATTTGATGCCTCACAAAATAAGGCATGCTTAGCACACTGTAAAAAATTACTTTGCAACTTTAACAATGCAGCCAGTAACACTAAACCCTGGTGCTGAATTACTTTGTTCTCTTTTCAGGGTGTTTTGTTTTTTCTTCCTGTTGCAACCAACCTCAACTACTACTACTTTTTATATTCACTATTATGCTGAACAAGAGAAAAATAAAATGAGAAGAATTTGGAAAGACTGTAGTGGAATGAGGTCTACTAATAAAATTATCTTAATTTGGAATTTTCTAAAGTTTCTAGTCCTTAACTCCACTTATGCTTAGTACTTCAGCAGTACAAAGAGTGTAAGGAGTTGTACCAAGAAAGTACCTGAAGATACCCAATTGTAAGTTAGGTTTTTTTAAAATTTATTTTAAAATTGTTTTTGCCTATATCATATGTGCATTTTGCTGCAGATGCATTAAAACAAAAAAAAAAGATGCATCCTAGTGCAGCACTGGAGAGAGGACATGACCTTTATGGAGGCCACATCTTAAAGTAATTATCAAAATTATCTTTCTTTTAAGGTTTTTGAAGAAGATGCAGCTCAAGTGGACAAAGCTTCTCTGCATAACAATAATATGGTTAAGAAAACTAGTTTAGTCTGACTGCATTCTTTTTTTGAAGTCCCCATAAGCAAAAGACAGGGAAGACTGCGCTGCCCAGAGCAGTTGAGCAGACAGCAGTTCAGTGACAGGTGGAGATGCTACACTTTCAGCAGGCTCGTGTAGTAGGCGGTGCTAGCTGGACATGCTCTTTCAAATACACAAGGCCATACGCATCTGAACATTTTTGCTGCTGAAGAACTTTGTAACTATTGCCTGAACACTTATATGGAGCACTTCTGTGCAGAAACATTTCTTTTAAAAACAATCATCCTTTAAAAAAAAAAAAAAAGAAAAATCAAGTTATCAGTACTCCTTTAGAATCAGCAAATACAAACATTTTAAAATAATTACAGAATTGCACAGAAAGGTGACTGTGTAAGCTAGGGCTGGCCTCTGAGATTCTTTCTGCAACAATTACTCAATGCTTAATAAAGAAGAGCAATTACTGATAAAACTCCCTCTTCCTAATAACATACACACATATTGTTCTTGCTTGGTTACAGAATTAAGGGCCTTACACAAGTCTTCTGACTATCTATCTTTAGCTGGTACATGTATTTAACTAGAGGTGATAATGAGAATGCAGCAAAGAGTGCAAAGAATGCATGCCATCATGTATTTCTTCCTACATTTCACATAATCCTTGGTCAGCACCTATCATTCATGCTATCAGTTAAAAGAAGGATGCTTTTAAAGGGTTCTCATTAAAGTAGAGAGGCCAAGGTTTATTTTTGTCCAAGATTCCTGTTGAGACTTTCTGTTAAACATGTAGGAAAGATTGGGTTAATTTTATCCATACTATTACTAAATGCTGAGATTATGTATGACTTTTATATGTGGCTAAGAGCCACATGTACAGTTGGAGAGAGTGCAGAAATGAAAATGATTTGTGGAAATGAGTTCAAACAGTGCCTACATATTTGAGGTGTCTAAGGTTGAGGGTGGCAAGTATGCAGCCAAAGATCCTAAGACAAAAACGAATCATGATGTTCAGAAATTCAGAGTCTAATTTGACAGAAAATAAAATACGGGAACATGAATGTACAAGCATACATATTTTGTTACAGGGTTGCTTGGAAATAGTTGCTGGTAAAACAGGGTTTGTTCTACGCAAAAAGAATCATACCTTTAATCAGTCCTTTGTTAATTTAGCATCTCTTCATTTAATGAGATAGGAGTGATATTCCCATGGATTCCTTTGACAAAGGGGTCCCCCCAGAACTGGGAGATTACCCAATTACAATGTAAAGAAACTTACAGCAAGGATGACTGACTAAAGACAGAAGTCTCTTAGAGTGTTAGAAGAAGAGAAAGAGTGTGTGTGAGAGAGGGAGAGTAAGGGGAGGGGTGGAGTATCACTTTTTCATGTGAATAAAGCAAGGAGTACACCTGCCCTTAAGGTCCGTGGTGAGTAAAGTTAAGGTCCCTGGTGCTGGGCTCAGATTTGCTTGCTTCCATCCTTTCTTCTTTTCCTCTCTCTTTCTCCCTTTTCCTATGTGGAAGCTCCATATTTTTATATATATTTATATATATATATATATATATATATATATATATATATATATGTTTTAAAAAAAACCAAACCCAAACCAAAACCCCAAACCTTAAAGTGATTTCTATGGAGTATTGTCAGATTTACATGCATTAGTACAAAGGGGCTTTTAAAAGCTCTGGTTTGGGCAGTACCAGCAGAGAATAGGAAATTGTGCTTAAACATGGTTTGAGCACAAGGAGTAGCACATGGCTCCTTCTGAATCCAAAAGAGGGTTCCAGAGAGGCATTGCTTTGGAAATCCTTCCCAGAGCAGGATTATCTAGAGCCACCAACTCCTCCCGTCTCTCTTTAGGTACTAGCAGTTGTCCACAGAAGGAGGCTACAGTATCATGCCTGGAAGAAGAATTGCATGATCATGCATTCTGATTCCAGGTCCATCATAGGTATTGCCATACCTGAGCTAACACAGAAAGTGTTTAATTGAGACAGAAGCATTTAAGACTGACTGCTGATCAAGCCCATCTGTTCTTCTCTGTTGCTAACACCTGCTGCCCAAGGCCACTCTTAATGTTCAACCTTTGCAGCTTCACATCTGACCTGGGTCTGCCAGCACAGCTGTGAGTCAGTAGATTGGCAGGGTGCATACCAGGAGTGCTGCTACAAGATGGAGTGATCGGTTTCATCTTTACCCTTTCAGCTTGGTGAAAAAGTGTTTAGAGTTAAGAAAGAGGAATATGGGATTAATTTAGGATTTATCAACAGTGTTAGGGTTCTCAAAGATACTTTTGTTTTCTTTCTTTTTGTTCTTAGGCTTTGCCTTCCGTAACTTAATTCAATTGTATGCTCCTATGTGTGAGTAAAATTTCTTACAGAAAACCAATAACAATCTCAGAAAACTGTATAATGTTGTTAGAAAAGTAACAAAATAATCCTTTTATCTCTATGTCCACTCAGTTCTGCAGCTCATGAACTATAGTAGTCTAGCAGTTATTTTATTTTTTTTGTTTTGAACTAAAAACTTATCTCTTGCAAAACTGACATTTTAATTATCAGAAATAAATAGACAGTAAGATATATTTAACAGAAGGAAACATTGTAACTTTCATGTTTTGTTGTGAAAGTAACTTTTAGAGGTTTAGAAATTCTTGAGGAAAAAAAAAAACCAAAAGAGAAGAAAATTGAGGATTACTAATGCATACCACAGGCACCCCATTCTTCTTCCTGCCATTTGTGCAACTCTGAGACTGCCTGACTTAATGGATTGATGACACCTCTTCTCATCTATGCAGAAATGCCTCTGATCTTACAGTAATATTTATTACATCAGCTACAATCAACAGTAGACGTCAGGGGTTCCCCCCCCTCCCTTTTTATTATTATTATTACTTATTTATTTAATATATAGCCTAATGATCTGTGAGAAATAAATTCTCTGGGGGTATTTTGTTAATTTAAACAAAATCTGTGAACAGTATGGGCTCTGCTAAAAATAAATAGCCAATACTGTTTACTGTGAGGTGCAATCCAAAACTTACAGAAGGCCAGCTAGGATTGATAACTTGCTGAATGCATTGCAGAATTTTCATCATACTTTCAGAAGACTGTGGTTTCTAGCCACATCAGCATTTTAATTTCTGGACATAGTAAAAACTCCAAAGTGCACATGAACTAAAAAGTCTATCTTCTGGTTGAAGAGGCTTTAGAAATACATTAAGTCCAAAAACTAGGTTGATGCCATGGACACCTTTTCAACATTCAGAAATCCAGATTTTTGCATAACTTCTACGTTTGAGCTGCACAACATACACACTAGTGTTGCATTTTTGTTCTACAGTGAGATCAGTTATCATTATTATACAGCTTAGATACTAAACTTTTACCACAACTGCTGCAGCTTAAAAACAGAAAAGTTCTTCCCCAGTGATGCTCCCTTAAAGAATCATTGCTTAAATTAGACCAGGATGAAACAAAACAGAGGAAAACAAATGTGAATTCAGTAGAAGATAATTATGGAATCCACAGAGAGTGGGTAGGAACATTTCTCTCAGAGACAAAAGCTCACTGAAAGTTCTGTAGCAGGCTCTAAAACTACATATTGAGTTTTAGAGGGTTCTTATATTTGCCGACTTACAGTATCAGGCCCCTGTGAAGTGTCGCAGTCTTGTGAAATTGTCACATTTAAAAAATAAAATACCAAAAATGCAGTGTGCAGTCTGTTCCTGTATGTGAGGCTCCACTATCCTTTGGACCCTGCCAGTGTCATGTTTTATGACTGCAACTTGAAATCAATGCACGGATTTCTGTACCATTGAGGAATTATGACTTCCAGAGCTTTAGGAAAATATTTTTAAACTGTTTCTCATGTAGGATCGAGATGGGCTACTATCTGGACAGGATTAATTTTGACACAGTGTTTCTCTCCTGTATGAGCTATGGCTTGCACATCAGAAAGACAGAAAAGTCTTTCCAATTGCTCCTCAAAAACTATTTTTTGTCAAGTGTCAGAACAACCCGAAAAGGAAAGAAGTGGACATGATATTGATTCTTTAAAAAGGAATTTTAAGTATTTTTTCCTCTGTGGAGTAGCTCATAGATACAGAAGAGACTGAAAGTATAAAAGAAGGCATGCAAGTATTTTTATGGGTCTTCTTTTCTGCTTCAAGAGCAAAAGCTATAGTTGTTCATTTCCTGTTATTAAATTGCTCAGGTGGTGGTTTTTTTTGGTTTTTTTTTTTTATTTTTTTCCCATGTGCCTTTATTTACCTGGGAGGGTTTAGTACCACTTCTTCCCTTGGGTTTTGAGTTCAATAATGCGAGCTCCCTGGGCTAAATTTTCTCATGCAACACTGTTATAAATTTGCACTAACTTTAGAGGGTTCATTCCTGTAGTTTCAGCTCTACAAAGGAAATTCCTTTAAAATCCTTCATTACTCTTTTGCATGCTATGAATTTATACCTTAGCTGATATGCAAATGTATTTTTTAAAATAGATTTTACCTTCATAGTTTTAATTTCAAATACTTTTAATCAAATCATTTGAAACTAGGGAATTTGACTAACCTTCACAAGTAATTCTCTGTGTTGATCACTGAGGTAAATAAGATGGCACTTGTGAATGAGAGAACTGATGACCTCCAGTATTAATGTTTATTTCCATTTATCATCTGGTATGATTCTCTGAATGTCCAAGTGAAAGATCTCAGTAGACAGTGGAAGAGCAGATACAATTTTTACAGAGACTATGAGAGAGCTTAATTACCTCTGGTCCTGTCACTGGCCACCACTGGAAAGAGCCTGGCTCTGTCCTCTTTGCGCATTCCCTTCAGGTATTTATATTCATTGAGAAGATAGCCCCTGACCCTCTTCTCTAGGCTGAACAGTCTGAGGTCTCTGAGCCTTTCCTCACAGCAGATATGCTCCAGTCCCTTTGTCTTCTTGGTGGCCCTTTGTTGGACTTTCTCGATTACGACCATGTCTCTCTTGACTGAGTACCCCAGAACTGGACCCATCACTCCAGGTGTGACCTCAACAGTGCTGAGCAGAGGGGAAGGATCATCTTCCTTCACCAGCTGGCAACAACTCTTAATGCAGCACCATTAGCTTTCTTTGCAGCAAGGACACACTGCTGACTCATGTTCAAGTAGGTGTCCAGCAGTTCCCTGAGGTCCTTTTCTGCCAAGCTGCTTTCCAGCTGGGTGGTCCCAGTTTGTACTGGTGCATAGGTTTGTTCCTCCCTAGGTAGAGGACTTCCCCTTGTTGAACTTCATGAGGTTCCCATCAGCCCATTTCTCCAGCCTGTTGAGGTCACTCTGGATGGCAGCACAACTCTCTGGCATATCAGCCACCTGTCCCAGTTTGTTGTCATCAGCAAACTTGCTGAGGGTGCACTCTGCCCCAACGTCCAGACCATTAATGAAGATGTTAAAGAGGATCAGACCCAGTATTGACCCCTGGGGTACAGCGCTAGTTACTGGCCTCTGACTAGACTTTGTGCCAGCGATCGTCACCGTCTGGGCCCATGTTAGGTCTCCATGTTAGGTTTCTTGTATACCAGACTATCCAGTCAATTATAACAGTTATTTATGCAGTGAAAGTTATGCAAAATCTCCACATTATTTCTGAACTTATTTCATGGAATGGATAATATGCATCACAGATAACCATCTTGAGATTCATCCATGTTGCTTTGCTGACAATTATACTGGGAGCATACAGTTTCTTTTAGTTTTAGTTAGATTTTATTTGAACCTACATATGCATAGTTATTACTTATGTGGACATCACCAAGTTATATATATTAGAAAACATTTGTGTATATTTAATGAAACTTTTGTTGTTGGTTTGTTGTTTTTTTTTTCCAGAACTATTCATCATCAGTACCATGCATTCACCAAAGCCAATACAATTAAATTCTTCTTTTGGAATTAAGCAGCACAACTCCTGTATCACTTAAAGTTTGGGGACCTGCTATTTCTTGGGGGATTCATGCATTCACTGTTAAAATTTGCTTCTCTGACACAGCAGGAATGTTCATGTCTGATGATTTTGATTTATGTTAACACAGCATGAAATAAACAACAAAAAATCACTATTCGTATCACTAATTAACTAGATAGGTTGATACACCATAGATTTCATTTACATCAGTCTCACTAGGACAAAAAGATTATATATTTTGTAAGAACCACTCTTACCTTTCCCTTCCTGAATAATATGTAACCAGGGGACAAAGGGGGGAAGAAGAATAATTTTTAAAGATATATTTTACAAAACTTTGTACTACCTAAGAATAGTTTACTAATATAGTTAGACACAATGGCAAGAATAAATCACATGAATCATATGAAGACACATGCAAATATCCTAGAATTCAATCCAACAGATATAGATGTATTTATTTCTACATGTATTTATTAATTCACACAATCATGGTCACTTGATGAATCAAAAACCTTAATTCATCCCAAATTGTTAGACACAGATTTTCCTGTCCTTTTTTTCCCACTGAAAAACTTCTAATAATCAGAGTGAATAATTGAGTTAAGAGGGTATCCCTGTGCCAGATATTCCCCCCCAAACTATAATTTCACGTGGTAATACTATACAGAGCTACCTAAGCTGTGGTTCTGATATCTTCCTTTTTTGTATAGCATTGGTCTAAGAAATTCTGAGTCACCTGTTGATCTGTTAAATTTAAGGAGCAGGGTATAACTTGTAGAAGGTATTTATTGGCAAAATTTTTCATTAGATCATAGTTTTACTCTCTGCTGTATAATGTGTTGAAGAGGTTTCTCATTTCTTTGTTTATTTTGCATTAGGCATACTTGAGATGCTCAGTGTTGGAATCTGACATTTTCTGGGTTTTCTTTCTAGTGGTTCCAGACAGTATTTTTTAAAACTTTTTTTTTTTTTTAATTTGGAGACTAGTTAGGTCTTTTCAGACCAGTTTTACAGATATTGTGATTGTCAAGAAGAATTACGTATCTTATGGAATCTCTTTAGATGTCAGACTAAAGCCACCTCTGACCAAATTAGCTACCTAATCTCAGCACTGAAATACCTAAGTAGTTTGTGGTCATCAGCTGTGAAACACAGACTGCCTATATTAGGAAGAGTGGCTCTAAGGCAGTCATGTAATTTTATTTTATATTGTATCAGATAAAATCTAGGAATAAGTTAATAAATTCTCAAACACCCTCTTGCCTTCTCTTACAGTCTTGACTTTAAGTGGTGCTTTGGGTACTCTTTTAGAATTAAGTTGTAGAGATTATCCTTGGCAACCTGAGAAAATTCTGGGACTCAGATGTCCAATTCCTTGGGAAACTGTTAGCTTATTACAATTTTGGTTGTATTTACTATAGAATGAACCTGAAGAAGTTAGGCAAAACTTCACCAAATCTAACTTTCCAGGAGCTTCTGAGAATGGAGTGTTTTGGAAATTCTACCATAATATCTGAATAACAATGAACTTTAGAAAGGACTTAGATGATTTTCTGCTCTTTTTACTCAGAAATATTACCTAGAACATGTAAATTCCGATTTACAAGTTAGTTACATCTAACCTTATCACAAAATGACATGAGGTTCTTTATGCGCTTACCCTTCAGTACTGTTATTACTGTCATAATATAACCATATCATAATCATATAATATAATCATATCACATATGAG